>NC_140176.1:40985337-41060337 GCF_963971535.1 Notolepis coatsorum | reverse complement strand
GTGAGCTGTCGGAATGATGGACTTCCTGTGCCGTTCAGTGTTGCATCTTGGGAGTCTTATTCTAACACTGAATGTGCTCCTTCTGTGTGTGTGTAGTGGGGGGGAGGGGTTGTCCATGATGGCGTGGAGCTTAGCAAGGCTCCTCCTCTCTGACACCACCACTAGAGATAATAAATAAACAAATAACAGTTAAGATTAATCTATTGTTTAAATATTGGTATGGTAAGCATCCCTTCTTTGATTGATTGTTGTGTTTTAAACAGTAACTTTTTTTAAATTGTCTTTATGTTTTTGGTAGATATTTTATTGTTTTTTTTCCGGGCAGTCCGGTAGAGAGAGAGAGGAAGTATGGGAGGATAGAGGGGGAAGACATTCCGCAAAGGTCGCCGGGTCCGGGAGTCGAACCCGGGACGGCCGTGTTGCACCGCAGTGCTGTACGTGGTGCGCCACCCTGGCACCCCTAAACAGTAACCTTTAAAGAGTCTTTTGTTGCCCGAGTGGTTGATATTCTCACCCTGTTGTGCAATCTGCCCCACCCCCCTATCTGTGATGTCAGAGTGCCTCTTTGGAAGTGTTTTCACAAGAGAAAAGAGGTACTCTGACATCACAGATTGGGGGCGGGGCAGAGTGTGCAGCAGGGTATTAACACTTTGAGCGCCAGCCGTGTTTTCCTTTTTACCAGCTGGAATGCCACCATCCACGGCCAATGTTAACGTTAATATCGCCTAATCTATGTTTTAAATTATGGCTATGTGTCTAATCTGCCCGTCGCTTATCAAAGAATCATTTTCCAGTCAACATTGTCAAGGCAGATTGTTTTTTTATCGCTTCATTTCCGTTTGATAGCATTTTGAAAAGCACCCGTTTTCGGGGAAAAAACAACCCATGCCTATGATAATCGCCTTTTACTGGAATATTCCAGAACGTTATCATTTGTCGGCCTATTTATGAATAGTTTTCAAATAAACGCTAGATGATCGATGGTATATGTGTGCGCATGCACGCTCGTGCCATGCGCTGATAATCGCTGCTCTTATTTCCTCATGGCTTTTACAGTCAAAACAGCCATATCACATATTACATAAACGCTTATATATCCGTGAAAACGAGTCTGATTATCCTAACACTGATAACATAGATTCCTTACCTGAGGTCAGATGTGTGAGGTTTTGTCCGCTCCCCACCCACTCGCTCCGTTCCTTTAAGGTACTTTGTTGATTAATTGCATTCCCCGCCACGCTCCGTTCCTTTAAGGTACTGTGAGGATTCTGTGATGATTGGTCGGTAGCCGAACGCACACTTCTAAGTCAAGTATCAATTACCATCACGCACCTGATGTGTGTTCTAATCAGCGCCCCAAGAGGCTTTATATACTCTGATTCCCCTACTATCAATGTTGGATCGTCTTGTATATACTTCTGTTTTTGCCTGTCCTTCCCGTTTTGAATTTTCTCCTGCATTTTGCCAGAGATCCCGTTTTGTATACTCCCTCTTCATGGACCTTGTTCCTGGGGTGAGACTCGTCATCGCTCTCTATCGTTCCACGGGAGGATGCCGTGTTCTCACCCCATTCCCCTTGGACCCCCTGTTTTGCTGCGTTGCCCGTCGGCAGCGTTCTGGTCGGGAAGATGCCCGTGTTTTTGAATATTCCCTGCATCTGCCTTTCTTTCCCGTTCGCTGTCTGTTGCTCTCCAGGACTCTCGTGAAGTATCCCTTGGAGAACCTGATTCCCCGTACGAAGCTACGCCTCGTTTATCTGCCCGCTTTACGCGCTGCGCTCTGAGCGGCTCAGACGTCACAAGCAAATTCCTCACCAACACCGTCTGGGAGAATCTGCAGAGCCGCAAGACATTCTTCACATGCCAGATTCCCTGTTTGTTCTGTTTTCCACCTAATTCAATCTTGTGACTCTGAGAATAAACACGCCCTTGTTTTTGGCTAACTCTGAAAACAACTCTCTGTGTGCCGTTGCGTTTGGGGTCGGTTACAAACCATAACATTACGATCCAACCAACACGACCCCAGCCGACACAGAGAGAGCCCCTGCAGCTTGCCAGGCCTCTACTACCAGCATGGCCCCAGTCTGCTAGCTTTGCCCCGGCTGCTAGCACAGCCTCTATGTTAATGCAGCCCTTGCAGCTAGCATAGGCCCTGTAGCTAGCCATGCCCAGGCAGCTAACCCAGTCCCTCTGCTAGCCCCACTTTACGTGTAGCTTCTTCAGCTAGCAAGGTCAGTCTCCCGCTGCTAGGACTGCCCCTTCAGCTAGCAAGGTCAGTTTCCCCACTGCTAGGACTGCCCCTTCAGCTAGCAAGGTCAGTCTCCCCGCTGCTAGGACTGCCCCTTCAGCTAGCAAGGTCAGGTTCCCCACTGCTAGGACTGCCCCTTCAGCTAGCAAGGTCAGTCTCCCCGCTGCTAGGACTGCCTCTTCAGCTAGCAAGGTCAGGTTCCCCACTGCTAGGACTGCTAGGGCTGGGCCAGGCTCCCTCGCCTGGCCCGGTCCAGCTTCTACGCCCGGCCGGCCTCCACGCCTGGTCCGGCTCCCTCGCCTGGCCCAGCCGCTACGCCCGGTCCGGCTTCTACGCCCGGCCCGGCCTCCACGCCGTCGCCAGTCCTCTGTCCCCGTCTCCGGCCTCCTTCGCCGGCTTCCTTCGGTCCCGTCCGGGCAGGTCGGGGCCGAGTGGGTCGCCGGGTGGCTCCCGTGGAGGGGGGGGTACTGTGAGGTTTTGTCCGCTCCCCACCCACTCGCTCCGTTCCTTTAAGGTACTTTGTTGATTAATTGCATTCCCCGCCACGCTCCGTTCCTTTAAAGTACTGTGAGGATTCTGTGATGATTGGTCGGTGGCCGAACGCACACTTCTAAGTCAAGTATCAATTACCATCACGCACCTGATGTGTGTTCTAATCAGCGCCCCAAGAGGCTTTATATACTCTGATTCCCCTACTATCAATGTTGGATCGTCTTGTATATACTTCTGTTTTTGCCTGTCCTTCCCGTTTTGAATTTTCTCCTGCATTTTGCCAGAGATCCCGTTTTGTATACTCCCTCTTCATGGACCTCGTTCCTGGGGTGAGACTCGTCATCGCTCTCTATCGTTCCACGGGAGGATGCCGTGTTCTCACCCCATTCCCCTTGGACCCCCTGTTTTGCTGCGTTGCCCGTCGGCAGCGTTCTGGTCGGGAAGATGCCCGTGTTTTTGAATATTCCCTGCATCTGCCTTTCTTTCCCGTTCGCTGTCTGTTGCTCTCCAGGACTCTCGTGAAGTATCCCTTGGAGAATCTGATTCCCCGTACGAAGCTACGCCTCGTTTATCTGCCCGCTTTACGCGCTGCGCTCTGAGCGGCTCAGACGTCACAAGCAAATTCCTCACCAACACCGTCTGGGAGAATCTGCAGAGCCGCAAGACATTCTTCACATGCCAGATTCCCCGTTTGTTCTGTTTTCCACCTAATTCAATCTTGTGACTCTGAGAATAAACACGCCCTTGTTTTTGGCTAACTCTGAAAACAACTCTCTCTGTGCCGTTGCGTTTGGGGTCGGTTACAAACCATAACAAGATGGTATCCAAATGGTTTATTCCAATTTCCGATCGCCATTAGAAAAAATCGATAATTGTATTGATCCATCGTGTGTACAGTATAACCCATATTCGCCGTGGCTCAGAGGCTCCAGAATGAACTCTGGTAGACCCCGGCTGCATCAGTGAGAAGTAAAATGTGGAGTCAGAAATCCGTTCTCCCATTCACTTTCATTGAGTCCATTCCAAAAGGGTGATTTACCATCTGGGAGACGATAGGGGGCGCTTTTTTCACATCTGAGCGCCGGCGGTCCCTGGATCTCCAACGGTAGGCTCGCGTGATGCAATATGATTTCAGATCGCTAAAAAAAAAAAAAAAAAAAAAAAGAGAATACTTGTGACGTGGCATTCAACGGTCGGGGCGTAAACCCGAGAAAAGTGAGTGGCATACAAAGTGTTAATAGCGACTACTAGGGCAGCAAAAGGACCATGTGTTTAGTTAGGCCCAATCTCAATCCCCCCCCTTGGCCCTAGCACATGGCCCTACCCCTCCGTTTGGCACATGGCTGCAGGGTTAGGGTGTCTCATTTATTTTGTGGATGGAGGGGTAGTGGTCATGTAGCCCTCCAACTGGCCCTCCTAACAGTGTTTTCAGATGCAGACTGTGGTATAATGGAGGACATACACGTTATGTTTCTGCAGTGAGACCTATATTTTGTACATTTCAGCCTATTTGGTTTTGCAGAATTCTCCCTTTGAGGAAAAACAGAGTTGTGTGGCTCACTTTTTTCCAGATGCACAGCATTCCAAACAATATTACAATTATTTCCACTGCTCCACATCTAGAAAGAAATGATGGCTATAAGTATCTTTTGACGATGGTCCTGTCTGATTTAAAGATCAGACACACAGGGGAAACTGCTCAAGCGGTACCACTCCTCCCGGGTTTCTTCTCACCGCGGCCCGGGCTCGTAGAGCACCAGTCCCGGGGTGATAGAGCGCCAGTCCCGGGGTCATATAGCGCCAGTCCCGGGGTCGTAGAGCGCCAGTCCCGGGGGCGTAGAGCTCCAGTCCTGGGGTCGTAGAACACCAGTCCCGGGGTCATAGAGCGCCAGTCCCGGGGGCGTAGAGCTCCAGTCCTGGGGTCGTAGAGCGCCAGTCCCGGGGGCGTAGAGCTCCAGTCCTGGGGTCGTAGAGCTCCAGTCCCGGGGGCATAGAGCTCCAGTCCCGGGGGCGTAGAGCTCCAGTCCTGGGGTGGTAGAGCTCCAGTCCCGGGGGCGTAGAGCTCCAGTCCTGGGGTCATAGAGCTCCAGTCCCGGGGGCGTAGAGCTCCAGTCCCTGGGGCGTAGAGCGCCAGGGGAGACCCGTCCGGCTACAGAAAACGAGGGGGTGTTTCACAGCTTGCAGGCATCACCCAATCCTGTGGTTTCATTTCTTCTCATTTCTCTCCAGACGCACACCGCTCCAAATATTTCAGTTCCACAACATTTCAGTAAATTTCTTTTTTTTATTATTGTAGGCACACAATTTGCGTAATCTCAAAATATACTGTAAATAGATTAGATTAGATTAAAATGTATTGTCATTATACAGCACAAGTAACAGTAATGTAACAGTGCAAATGGAACAGTAAAGTGAAATAGTAATATACAATGTACAGGTGATTAAGCTGGATATAAGATATATAAATATATAATAATATATAAATAATATATACAAAACATAGGTATCATGGTCATATTCCACTTATTCTGCAGGTGAACATACGTATATTAGATAAAATAGTTATGTTTCTAGGACCTGCAAAAACCAGATAAACTGATACGTACAACATACAGAACTATGTAAGTCCTTTAACCTCAGGCACCCAGAAAAGTGGATTATTTTTACTTGACCTTAAGGACTGCATACTTTTTTTGCAAAGTTTAGCTTTATACTTTATACTTATAGCACATGCATGAGCCTGGTCTCTTTTGAAAAATAACATTCTGAAGTTACTAATGCAAAATGGGAAATCACTTTTAGTGCTAATGAAATAGAGTAACAGAGGTGTGAACTTGAGTTGAACTTGAAAATGTTTCTGTAGTGGTTGCAAGATTCCATATTCCAATATTCCAGCATAGAGGTATAAGCTAGAAAACACTATGGTTCCATAGCCTGAAGTCTTATGTAGTACAGGTCCACATTTTATAAAAATCCATTCAGAAATGGGTCTTTGAGAGACGTCCGAGTAAAACGGACACAAAAAGAAAAAGCTCTCCAAAATCCATTTCCTCATCCACCGCCATGTGTTCTAAAGTCTGATTCACTTCCCGTTTTCGCTCGTCAACTTTCACCTATTTCCCTTATTCGGACCCCGCCACGTGGGGTATCCTTGAAAACGTACACTCATTGGCTACAAAGCCAATGACCAATAATTTTCGCTATCAGTGGATGATTGGCAGTTCAGGAGCACCTGGAGTCCGGGGTGGTCATCTGACACGCAGCGCGTAAAAAGACGCTCGCCTGACATATCGTCATGTAACTCGAGAACCGAGGCACGGATTAGGTAGAGTGAGGTGGCGTTCGAACGACAACAAATAGATCTTTCGAACGGCATATTATATGTTCTGCGAGAAATGCAGCCCGAGCCGCTAGACGCTCGCAAAGTGCTGTGACTTGCGTGCAAGTGCAAAACGGCACATATACGTGCCACCACCTGTTAAGAGGTTAAATGATTTTGCTACTGATGACGGAAGTAGAGGTGTCTCATTTCCTGGGTGGAGACCCCCCTACCCCTTGTAGCTCTGTTCTGAAGGGCACAGTTGAGGGCACTCCAAAACTAGGGGTAAGGCCAAGGGAAGGGAATTGGGATTGGCCCTTACTCTTTGTGTGACCAATGAAATTATGGAAGCCAAATATCCAGGTCACACCCGGCCAGTGCGTGAGAAAGGGGGGATGGTGGAAGGACAGCTTTGTATGTGTGTGTGTGTTTGTGTTTGACCACGCCCACTTTGTGAAAGAGATCATTGATCTCAATGGAATTAACCTGGTTAACTAAAGGTTAACTAAAAATAATAATTACAAATATTCTATAGTAGTCTCTTTCCATCCTTCCGTCTCTCTTCCCCTCTATCTCGCTCCCTCTCCTTCTATATCTCTCATTCCCTCTCTCCCTTTCTCTCACTCTCTGTCTCTATATCTCTATCTATCTGTCTCTCTCTCTCTATCTCTCTCTCTCTATATCTCTCTCTCTACATTGCCATCATTCTCTTTCATTCTTCCCTCCTACTGTTCAAATACTATTTTCTCGTCCTCTCCCCCCTCTTCTCCTCTTCTCTTTATCTTGTCATTGCTTGTCAGTAGGGATTCTCTCTGGTAGGGAGTGGTGTGTGTGTGCGTGTGTGTGTTTTATGCATGCATTGAGACTGAGATACACTTAAGTGCTCATTGATTTAAAAATACCTTCGATATTGGAAGTCCCACCCCGTAGATTTGGGAGCTTGTGACACATACACGCATTTACGTGCATGTACACACACACATACGGACACCAAAGCTCTTCTATATAAAGTTTCTGTTCTTAAAGTTTGTGATTGACCTAGTTAGCGTGTCGTTTTGACGAGTTGTCTGTTTTGACACGGCATCCTCTAGTGTTTATCAACATCCACACTGTCTGTCATTCTTACTCTGGGAATACACACACACACACACACACACACACACACACACACACACACACACACACACACACACACACACACACACACACACACACACACACACACACACACACACACACACACACACACACACACACACACACACACACACACACACACGCAGATAGATGAATCAGGCTAAGATTTAAAGACATTGAGTTTTAGTGTGGTATTCTTCTTCACTAGTCAGTTGTCACATCATGGGGTAAAGTTTGGATAATACTTCACTACGTACCTGGGAAGTAAGGAGGGACTTGTACAGCCCATGGGGGCTATTCCATGTGATCTTGGGCTATACAAATACATTTAGATTTGATTTGATTTGCACGTTATGTTAATAAACCATTGATTAAAGGACAGCTTCTTCTTTTGTACCCAGGCCCTGTTTAATCATTGTCTGTCATGGTGTCGACTAGTATTACGTTACCATTGATTAACATAAAATACTCGTCGCCTGTTATCAATGGAACATAATATGGAACGGTAGCCAAAAGTAACAAAAAGGTTTTTAATGATAATTACCATCCGGTTTGAGGGTGCAGGAATACAATAAAAGGATAACAAACACACACATGTCAAGCCTGTGCAGACAGGTGACCAGCCACAGATCACAGGGGAGAACAAAACAGCTTATCTTTTTTTGTATCTTATAAACATAGCTTATCTTAGCTTATTTTGCTAGTAAGATTTACTCTATTCACGCCACGTTAAATGCTGTGACACTGTACGGTGCCACACACAAACATATAAAATAATATTAACAACTTACCCATAAAGAAAGCAGAACGTTGCACGACAGACAACAGTGTCATGACATCTGTATGTTGTTTGTGATGCCTTGCAACGAAGAACTCTCCGATGCAGAGTCATTGACACGATTAACAATTAATTGACAAGATTAACAATTAATTCAAATGTAAATTTAACTCCGCCCCACGCAAGAGGGAAAAAGAATCTCAGAACAGCATGACGTTAAACAAAGACATTTTACCTTTTATAGATACTATAACTTTTATAGTAAACATGTTCTTAAACATTCAAACTGTGATAATATGAAGAGGAAAAAAAACGTGTTGTGATTTGACATAATTTGACTTGCGTGACTTGTGGTCGAAAGCTCTGGGCGTGGTCACACATAATATGCTTATTCAAAGCACTTTACAACTTATGCCTCACATTCACCCATTCACTCACACAGTCACACGCCGACGGCAGAGGCGACCATGCAAGGTGCCAACCTGCTCACCGGGAGCAGTTAGGGTTTAAGTGTCTTGCTCAAGGACATTTGGACACGCTGCCGAGAGGAGCGGGAATCGAACCAGGAACATTCATATTACCAGACGACATTACTGTACCTCCTGAGCCACAATCGCCCCATTAAGTGATTCTAATTATGATTATGGACGGCAAATCTGGTGTGACTGAGGAAGCGCTCGTGCAAACACACACACACACACACAGACACACACACACACACACACACACACACACACACACACACACACACACACACACACACACACACACACACACACACACACACACAGAGGGCAGGGTGAGCATAGAGGTGCTCTGCCTGGTGAGGAATAACAGACAGAAGTATCAAGGTTTCCTCTTTACTGTTTGTCAGCTGGTGTTTTCTTTGGCACCATTTAAGGCTGCGTTCACACTGCAAGCCTTAGTGCTCAATTCCGATTTATTGCTTAGATTAGATTTTTTTGGTTTGGCATAATATCACATTCCAGTGTGAACTGGTCCTGAACTGACCTGCATGCGTAAATTTACAATAAAGATGATGGTGAGACATTTTTGTCAAACGTCAATCTAGAGTGACGTGAAAGTCGCTTGAATGTTGCATGACTGTTCAGACTGAGGTCGCATTGCAAAAGATCAGACCTCTTATCTGATTTAGCACAATGGAAAAGATCAGATTCGTGCTCGATGTGATTCGTGCTTCACATATGAGCAAAGAAATAAAATTCGGGCCAATTTTGCTTGCAGTGTGAACATAGCAGAATGGAATAAGCGAAATCTCTGGCTACAGTTTCCATCTTTTTCTCTGACGTGTGTGTGTGTGTGTGTGTGTGTGTGTGTGTGTGTGTGTGTGTGTGTGTGTGTGTGTGTGTGTGTGTGTGTGTGTGTGTGTGTGTGTGTGTGTGTGTGTGTGTGTGTGTGTGTGTGTGTGTGTGTGTGTGTGTGCGCTCATTTGTGCTTGTGTGTATACTTGCGTGTTTTGTGTGTTGTGTGTGTGTGTGTGCCTTGCCGTGTGTACGTGGTGTATGGGTCAGTGTGTGTTGTGAGCACGGCCGCTGACGAATAGAGGTGGGTGAGGTCAAGGAGCCACGTTAACTCCATCAATTCCCCGGACAGATACAAACGAGCTCTCACTATGGTCAAAACACCAACTAGAATACACTGGAGGGACTGGAGAGAGAGGGGGGGGGGGGGAAGGGGAGATGGAGAAGGTTGAGGAGGAGGGGGAGAGGGAGAAGGAGAAGAGAGTGAAAGGGTAGAGCGAGAGAGAGGGAGAAAGTAGAGAGGAGAGAAACGAGATGGAGAGAGAGAAAGAGCGTCAGAGTAGAGAGAGAGAGGAACGCGTAAACAGGGGCGAAATAAAGGGGGATAGAGAGAGAAAGAGCGTCAGAGTAGAGAGAGATAAAGGGTAAACAGAGGAGAAAGAGAAATGGAGGAGTGAAAGGGTAGAGCGAGAAAGAGGGATGGAGAGGTAGAGGATGGAAAGAGTGGGGTGAGTAGATCTAGTTTGTTTCTTACCTTCTCCCAGGCTGAGAGAAAAAGAGAAAGAGAGAAACTAACGTGATAAGAGGTGAGTTGTTGCATGTGATATAATGTACGTATAAAGATAAACACACTAGTGTATTTAAAACTCCGGGAGAGGTGTTCTTGAAAAACGGCTAGGCTACCTGATCCGTATACGCTTCCATTCATTTCTGCTAAGCTAGGCTAGCTTGCAGCCGGATAGCTGTCTACTGAATGCAGTAGAGAGGAAATCAGTATATGTCTCTGGAGAAGACATGGTCTGGTAAGCAAATTTCCCATAATATTGGTGTGTTCCTTTCAATTCTGAGAAATGTTTGGCAATTTTATAATTTTGTCCTTTAAGTTCTCAAAACCCGCTCTTACATGTGAGACCACCACACACGTCAAAGGGTTAAGGAAAGCAAACCCAAACTTGAAACGTATGATTCAGTGGCTTTTTAATGGGTTTTAACTCATTGACCACCGGGGATTAGACGGGCCCCGTGGTAGCACTGCCACGCTTTAAAAGATAGGAGTGCGTCACCTTGTTTGTAGAGCTATAACTATATTCTATATTATAGCTATGGATACAATACTATGGCCCACTTGACATCACCTATCTATCGTTCAATATGTGAAAAAGAATAAATGTTTTCATCCATATGTTCCCGTGTTATATCTTGGTGAATATAAGTATAGTTATAGCGTTGTCTGGGGTAATTCCCGAAAGGCTGAGTAATAGCCTTATACGTCAATTCTACTATACACGTTGCCGTTTCTTGCCTGTACACGCTACTATTCTTAAATCAAATCTATATCATAGGTATTATGTTTAATTTTTTTATGCTTTGATCGTCACCAACGGCATACGTTTTGGAGTAACGTTACACACATACGTTGCGATCCAGGTGAAGACATGGTTGGATCAACGCAGAATTGATATCATATAGCCCTTACCTTCACTAGGATGTACCCCAAAAAGAATATTCCAATTATCTGATTGCGAGTCCCAGTATTGGTGTCGATCGTGTCGCCAACATAATCCACCACACATCATGCATCGGGAGCTTTTGACGCTTCTCAATCCGATCGTTATAACCGCTCCATTCGCCCGACAAAGAAAAGTGCGCCCGGTGACATTTTACCGTTGCACAGGCCAAGATACAAGGTTACAAAGGGTGCTTGATACCGCCGTCTAGCTGGATGCGGCCGGTATTGCACTTTGGCGATCTCAGACTCATTCCCTATGGTAACACCAAGGTCCCTGGATGAATAATGAATAAAAATATCGAAAAAAAAGGAAAAACGAGTAAACTCGTTGTTAGCGGGGAATGAGTTAATGGGCCGTGTGATCACGAACATTACTCATAACATACTACATGGTCGCCCTTCAATTCCAGTAAAAAATATTATAAAAAAGGCTATGTTTGTATTTACTAGATGTCTATATGCTGGCAATCTGTTTCTTGGTGAATAAAGTCGATTCTGAGTCTGGCAATAAAATTATAATAATAATCCCTTCAGTGATGTCTTCCAGATTCAAAGGAGGGAGGCCAAGATGTCTGCTCTGGTCAAGGAGCTTACTGAGAGGAACAAGCAGACCTCAGACTGTCAGAAAGAGGTAAGAACTATACTAGGAGCCAATCAGAAAGAGGTAATTACTACACTAGGAGCCTGTCAGAAAGGGGAAATAACTACACTAGGAGCCAATCAGAAAGAGGTAAGAACTACACTAGGAGCCTGTTAGAAAGAGGTAAGAACTACACTAGGAGCCTGTTAGAAAGAGGTAAGAACTACACTAGGAACCAATCAGAAAGAGGTAAGAACTATTTCATTAATTGATTGGATGCTTAAAATAATGCCGCCCCAGACAAATTGTATTTTTACACTCCACTTTGTTGAGCTTTGTTAGTGCTTCTCTCTGTAAGGGCCTCTCTGTGATGCAAGGTAATTTAACAACACTGGCATATGCTCTTTATTTTCCAAACAGCCATAATTTGATTAGCTAAACCATGACTACTGTTTCCATGATCAAAGTTAGCAGGGTTCCTCCAAGAACGTGGTTATGTGAGGGTGTGAGTGGTGGTGACCATGTGTGCCCATAGCTGATCCGGTGTTTAGTTTAAAACCAATCTCGCCCATAACTGTTCCATAATGTGGCATCTATCATTTGTGCGTTGAAGGAGGCGTGTTACAATATGCACTTTACAGTTTTCGGCAAGAGCAGAGTTTGTTTGAGCTCCGAAGGTTGGAATCTGAGATTTTATTGAATTAGAATGTATGACTTTGTCCAACCTTAGTAGAGGTGCTCTAGAATTATATGGAGTGGGTCTATTATTCAGTGGTGGTGGTCTAGAATTCAGTGGAGGTAGTCTAGAATTCAGTGGAGGTAGTATAGAATTCAGTGGTGGTGGTCTAGAATTCAGTGGAGGTGGTCTAGAATTCAGTGGAGGTGGTCTAGAATTCAGTGGTGGTGGTCTAGAATTCAGTGGTGGTGGTCTAGAATTCAGTGGTGGTGATCTAGAATTCAGTGGAGGTAGTCTAGAATTCAGTGGAGGTGGTCTAGAATTCAGTGGAGGTGGTCTAGAATTCAGTGGTGGTGGTCTAGAATTCAGTGGAGGTGAGATTCTGTGTTAAATGCAGAATGAATGATTGATTGTCTCTGCTCTGTGCAATTTAGAGGTGTTTATGGTTCATGTTTTTATTATAATTTTTTGTTTGTGTTTCTTTCCCTCCCAGTTGCTGAGCAGACAGGGTGTGTTGGAGCGACTGTGTGGCGAGAGGGAGGAGCTGAGAGGACAGATGGAGGAGAGCAGCAGGCAGATAGACGGTCTCAGCCAGACCAGAGACCGGCTGGAAGCAGACCTGGCCCAGAGTCACCACAAGCACCACAACACTCGCATGGAGGTGTGTGTGTGTGTGTGTGCGTGTGTGCGTGTGTGCGTGTGTGCGTGTGTGCGTGTGTGTGTGTGTGTGTGTGTGTGTGTGTGTGTGTGTGTGTGTGTGTGTGTGTGTGTGTGTGTGTGTGCGTGCGTGCAAGTGCGTGTATTTTGTTGTAGGTCCATGTAGTTTCAGTTTTTACTTCAAGTTCAAGTTTCTTTAATAGTTATCATACAGAAGTACAGAATACTTTTATACAAAATGCTTCTTTCTGTTACGCTCCAGAGACTGTGCTAGACAAAAGATAAGTATGAAATAAAATAGTATAGCATGTAAACATAGAAGTAAAAAATAGAAGTCACGTACGTAGACACAGTGTTCAGTATATACATATGTACAATGTTCAATGCAGAATAGAAGTAACTGAGTTACCATACAATATACAATATACTATGCAATATACTAATATACAATATACTATATAGTGCAAAGCAGAAATGGGATGAGGTACAATTTAGGTACAATTTACAGTAAGGTGTACTGAGGTATGGGTTGTAGTGCAAATCCTTTACCAATAAATATAAAGTGTGTTTAGGTGTTCTAAAGTGGAGAGTGGGTGCTGCAGTGTGTTGTGAGTGCATTTGATGGTTGTTGCATAGTGTTATTGTTCGTTGAGCAACCTGATGCTTCTGTGTATACTAGGGTCATGGGGTCATGGCTAGAAGGTATCCTCTGTGTGTAATAGGGTCATGTGGTCATGGCTAGAAGGTAATCCCATTTAGTTGGTTTTTCTAACTAACTAAACACAAGGTTCAGGACAGACCGACACAGGCTACCATGATGAACCTAACCGTTACCATTACCCAGTGTTTCTCAAAGTGGGGGCCCCTGGGGGGTGCAGAGGCATGACTGGGGAACTGTTGTTGAACTATTGTCTTGACGTCGGCGTGTTTCTCGCATCTAGGAGAGCCACAAGACAAATGGTTAACCCTTTCACAACCACACTACAGAAGGTTAACCCTTTCACTACCACACTACAGACGGTTAACCTTCTGTACTGTGGTAGTGAAAGTGTTAAGTTAATATTAAGTCTATTTCAATTTATTTTGTGTATTTGGTATTTTTTCTTCAAATGTGTGTGTGTGTGTAGGTGAGGAGCAGAGACCAGTTGATTCTACAGCTGAGGTCAGAGATGAAGGCAGCTGAAAAGAAGCATCAAGGGACAAAGGAAGAGGTGTGTGTGTGTGTGTTGTGTGTGTGTGTGTGTGTGTGTGTGTGTGTGTGTGTGTGTGCGTGTGTGTGTGTGTGTGTGTGTGTCAATGCATGGGATTATGATTAATAGAGCATTGCTGTAAAGTCTTGTGTTTCCATTGAGCCCAATATTATTTATATATCTTGTGAGAGGTCAAGGAACTCCTTTGAAAATGTCCATCATTGTCCCTCTTCAAAATGTAGCTTAAAGGAACACACCAACATTATGGGGAATGTGCTTAGTGTCTTTTCCAGACAAACAAGGAGATACAGTAGATACCGATTCAATAGTTATCCGACTGCAAACTAGCCCATCTTAGCACAAATTAATGGAAGTGGTCACGGACCAGAAGTGTTTTAAGCTAGGCACTTTGATTAATTTGTGCTAAGCTAGGCTAGATTGCGTCCACCTGCGGCGTCACGAGCCCAGGTGATGCAGAATCAATCCACTATGATAATCCAACGCTCACAGGACACCCAGCCGAGGAAGCACCACACACTCTCCTGACGCTAACTGAGAGTGATCTGAATCACAGAGACGGGCAAACAACTGTTACAACAGAAAACACGCACACACGCACACACACACACACACACACACACACACACACACACACACACACACACACGCACGCATGCACGCACACACGCATGCACGCACGCACACACACACACTATTCTCACTCACCATTAAAATTCAACTTACATACAGTCCTAGACGCAAATTACCCCGATGAGACAACGGCAGCTTAGCGTGTTTATCAAACCTCTCACATCCATCAGGACCCACAGATGAAACAAAAGATTGAAAGAGAAAACGACAGAGTGAAGAATAAGGAGGAGGAAGAGGAACGGGGAGCGGGGGGGATAGAGCAAACGGAGAGGAATCAAGTCATTAAGCGCCTAGAGTTGACGAGCAGTGTCATGTGACGGCCATGAATAGCGGCGGGCCAGATGAGGCGGGGCGGAGCGCGTGGGTCAGACTGATGTGTTTTTCCATCATATTTAATGAGAGCTGTCTGGCTCCCCGGAGCACCAGCTCTTGATTATGGTCAGAAGAAAGACATGGTGCTGCCGCCATTAGGCCTTTTCATCCAGCAGCTAAAAGGTTACAAAATGCTGAATACATCATTATTCAAGTTTCAAGTTTGTTTATTATTTGTCAGAACAAAATACAGGATACTTTATAATGAAATGCTTGTTTCTTATGAGCCCCTGAGAGTGTGCTAAATACAGTAAAAAGAAAGTAAGTAAAACAAAAATTGAAGAAGTAAAAAGTAGGTCAGGTCAATATCAGAGGTGCAGTGCTCATGCCACGCGGTACCACGCCGTTCCACCACTTTTCTGAGCAGAAGCACATGCACGTGTGTGCACACAAAAATGCGTTCACAACTTTCACTCGACTCGTCGTGCCGTGCGCCAGCAGATATTTTTCTGCTTTAATCCCTGCATGCTTACAAAGGGCTTTACATTTGTAGGCACGACAGAATTGTGGACTTGATATCGAAATATATGGGATCTACCTTTGTGTCCTCTACATCACTGTACAAGCACTGTACTGCTAAGCCCAGCATGTTTTCCCCGTGTGATAATGATTCAGAGGTGTTCTGTAACATCTCAGCCAACACCCCTGACGTTGTGGTGGTTAATGAGAGAAGTAGAGAGGTGTTTATTCTAGAGGTTGGCTGTACCTTCGACCACAGCCTGGAGGAAGCCTGTTTAACCAAGTTGCTGAAATATCAGCAGCTCAAGCTGAACATCTCACAACTAGGCTACAACTTTTAGTTTTCATTTTTGGCAGCCTGGGTCATGTTCACAAGCTGGTGGTTAGGGGCCTTCAGATGGCCCACATCTCCAAGAGAAAGGCTAAACAGTTAGCAAGGTATTGCTCTATATCTGCTATTATTAGTAGCCACTCTATTTGGAGACGGCGTTGCCTTTTGTAGTAGATATAGATGTGCGTAAATTCCATTGTATCTGTTAACCCACATTTGAGACATCCTCTGTGTCAATATTGTATGTGTACGATGGGTGCTGCACAGTCACAAACGTAATTGAATGACTCCCAATGAGATGGTTGCACTGTTAGTGTTTATGTCCTTAATGTACTTTGTATTTATGTGGACATAAATACAGCATTTTAAAATGTGTGTTTTGTGTCTGCATGTGTGTGTATGCATACGTCTCTTTGTGTATGTGTGTGCGTGTGCATGTGTTTATGTGTGTCAGTGAGGGGTTAATGCATGTAAATGGTGAGAGAGAGAGAGAGAGAGAGAGAGAGAGAGAGAGAGAGAGAGAGAGAGAGAGAGAGAGAGAACGGAATATTTATATTTTCTGAAGCAACACGTGGTTCTGTTTGGGGATCGTCTGCTACATCTCCTTGGTTCTCAGGCTACAGAGGTATATTGACGTCACCCGTCAGATGATATTACCATCCGTCGGTTGCCGTTCACCAATACCGGCATGCAGCCATGAAGGTGAAGGGTGATTTTCTATGAATGTCTTTATGATTGTACAACCGTGCGACTGCCCACTTCACGCGTCTTGTGGACAGAGCATCGAATCTCCCCGCAGAGAGAAAGTATGAAAATAAGTATTCAATTCAATTCAATCTTTATTTAATCTGGGAGGATCATTGAGAGCGAGCTCTCATCTGCAAGTATGAACAGCTGAATGAGAGCCAGGCGTGTTTTCTTCCCTGCTAACCACAATGTCTTTTTGAAGAGAGAAGAAAAGAGAAAGAGAGAGTTATGTATGATCATATTATATCAAATTGGTATGTGTCTGACTTGATATCATTGATGTGTGTGTGTGATTGTGTTTGACTCAAAGCTGCGTATTTGTATTGGGAACAACGCGTGTATTCACACTGGATTATAACTGAAGATGAGCGGAGACTGGGAAAGTCCTCACGCAAACAATCACACACACACACACACATGTATGTGGGTATTGGATAATATTGGCATAGTCAAAAGGACCTCCTCTTCTCTCTTCTGCTGCCCTTTCTTCTCTCATCTCCTTTCCTCTCATCTCATCTCCTCTCCTCTCATTTCCTTCCCTCTCCCCTCTTCTGCTGCCCTCTCCTCTCTTTTGATGTTCTCTCCTCACCTCTCCTCATCTCCTCTCCTTTCCTCTCATCTCATCTCCTTTCCCTTCCTTTCCTTTCCTCTCCTCCTTTATTATCCTCTCCTCTCTTCTGCTCTCCTCTCTTCTGAAGTCCCCGTCTCCTCTCCTCCCTTCTGCTGCCCTCTCTTCTGATGTCCTCTTCTCATCTCCTATTTTATTCTCCTCTTCTGATGTCCCATTATCCTCTCCTCTTTGGTGTCCTCTCTTATCCTCTCATATTCTGATGTCATCTCTTCTCCTCTCCTCTATTCTGATGTCCTCTTCTCCTCTCCTCTTTTGATGTCTTCTCATCATCTCTTCTGATGTCCTCTTATCCTCTCTTCTGATGTCCTCTTCTCCTCCCCTCTATTCTGATGTCCTCTCTTCTCTTATCCTCTCTTCTGATGTCCTCTTATCTCCTCTTTTGATGTCCTCTTCTCATCTCCTCTTCTGATGTCCTCTCTTCTTCTCTCCTCTATTCTGATGTCCTCTTCTCTCCTATTATGATGTTCTCTCATCTCCTTTCCTGATGTCCTCTTCTCATCTCCTCTTCTGATGTCCTCTTATCTCCTCTTCTGATGTTCTCTTCTCCTCTCCTCTCTTCTGATGTCCTCTTCTCTCCTCTTCTGGTGTCATCTTCTCTCCTCTTCTGATGTACTCTTCTTCTCTCCTCTCTTCTGATGTACTCTCCTCTCTTCTGATGTACTCTCCTCTCTTCTGATGTACTCTCCTCTCTTCTGATGTCCTCTCTTCTCTTCTGATGTCCTCTCCTCTCTTCTGATGTCCTCTCTTCTGATGTTTTCTCTTCTCCTCTCTTCTGATGTCCTATTCTCCTCTCCTCTCTTCTGATGTCATCTCTTCTCTTCTCTATTCTGATGTCCTCTATTCTCCCCTCCTCTCCTCTCTTCTCTTCTCCTGTCATCTCTCTGTATCTCTCTATATAGCCTTCGCTGCAGCTGCCCCCACCCTCTGGAACACCCTGCCCGACCATATCCGTCATGCAGACAACCTCTCATCATTTAAAAAAGCCCTAAAAACCCACCTTTTTACCCTTGTCTTCAAGCCTTGAACTCCTTCCTCTCTCACCTTTTATATAATTATTATTATTAAATTTTTTCTACTAAAACTGTATTGTTTATTTTGCTCTGTAAAGTGTCTTTGAGCATTCGGAAAAGCGCTATACAAAATTGATGTATTATTATTATTATATCTCTCTCTCTTTCTCTCTTTCTCTCTCTCTATCTCTATCTATCTCTCTCTCTTTCTCTCTTTCTCTCTTTCTCTCTCTCTCTCTCTCTCTCTCTCTCTCTCTCTCTCTCTCTCTCTCTCTCTCTCTCTCTCTCTCTCTCTCTCTCTCTCTCTCTCTCTATCTCTCTCTCTCAGCAGCCTCAGCCACATCTCTCCCCACCCCAGTTCATGAGTCTACCTGTCTCCCCCTAGTCAATCGCACTACCAATCCAGCGGTCGTTTTGTAGATGAACCCCAGCTAATCCCTGGTTAAATCGGGCCATGCCAAACCGTTGACTCCTAACTAGTCGGCTGTCGTTAGATGTAAACTCTTCGCTCTGATCCAGATTAGCACGGGATTAACGCGGATAAATCTCAGTCGGGTGTTAGTCTGAGCTTAACTCCGTCTACCTCCTCTCGCCGACAGGTGGGCTACTGTAGGAGGCTCAGTGTAACACTGGGATTAGTTCTGTGTTCACCTCCTGGATCCTCAGCTCTGGATCATATTGATGGAGGATTCTGTATAGCAGTGCAGCGCGTTACACATGCATGTTTGTCAAAAACGTTTGGTTTGTCACATGGTGTGGTGGTGAAGACTCTGGAGCCACTTGGAAGCTGTGGAATCAGCTGCCAGGATCCATCATGGACTCAGACTCCCTTGCTGTCTTTTAAAACCAGCCTTAAGACACATTTATTTCACTCTGTTTTCCACAATGGCCTGTCTCCTGCACCTTGAGATATAATTTGATTTTAAAGTATGCTATAAAAATTAAATGTATTGGGGCACTGTTGAGCTGGGAATGGAGTAGCACGCGTTTAGTTTGAGCTCTCGTCAAACTTCTGTTTTATTTTAAGTTAGTAAGCTTTTTACTCCACAAAACTTTGGGAATTCTGCTCAGAATATATTTCTTAACATTTACATGAGCTCAGTAGCAATTTTTCATGTCTGGTCATTTTTAGCATGGTGTTATTCACTGTCTATGATGCAAAGAAAAATCATAATGTATATTCTCCTTTGTTTCATCACAATTTACTCAAGCCTAGTAACAGACACAATATTTCTGGGGATACATTCCATGAGATGAATGAATGAATGAATGAAAACTTTATTTAACAGATTGCAGAATGGGTACAATACAGTACGGCTCAATACATACAATTGTTAAGGGGATGCAGACCTGAGAAAGACGTTTGTCTTGTTTCCATCAGGGTCCCCCATTTTCAATTCATATAGATGTCCCTAGAAGAACATGCAAAGGGACCTTCTAGAAGTGGTGCAATCTTCCATTTACTTAGGTATTGTATTTTAGGCGGATTTTCAGAAAATAGGGCTAGGGTTTAACAGGTTAAACTGGAGAATATTAGGTATACTGTCAGAGGATATACGAGAAAATTCCATACTATTTGGCAACATTTCTTAACCTTTTTGAAGACATGGAAGCTGACAGCATGACATTTAATCATTTAATGTTTTTGTTTGTATTATTTATTTTCTTTCTCCTAGTGTCTGGTTATTTAAAATGTTTATATGTACATGTCTGGTATTTGGGGGGGGGGGGGGGGGGGGGGTTGACTGAATTTATTTTTTTCTTTCTGTTGGTCCTTTTTGGACCTGTGTTCCACAAATATAAAGCGATCCTACAAATTGAATAAGGTATTATTATTATTATTACAATACTATTTTGTATTTTCTTTGTTTGGGGGCTTTTAGACGTTCGATATGATACTTGTATGTTTCCCTCGTGGTTCTTGCGTAAATACAGTATGAGTGGTCAATGTTCAGTGCAGTACGCTAGGGGCAGTGGTATGGTTTCACCAAAGACAGCATGGTAGTGGCTAGAAGGCATCCGCGCTACAGCAGGCCACCGGTGACAACAGAAGAGGAGCTAGATGACGTCTCTCTGCAGCTTCCTGAATGCCCACCGTGTATATTTAGACTCAGTTCACCTTTAATTCAATACTGGATGATCACTAGGTCGCTTACTGGATTTCCTGTTCAAATAATGAAAAATGAGTTGAAATGAGAGGGTTTCATATCCAGCCTATTAGGAAATAATTGCCAATGAATGCCATATCATTAGTGACAGTGGTAGAGGTTAGATAAGTGAGCTTGTGACCAGATCAACTGGTACATCAGCTGAGTGACACTCTCTCGTCCATTAACACTTATACTGAGGTAGTAAACAGTAGAGAACTGGTTGTACTCAGCTCCCCAGGTGTCAATGTGTTGTTGAGTTTATTGAATTAGAAGTCATTAGAAGTGACCTTCTTTCATCTGTATTTCCTATCATGTCCCCATCATAGCATTAGCATGTTCTTCTGAGAATTTGCATCTGGCTCATCATCACAAATTAAAATGTTATCAGTGTCTTCATTAAAAAGCCTTTATCAAGTGCGTATATCAATATAGTGCACAGCAGGGCAATTTCATTCCTATAATATGCCTTGAAACGCAACAGCACAGTGGGGTAGAACAGAGTGGAGATCAGCATGTTGCAGAATTGGTTAGTCTGTTCTGTTTTCTGAGGTATATTAAGACACAATGGGCAATTGACTAAATGTCTCATATTAAAACAAATTTTCCAACATTGCACTAACAAGCTAACTGCTTGCTTTGGAGGCAGACCTGTTGAACTAAACATGACTTTGTATGAAAATAACTCATTTGATAGTCGATTCAACATGTCAGCCTCCAGAAAGCAGACAGACTCTCCATTAACATTTTGATAAAGTGGACCATTTCAACAACTTCGGGGTGAGCGTTTGACAAATCAATCATTTATTGTTTAGGCTGTGATCAGATTGGACGCCTTTTTCTTGCGCTCAAACGCAAGGTATGTCGGTGTACATCGAGGATCAGAAGTGCACAGGGCGCACCGAGTGATACCACTGATTACCGTTGCTACCTCAGCTAACGTCACATGCGTTGCTGTTCATATCTCGGTCATGTTAAGACCTGCTCGTACAGACAAGGTTTGTTGGAAACTGCCAAAATGTGCTTCTCTATTATCGATTGTGTTGTTTTGCTGTCGATTTCTCCAGATATCGGAGATAATCCTCAGATTCATAAATCCTTCCCCTCGGTTGATTTGATTGATCCGTCATTTGGTGTGACGTCGGTGTGCTCTGCGGCAACATTTTTTAAACTTTTTCAACTCGCAGCGTTTAAAAAAAATGTGAGGCATGTAGTTTGGAGTAAGTCAAATGAAATGACGTGACATACCGTCGCCTGAGGGATGTCAAAAGTCATCTTGCTCTATGTTAATTAGCCCGGCTGCGATGTGTACCTGGCGTAGCATAGTGTTACACATACAGCACCAGCAACATAAACACCATCGTCACTGTACAATACAATACAGTGTAATACTTCTAACTCTAACTCTCTAAAGACCCCTCCGCTCTACATCCTCTGGCCGCCTCAGACCCACTCCTATCCGAGCTCCCTGGAGGGTCATCACAGAGAAGCCGCCTATTTTCGGTCCTCGCTCCACAATGGTGGAACGAACTTCCCACCACAGTTAGGACAGCCGAAACCCGACCAAGCTTTCACCGTCGACTAAAAACACATCAATATCGGAAATGAAAGAAGAAGAAAGAAAAATCCTCTACTATCATTCCACTAAATAATCTTCCTTGCCTCTATTACTACCTACTATACTAATATGTCTCTTACTACTATGCACTCAACACTGCAGCACCCAAGTTTCAACACTGTTTGATGAACATTGTTTCTCTGCTGAAAGAGGTGTACCCTTCCTGCTGACCTGT
The DNA here is from genome assembly GCF_963971535.1 of Notolepis coatsorum. NCBI lineage: Eukaryota > Metazoa > Chordata > Actinopteri > Aulopiformes > Paralepididae > Notolepis > Notolepis coatsorum. The sequence goes on along the minus strand of NC_140176.1, from coordinate 41,038,129 downwards.
TGTACAGAACTTGTAAGTCTCTTTGGATAAAAGTGTCAGCTAAATTACTAAATGTAAATGTAATACTTGTCTGTCGGACTCCAGGTCCAGGTGTCTGACGGACTGATGAAGAAACAGGAAGTGAAGACGGAGCTTCTGTCCAAGCGGCTGAAGAGAGCCCAGGAGGACCTGGTGGAGGCCAGCCAGCGGGCCATGGCGCAGGAGGAGACGGCGGCCATCTTTAAACAGAAGTACTCCATTGCCATGGAGAAGGTGCAGAAATTGCAGGGGCAGGCGGAGAGTCTGGAGGAGGAGCTGAGATACTCACAGCAACAGGTCATTGACAGAGACATTCATGTTTCACTGTTCCCATTTTGAAACGACAAATTGATTTGTTGGAATTTCTTTTTTTACTCTTAACACTTTGAGTGCCAGCAGGGGGCGCACAATTTAGCGCTTGAGTGCCAGCGCTGTAGTCAATGGGAGGGCGAGCACATTTGTGAACGCATAAACTATATCTTAAATTATGGCTATGTGTCTAATACGCCCGTCGCTTATCAATGACTTGTTTGCAGTCAACATTGTCGAAACGGATTGTTTTTTAATCGGTAGGCCCTACATTTCCGTTTTATACCATATTGAAAAACTTTCGTTTTTGGAAACTTCCAGAAAAAAAGGTGATTCTGTAGGAATCGTGCTTTAGTGGAATACACAAAACACGTTGTCATTTTTCGGCCTATTTATGAATCGTTTTCAAATAAACGCTAGATTATCGATAGTATATGTGTACTTATGCACGCTAGAGAAGCGGGCTGAAAAATCGATTATCTTATTTCCTGATCAGCACACACACACACACACACGCACACACACACACATATGGGACACGCTGAGATATAGGTGAAAAAAAACTCTGATTATCCCAAGACTGGTAAAATAGATTCCTTACCTCAGATCAGATGTTCTCCAAAAAGATTATTTTAATTCCTGATCGCCATTCCAAATATCGATCGCGTTTATTGATCCAACGCTGGGTACTGGAAACACATATTCCACACTGTTCTGTGGCTCTGCAATGAATGGGATTGTCTCCGGTTACATGCCTGACAAGTAAAATGTGGATTCCGGACTCTTTTTTTCCCATCCATTTCATGCAGTCCAATCCAATGGGTGCAATACCATCCGGAGAGACGATAGGGGGCGGTATTTTCCCTGTTCGAGCTCAGATAGATCCCCAATGGTAACGTGAGGCTAGATTGATGAAAAATTAATGGAAATCGATAATAAAAAAAATAACGATTAAATTACGAGATTTCTCTCAACGCATGTCATGAACTAACAAGATTTTATCGTGGATGGCACTCAAAGTGTTAAGCATCGGACGGGCGGGCCGTCGCGTACTCACGTGCACGTCGCAGCTTGTCTGCCGGCTCCAGGCTGCATTTTTCGCCGATCAACCAATACATTGTTTGAAAGTTGAATTTGCCGCCTTTCGATCACCACCACACTCAACCTATTGCGTGCTTCGGGTCTCGAGTTACAAGACGAAATATCCGGCGAGCATCATTTGACAAGCCACTCTGACGAGTGACCACGTCCGGTTGTAAGCGGTCCTGAATTGACCAGTCACTGCTGATGGCGAAAATGATTGACCACCGTTGTAGCCAAGGAGCGTCTGCTCCGAAAGCGATCCCAGACTAGCGCTGATTGCAAGGAGAAAGGGGCAGAAGAACAGAACAAGCTCTTTGTTTTGACTCACGTGTCTGAATGAATGGCAGTGGACGTCCATTTTGGATAATCACGCTGAATTTTTACCAATACACACACACATTACAAAAACCTTTGTGAAACATACATTTTCCCTGGGATTTTTATAAACTTTGGACCTGTACTACATAGGACTTCAGGCTATGGAAGCGCTATGTTTTCCAGCTCCTACTTCTCAGCTGGAACTTAAAAACATGCATCTGGCAACCACTAAACAGAAATGTGAGTACACACAACTTTTACTTCAGTGTGTTCAAACTTCTGTTACTCTATTTCATTAGCACTCAAAGAGATTTTTCTTTATTGTGTAAGAAACTTCAGAATGTTACCTTTCAAAAGAGACCAGACTAATGCATGTGCTATAAGTATAAAGTATAATAAATAGCTAATTACTTTGGGTATGCAATTTTCAAAACAAAACAAGAATAGCCCCATTTTTGCCCAATGCTTAAGAGGTTAAATGGTAATGGTGCATTTATATAGCAGCTTTTATCCAAAGCACTTTACAATTTGTTCCTCACATTTTACCCATTCACTCACACATTCACACACCGATGGTGGAGGCGACCATGCAAGGTGCCAACCTGGTCATCGGGAGCAGTTAGGGGACGACTGCTCTACCTCCCGAGCCACTGTCGCCCCCTTTAGATATTGGACGTAGAAATAATTAGCAGTTTTGAACAAAGTCGGTGGAGACCAAAGCCATGAAATGTCAAGAAGGAAAAACAGCAGGTCTAGTGCTTTTTAGATGACATTGAAACAACTCGTAATTTCGAATGAATCAGACGGCTTCTTACTGCGCACCATAACTGACCTATTGAAGGGTTCCTACTAGGCTGGACAGATGCATTAGGCATACCGTAGGCACTGCTTCAATATAAGCGCTTTCCTAAGATCTAACATAATATAATAATAATATAATCCTATTTTACTTCACTTGCAGCCTGAAATCGGGCATTTCTTGCGGTTATTCAAGTAATTTATTTAAGCGTTACATCACGCGCAGGAGTTAGTTAGAATTAGAGCATGCCTAGGGGTGGTTGTTAGGCCCGAGGCGCAGCCGAGGGTCGTTAGTTAGCGGTTGTTATTGGAATGATTGATTGATTGATTGAAAATGTTATTACCAGATTGCAGAATGGGTACAATACAGTTGTTCAATACACACAATTGTTAAGGGGATGCAGACCAGAGAAAGACTTTTGCCTTGTTTACATCAGGGTCCCTCATTTCCAATGCATCATAACATATATGACATACATGACATACAGATAGACAGTACTGCTACATCTATACATTTATGACATACCAGATTTACAAATACAGTACTGTTTTTGTAGGGTGATTATGGTTTATTTACATTGAGGTTCTGGGGTCACATGGAGTGTATTATATATGAAATAACAACCGTCGGCTTTCCTTTTCTAAGCATTTTCGGTGATAGAAGTGATTGGGGAATAGTTGCGGGACGCCAAGATGTACCCACAGTAGAAAGCTCGCGTGGATCCTTATATTGGTTCTTTTAATACAGCGTTTTTTAAATCACGCAAAACAAATAACCTCTGTTCTCCTTGCAATGCGTTTTTAATTATTTCGTATACAGTAGGAAGGGGGAAGAACACTATATCGTGGATGTTCCTATGACTTGTATTCTGCTTACAGCTTCGAAACTCCACTTATTTCGTTTTACAATGTCAAAGCCTTTTAAATATAATCAAAACGTTCCCATATTTCTGCAATCTATGCGCCAATAATAACGAGTTGAGTTCTATTACATGCTGGGTAGGCTGATAGAGTGTCTGCGCGTTCACCCGAGATGAGTTGGATTCTGCAACTGCCAGTGGCCATAATTACATAATCCAACATTGTGTAAACAACTAACATATTCCAGGTAAATTTATCTATTTTGAATGAGTCGTTATGACTGAATCAATACATCCATTCATAAAGATTATTGTCCGCCATCTTGGTTTCATTCAGTAAAAGAATGAACGGCGGAGTGATTTGGAAACAAAGTAATTCGGTTGTGGGCGGGTTCTGGGATCACATGGAGTGTGTTATGAGAACAAGTGTTTCAGCCAATCAGAATCACCAAATTTTTTTTTTCACATGAAACAAGACACAACACAATACAATAATAATAATAATAATAATAATAATAATAATAATAATAATAATAATAATAATAATAATAATAATAATAATAATAATAATAATAATAATAATAATAATAATAATAATAATAATAATGATAATAATAATAATAATAATAATACAATAATACAAAAATATCACAGGACAGTAACTTATTACAATGATGACAAGACAATAATAGAGACAGATACAAAAAACACAAAAGAAAAAGAAAAAACAAGTAGACATTTTCCCAAAAGAGCTCAACAGGAGGCCATTCCCAGTACATATGCAGAAATGTTCCGGTGGCACCGTTTGGACATAAGGTACATCGAGAGTCAGGTCTGAGACCCATTAGATTCAATCGTCTAGGGGTCAGATAAGTCCTGTGAACAAAATGTTGATGAATATGTTGGAACCTTTTGTTATTTTTTCATCTTGGGCCGAAATCTATTTGTTCAGCCCACTAACTTCTTCAGTGAAACTGTACGTTTATGGTACACTTTTCTTTTTGCCTCCTGGCCAGTAGGAGTGATGTATTGTTATTATTAACAGTGACCTGACCTGTCAGTCTTGCTTTCATTCAACTGAGAAATATATATTTAAAGATCAAGTCTTTTTTCTTTATCCTTCACCAATTTTTCAGAAGGACATCCATTCATTTTATTTAATCTCATTATTGACTAATTGCAACTATATTCCTGCCTCAGTCCCAGTTTGCTAGCGTGTATTTATATCTGTGCCACAAAATATCAGACATTTGCGACATGCACTCAAACACCAAGCACCTATTTGATCGTTGTAATATTATCTATAGTCTGGTAAGAAAACTCACCCCAGCTGTAAGAATCCACTTTTATACCTCCATCTGTAGTTAAATCCTTTACTTCCACGTTCTTCTCATGTTCTACTTTTATTTGATGAAGATGCTGTCAAGGAAACTATAAAAGAAGGAAGGGTCACTACGTCAGAATACCAGCGTTCTACACTCTGCTTGGTGTCTTTGGTGCCAGTTCTATTGAAGCCTGTATTACAATAAAAAATATACCAGTTATCTGAGGAGATATACATCAACCGATATATCAAACGTTAGCTAGTTAACAATGAAACAGATTGCCGCTGATTCTGACATCCAAGGTAATAACTAGGGATGTCCGATATTATCGGCCGATATTGGCATTCAAATGTGATATCGGAAATTATCTGTATCAGTTTAAAAAAAATAAAAAAAATTTATTTAACCTTTATTTACCCAGGCAAGCAAGTAAGAACTAATTCAGATTTTATTTATTGTAAAAAGTATGCATAATGTTGTGTTAATTCCACGACAAGATATATGTAATGTTAATTACCTGAAATTATTCCGTTTTTGTGGGGGGGGGACCCTGCATATATCGGTATCGGTTGATATCGGTATCGGAAATTAAGAGTTGGACAATATCGGTATATCGGTATCGGTAAAAAAGCCAATATCGAACATCCCTAGTAATAACCTGTTTTAAAGGTCATACAGTCATAAACGAGGAGCGTTTCCACAGTTGGCACCGATGTGCATTTCACTCGCTACACAGTGACGTGATGACCCTTCCTTCTTTTATAGTTTCCTTGGCTGATGGGGGAAGTAGACAGTCGTTTCCATGGCAATGCATTTAATGAAAATTCAGCAGAAGAAGAAGATGACAGTGGAAGCAGACTTTTTATTTACAGACGGAGCTATAAAAAGAGGATATGTACAAAGTTGTAACTGTTGTAGTGACTTTTCTTGTTCATCTTTCTTACCAGACTATAGATACTATAAGTCGGTGCTTGGGGTGTGAGTGCATCTTGTGAGTTTGAGCAAAGATGGTCAGAGATCATACTTTTAAATGCAGCAAAAGAAGGAAGAACCTTCAGCTTCAGTTGGAGGGCATTCCAGGTGTTGGAAGCATCAAAGGAAAAATGAGTTTTTCCTAGTTCAGAGCAAACTGGAGGAACCCTAAGGACCAACCATTTGAACATGTAGAATAGGTTCCAAAAGTCCATTCCAACAGTGATGTAATGTAAGGGGGAAGTTTACCAATAACCAACAAATCTCAATGTTGGTTACTTCTTTCAACCAGAGAAGGTCATCCAACCTTTTCATAAAGTGCACAGTGGTCGGTCTGTCACCAGTAATAAATCTGAGGGCAGAATGAATGAGTCCAGAGTTGAAATACAAGGGAGGCACTTTGTTTCCCCACTGTTTTTGTTCCAATGTGTTTTAGGTTATTCATAAACATTTTCATTGCTTGGGCGGCTACGTGGCGTAGTGGGCAAGGCGCTCGCCACGAATGACGGAGACGCTGGGCTTGCCTGTTCGAGCCCAGCGCTCCACATTTGCTTACAGTTTAGCTGGTCGTCCGTACTAATACACATTGGCCGTATTAGGGGGTGGGAAACTGATGGGTGGGGATCGGGCGTTGTGGACAGCGACTCCTACAGGTCGGTTGGTGCGCCTGCGCAGTAGAATCAGGAAGTGTCGGGGGCAGCGTGAGCCTCCCACGCGTTACTCCTCGCCACTGAGAGATCGAGCTGCGCAGGTGAAAAGATGCGACTGCTGTTACCTCAAGTACCGGAGGGGACTTGTGCTATGTATGACTTAGTCCACATTGCAGCCGGCTTGTGGGAGGCAAGAAACAGCGTTCGTGACAGGGGAGGGTTGAATTGGATGATACGAAATTGGGATGGGAGAAAATATAGAAAATGGGAGAAAAATCATTGCTTTTTGAATAACATTGCTGTTTTTATTTGTTTATTTGTGCCAAAGTGAACCTGTATCACTCCGATCCAGTCAGCTTACCGTCTTGTTCTTGCCACGTCAGGTCGGAGACGCCCAGGTTGTGACGCACAAAGTCAAGGCGGAGCTAACCGAGCTGGAGGGGCGGTACCAAGAAGGCCTGAAGGTCAATGCCAATCAGAATCTACTGAGGGAGAAATTGGGTCACTGCGAGGGCGTCGTGGCAATGCTGCAGGAGCAGGTACGCACACTCAAACAATACGTAGCCACACACACATGTATACATACAAATATGAAAGAGAGTGTGAACACATATTTCACATGTGCATGCATGAGTACACAAACAAAGAAGATATGTGAAAGATGTATGTGCAGAGTGTGAATATGCGGTACACTGTAAGTGAACCCGAGCATTTGAATTGTCTGAACGCCTGAATAGGCACTTCGCCTTGATGTGCGTACGCGAGAACACGCGCTCGCGTTCGAGTGCGCGCCTTCATGCGTGCGTACGTGCGCCCGGGGGCTGAGGGGCGCATGGATAACGCTGCTCATCTGGGCCACTTAATATTTTACCCTTCTTTTCTTTCTGTTTCATATTTACAAGGTCTGGCAACAAATTAATCATCTTTATTACGGAAGAAATTTAATTAGGGTGAACTTAACTGCCGCCGCCAAGGTCAGACGGGCGGAATGTCATTTTAATCCAATCAACTTTAATCTGTTGGTTATAAAGGAGTTAGGTTAGTGAAGAATGGCTGTATCTCGGGCCCTTTATTACGTCGGCTAATGAGTTTGATTGTGAGGCGCCTATCAAGGGGGTAGGAGTTCTACGGGAGCTCTAATTCTCTCCACCGCGAGCCACCTTCGACTCAACCCGTCCCCCGCTCTTACTCCCTGACGTCTTCATTCACTGAGGCGCTGAGGAGCCCCTGCAGTCCTTGAGGGGAACAGAAGTGGAATATGTCGCAAATCTAATAGTAAATAAATATATAAGCGAGAGACTAAATGTGAGGCCCACTTGATTTCGATTTGCAGTTGAAAAGAATGGACCAAAGGAGCGCTATTTAGTTCTCAGTCCCTGAATCTCCCTGAGTCTCCATTAACCCTCTCATTCACTCACTGTCCTCTACTGGCTGCTGAGGAACATTAAGCTCCATTAGCCTTGACAGCAGTGTTGTAGACGGTAACCCCTGGAACACACTGGAAGAGCAGATGCAGAAGTGCCAGGTGGGAGAGGCATAAAGTATGTTGGTGCCAGAGGGTTCTTGAGTGCATTCTGGAGTCGCTGCGTGTGAATTTCCCAGAGTATTTAGCTATTTATCTTAAGAAATAGAGGTCTATCGGAAGAATTTCCAGGAGTATTTAGCTATTTATCTTAAGAAATAGAGGTCTATTGGAAGACCGTCTGTGCCTGCTCTTTTCCCTTATTGCATGTTATCAATTGCATAACCAATTTCTACTTTATTGATTTCTAGCTCTAGTTCCTAGTCAATTCAAGTCATTTATTTATAAAGCATGTTTAGAGCCAACCAAAGTGCTGTACAGTCAAAGCATAAAAATGCATAATACAAAAAGGCACAGCAGGACAAGACAGTACAATCAGAGAATAAGACAACAGTAAGCCAACACACGGATAGAGTAGCACAAATTACAATATAGCACACAGGGGACAGAAGAACACAAGAACAGATACGAGGGGGAAGGCACAAGATAAAATTGCATGGGAGTGTGTGAGTTAGGGTGTCGGAAAATCAGGGTTTATTGAAGGCTAGGGAGTAAAAGTGTGTTTTTAGTCTGGACTTAAATGTCTTTAATGTCTCCAGCAAGGGGGTAGTTCTGATCTCCACAGTTCCACAGCGTGGGGGCCATGGCCTTAAAAGAGCGATCGTGGAGGGACCACTAGGGGCGTGCTATGGAGTAGTCGCAAGAACCACGAGGTCCTGAATCCTTTTGTGACAAAACAGCCTTTATTCTTTTACATTCGAGAGAGAGCTCATTATTTCAACTTTTTAACTATTTTTGTTAATACATTTTAGACAGTATGCCCCCGAAACCTGTCAAACCCAGTCAAGCTAGCAACCCGACCGCTAATGCTAGCAATGCTGTGGACGAGAATTTACTGAACGCCATCCGTGACATAGTCCAGTCCGTCATTCACGAGGAGAACAACGCACTGAGAGAGGAGATAAGGCGTGCAGTCTCCCCACTTAAAGCGGCTCTGGAACTTGCGAGGGCATCCTACAGGAACACGAAGAGGGGCTAAATTGCCTTGACTCCCGCCTGGAAGCCATGGAGAAGCAATACGACCAGTTGTATGATAATAAATAAGAGACAAAATAAGTGATGAGATACAGATGCAGCACTCCAGAATCAGTTCCCTTCTACTGCCTCTGTACCCCCCCTCTACCACTTTAGAACTAGCACTCGGTAACACTTAGGTGTTATATTTCGGGGCTGACTGAGCTGACCCCCAAGAGAACAAAGGGAGGGTACTTGACTCAATTGCTCTCCCAGAGAGGGGGTCGGGGGCTACTGCCCTCAGACCCCCAAGATCATTTTTAATAAGTGGGTTCGGGCAGTCTGACTTGGGGTACTGCCCATATATTAGTGTTGCAATGCATGATAAGTAAACAGTGAAAAAAGCTAAGGAATTATACATTTGAAAGAATGCAGTTTATAGCTATATAAAATGACAAATGTCTGTCCCATTGTACCAATCAATGGGATATATTGCATGTTGGCTATAACCTGCATTCTTTCAAATGTATAATTAATCAATAAAACAGATATTTAACACGGTTGGTGAATCCCAAAATCTAAGATGTCTTAAATGGCCCTAAGAGCAAATTTTTGTCTTAAGTCCGTTGGAGAATGAGACCCATTGAGCTAGAGTACCAATTTCTGTCTCGCATTTAAGGCACATGGGCGATAGAGCAGGGTTGAAATTACGTTGACAATTGGGGGATATGTGTATGATCTTGAATTGTATCGATTTGGTCCTATTGCTAATTAAATCTTTTTATTTTAAATTGGTTGGACCTTATGGTGTTCTTGTTTTGTTCTTGACTTATTGTTATGTTTCTTCTTGACTTGTTTAAAGAAGACGTGTCCGGCCCATGGGGACATTAACGCGTATTGTCGGGCCTTACAAATACATTTGATTTGATTTGATTTGATTAGGTCTAATAACTATTTCATCTAGCTGTCAGTGAATCCCCTAAACTAATTAAATACAGGAAAAGACACCTGATTTGGTCTAATAATTATGTCATCTCTCTGTCAGTGAATCTCCTAAACTAATTAAATACAGGAAAAGACACCCGATTAGGTCTAAAAACTCTTTCATCTATCTGTCAGTGAATCTCCTAAACTAATTAAATACAGGAAAAGACACCTGAATTTGTAGGATTCAGTGAGCTAACAATTCATAGATCTGGGGCCGAGGCCGAAAACAATCTTCACTCTGTAATCTTCAAAGACAGAATCTTGACAACCCCCTACCTCCAGTACTACATGCCACTGTTGGTGAATGCCTCTCTGTGTGTAGAAGCTGCTGTTGGAGGGCGACCTCAGGCAGCACCAGCAGACCCACGCTCACACCGACGAGGAGCACCTGAGCCTGCTGAGGCACCATCAGCAGCTACAGAGGGTAGGCCCCCCTTCACTCAAATATCATTTACATACAGATGCAGCCATTAGTTGTCATTACCATTTTGCCGTGGCGAGCGTGGGGTGGTCTCACGGTATGGGAATTAATTAGGAAACCAGGTTGCTGCTCTGTTATATATCGTATTAGCTTTCGCGTCCCGCTCTGAGCCTTACGAGATACCTCCCATCTCCTGGGATACCTAATGTATCTCCCACGAACAAAATACATGCACCCCACCTGTATGGGGCCCCGCCCCTTATGGTGGCACAGCCCATATAACCATGACTCTGGTCATGAAACACCCTTCCTCTATTTTCGTCCCAGCGTATTGGATGCGTGCACCATACGAGACTAGCGGAATGAAAAGATTAAGGAAGATTCATAATGTTGAGGGCTTACCGGAGAGTTGTTTTTCCCTGGATTCTCCGGAGCTTGTTTCGGCGACACATGAGACCTGTGCTGGTGGTTCCTCGGCTGACGGCGACGGACCGAGGGGCAGCGTACAAGGTTTGGCTAACGGGTCGGCTTGTACAAAGGTGAGGTCTGTGTCAGTAGGCATCAATGTCGGTGTTGGTCGTGCTGTGGAGTATGTTTCGGCACCAGGGCCGGGGCAGCTTGGCGATCGTTCCACTGTAGTGGGCGATGTCCTGGCGATCCTGGAACATGCTGTTAACGCTAATGCTACTACTGCTTCTTCTGCTAACGCTGATGTTGACGCTGGAATGTCTAATAATCCCCGCCGCGGGATTCCGCTTTTCCCTCCTCTTGCCAGCTTCATTGATCAAGGTCAGTCGGTGGTGGATGTGGGGGGGTTCGCTGAGCTCTATTTACCTTTTTTGCGGGTGAAGGGGCTGACGACGGGGTGCAGCCCGGGGGTACCTTGGCTAAGTAGCCAGGTAGCTTCTTTTTTGTGCCCAGGCGGGGATGAACGACGTTCCGCCCGGCCGTTGCTTGATAGCATGTCGGCTCGGAGGGTGGCAGTATGGACGAATGAGTGGTATACTGCTGCAGGATGGCATTTAGCGGCGGCCAGTGTTTTGGCTCAGCTGGCTACTTTCCTATCCAAGATGGCGTCGGGTTGTAGGTCTTTGGGTCCAACCGACACTATGAACGTGATTCATGTTTGTGGTGTTATAGAGATCTTGACTCAGTTGCAAGCTATAACTGCGGGGAGGATTCGGATGCTATCGACTTTGGTTGTTAGGCATGTTTGGTTGGAGCAGTCTCCTCTTGGGGAAGAGGATAGGTTTTCTCTCCTCACGACTCCTTTTTCCACAGATAGTCTTTTTGGGCGTTCTGTGGAGGCGCAGGCGGTTATTGATCCGGGTCCTACACCGCCTCACGCTGTGCAGCCAGGGGTGGGAGCACGGTCTCGTCAACGACTGTGGCGAGATCCTCGACAGGCGGCCATGTTTCCCCCGCCAGTGGTGCCCTGGTTGGAGAATCGACAGGGTATCGCAAGGCTGACAGTCTTGGCGGCCGAGGGATCGGCCATTTTGGGTGATTTCGGGTTTGGTAAACCAACCCGTCGTCATTTTGCCGCGAGCAGCCCGCTCCCCGTTCAATCCTCTCTCTGGTATCCCCAGAAGCGGGGCTCTGAGCGTTCTCCTTTGGCTGCGGGCCGCGAACCTTCATTGAAGCGTATGCGGCCCCATTCTTCGCTTCTCATGGAGACAGGGGCTGACACCCAGTTGATGGCTGAGCCTGGGTCTGTCCGTGAGAATGTTCCGTCGTCGCGTGGTTCCTACACCGCAGGTTGTGGGTGGGTGGAACCTGGTGTTGCAGCTGCCACTAGCTCCAGTGGTCAGCAGGGGGACTCGGTGCCTCTTCTGTTGAATGCTCAGAAGGGGTTACCCCGGCTTCGCCCTCGCCAGGCGGGGTATCGCGCTGTTGCCTCCCACTCCCGTCAAACCGGCAGTGGTCTGCAAAGGAGAGGCGAGCGTGATTTGAGTGATAGCAATATCACTGCAGGGCTTCGGCGTGTAGGAGCCCATGGGGTCCTCAGGCCTTGCGTGTCTGGCTGCGGAACAACTCCTCAGCGTGTGCTGGAGGGGTGTTCAGGGGGTGAGTGTGTGTCCACAAGTTTGATGACCGCTCCTCCCGTATCAAACCGGCCCTTTCTGTCGGGGTCCCCCCTTGGGTGCTTTGCACGACGGGGGGGACCGGGCCGATTATCTGCTGTTCCTTGCGGCCCAGCGTCAGTTGACGGCGGGGGCGCTGTGGGATTATATTCACATATGGCGACGGGAATGCCCTTTGAATCGGTGGATGAGGAGAACGTTAGAGGCGGGGCTGGTTTTGCAGTTTGCGCGGCCCCATCCTCCGTTCTCAGGTTTGGTGCCGACCCTATTGTTAGGGTCGGGCGCAGTGACAGCCCTGGCCGACGAGATCCAATCTCTGTTGGCGAAGCAGGCCGTCGTTGTGGTCCTGAGAGAGGACACAATGTCAGGCGTCTACTCCCGTTATTTTCTGGTGCCCAAGAAAACTGGGGGGGTCAGACCTATACTGAATCTGTCCATGTTCAATCGGTTGATTGTAGTGAGACCGTTCAGGAAGTTGACCGTCCGACTCCTTCTGCTTGCTGTCAGGAGGGGGGACTGGTTCACCTCCATAGACCTGAAGGATGCGTATTTTCACATACCCATTTTCCCTCCTCACAGGAAGTTCCTACGGTTCCTGTTTCAGGGCGTAGCGTACGAGTACCACAGAATGCCGTTCGGTTATTCTCTGGCTCCCCGCACATTCACCAAGTGCGTGGCGGCTGCTCTGGGGCCTTTACGTCGTCGGGGGATACGAGTCCTGTTCTATCTCGACGACATTCTGCTCCTCAGCCGTTCAGAGGAGGTTGCCAGGTCTCATACTCGACTGGTGGTGGAATTCCTCACCAACCTGGGTTTTGCTGTGAATTGGAAGAAGAGTACCCCTCTTCCCAGTCAACAGGTGGAGTACTTGGGCTTGACATTGAGGTCGAAGCCCATGCTTGCGACCCTCTCGGAGCAGCGTCGGGGGAGGGACGGTTACGGCGCTGCAGGTGATGCGTCTGCTGGGCCTTATGTCGGCGGCCCACACGGTGGTTCCTCTTGGCCTCCTCTTTATGAGGCGGATACAGAGGTGGTTTCTCTCTTTGAGAATAGATCCGGTGTGGGGCAAAGGGAGACGGTTGACGGTTCCTTTGTCGATATGGGGGGATCTCGCCCACTGGGGGAGGCTAGGTATCCTCTCCGCTGGGGTCCCCATGGGCAGCAGTGGCTCCCACGTCACGGTTTTCACCGACGCCTCTCTCACGGGTTGGGGAGGGGCGTTTCGGACCCATACAGTGGGGGGCAGCTGGACGGGTCATGCCGACCCAGCTGTCCTGCATATCAATGTGTTGGAGTTGAAGGCGGTCCTCCTGGTCCTCAAACGGCTCGGCCACCTGGTGGTAGGCAAACACGTTTTGGTCAGGACGGACAATGTGACAGCGGCGGCGTATATCAACAGGCAGGGTGGGACTCGTTCCGCCCGCCTGCTCCGGGTGGCGCGCGAACTGTTGCTATGGGCATCCCGCAGGCTGTGCAGTCTGCGGGCGCTCCACGTTCCTGGTACGGAAAATGTGGCGGCGGATATAATGTCTCGGGGCGGTCCTCGTCGCGACGAGTGGGAACTCCGCCCCGACATAGTCAGACAGATCTGGGATCGGTTCGGGGAGGCCTCGGTAGATCTGTTTGCGTGCCGACGTTCTCACAAGTGCCCCTTGTGGTTCTCGCTCAGTCGAGCGGATCATCCCCCCTTGGGGGTGGATGCCTTCTCGACCTTTCCGTGGCCGCCCGGTCTTCTGTACGCCTTCCCTCCTGTACAGCTGTTGAGTCAGCTGTTGGAGCGGATACGGAGGGAGCGCAGGACGGTGATCCTGGTCGCGCCGGACCGGGGCACGTCAGTGTGGTTCCCGGTCTTAATCCAGCTTCTGGTCGCTCCTCCTTGGGTCATTCCGTGGTCAGCGACGGCCCTCTCGCAGCACAACGGAGTGCTTTTCCAGCCTCCGGTGTTGGGTCAACGCCTGGTGGTGTGGCTGGTGGGAGGGTGAGTCTGGAGAGGATGGATCCCGCGGTGGTTGATACCATCCGGTGTGCGCATGCTCCCTCCACTGTCGCGGTTTACGCGGGCAGGTGGCGTGCGTTCCAAGAGTGGTGTACGGGGGGGGGCTGGGACCCAGTCTCCTGCCCCCTGGATGCTGTTCTGGGTTATCTCCAGTCTCTTCTTGGTAGGCTGTCGGCTTCGACAGTGAGGGTATATGCGGCAGCTATATCCTCCTATCATGAGGGTTTTGAGGGGTCTGTTTTGTTCAGCCACCATCTTGTGAAGCGTTTCCTGCTTGGCGCTCGACCCGTTAAGCCGGTGCAACGCTCCTTGGCTCCGACTTGGGATCTTCAATTGGTCCTCGGTCGGTTGTCCTTGGCCCCGTTTGAGCCGCTCGAGCAGGCGCCGTTGGGACAGCTGTCTTTCAAGACCGCGTTCCTACTGGCTGTCACTTCCGCTAAACGCGTGGGTGAGCTCTGTGCTCTCTCGGTACGTCCAGAGTGCCTGTCTTTTCGGACCGATTGCGGTGCCACTCTGCGACCTAATCCTGCTTTCGTGCCTAAGAATATCCGGAGTTCCTTCCGCTCCCGGGATATTGTGGTTCAGGCTTTTCGTCCTCCTCCTCACACTAGTGAGTTAGATGCGGGCCTTCACCTGTCATGTCCAGTCCGTGCTTTGGGGATTTACCTCAGCCGTACTCAGGACTTCAGGGTTACCGACCAGCTTTTTGTCTGTTACGGTGGGGCTCGTGCTGTTAAGGCACTGTCGAAGCAGCGCCTGTCCCGTTGGTTGTGCGAGGGTATTACCCTCTGCTACACGTTGGCTGGGCAGGATCCCCCTGGGGGCGTCAGGGCGCACTCCACTCGTGGGGTGGCTGCCTCTGCCGCTCTCCTGGGTGGGGCTTCGGTGGAGGACATCTGTGCTGCAGCTTCATGGTCCTCACCGGGCCCCTTTGTAAGGTTTTACCTCATGGACATGACCGGGGGTTCTGTCTCCCAGGCGGTTCTGGGGTCTGTGGCCTTTCCTGCTTCTCGTCCTTTGGTCGGGTAGCAGGAGTGTATGGGTATGGGCCACAGTGTGTTGAGTCGCACGTGGTTCCGCCTGTACGGTGTGTTCAAGGGGTTCTAGTTCCCTCTTGTTCGCATTCAGGTGGAGTTGACTGCGCCCCCCCTTCGTTAGGAAGGATGGGGTGACAGGGCTCCCCGCACCCCTTGATGTGGGCTTACGGGTCCTCAGGGGGTACATCTGTCGGGTCTCGCGCCCGCTCTTCCCCATTATCTCGTAAGGCTCAGAGCGGGACGCGAAAGCTAATACGATATATAACGATAGGTTATGTAGATAACCTAGTTATATTAGTATTGGCTGAGCGTCCCGCTCTGCGCGGCCCTGAGTTCCCTCTTGAGGGATCTTTTCCTGGGACGGGTTTTGGCGAGGAAGGGTGTTTCATGACCAGAGTCATGGTTATATGGGCTGTGCCACCATAAGGGGCGGGGCCCCATACAGGTGGGGTGCATGTATTTTGTTCGTGGGAGATACATTAGGTATCCCAGGAGATGGGAGGTATCTCGTAAGGCTCAGAGCGGGACGCTCAGCCAATACTAATATAACTAGGTTATCTACATAACCTATCGTTATATGCCCGCCAGGAGGCGCAAAGTCTGTTAACTTCATTCATCAAGGAGGCTCACAACGAGACCGCAAATGACATCACGCCATATCACTATGTCTACAGACTTTATGAATTAATGTTGCTGAATTAAAGAATTAATAATTAAAACGTGTCAAATCAGCAGTCAAAGTGTATATTTTCAGCATCACGTTTGTTTACTGTAACTGAGGGGTACAATTCCCTGACTGTATTACTAGATATGATACTTACTACCACTACCTTTGTACTTAATATTCGGCCACCCAGTACTCGGCATAAATATATTATGATAAACACTCTCACGTAGATGAAACGGATCCTACACAAATGTACGAAGTCGAAGTATGTATTTATTCCTACACAGCAATGGTGTGTAGAGCAAGCACTTAATCACTTAATTACATTTATGAATTGAAATAGTATGCACTTTTATGGCAAAGAGTATTCGTCGGTATATCAATAGAGAATGTCCAATCTCTGAAGGCGCAGGCGGTAAATATACGACCTGGAATAGTTAAGGAATAACAGCAATGATACTTTAATGATTATAAGACTGGATACACTAGGGGGGTATTCCGGTCGCTTGTAAGACAACAGGAGTAGGAGGGGGGGGGGGGTAGAGTCTGGCTGCCTCGTCCGGCTAAGGGTATCCTGGGTGAACCCACAGTAGTGCAGTTCAATGCGCCAGCGATCCTTGGACCACAGATGAAAGCAGCTGGACTCTCTGTGGGCCGGCTCTCTCCGGTCCACGGAGGAGAGACGTGAAGCGACCTCGTCTTGCAGAGCGCCTCCTCACCTTGCGTCCTCTCCAGGGGGGGGGGTTCCAACACACGGCAGTGTCGGGGGTCTTTATCCATGGAATAATCACTGTATACAAAGCATAATCCGTGCCTGGGAAGGCGGGCTGTCGTCGGTAGAATAATCCGGTATACAGGTCCACTCGCTCGTCGGCTCTGGGGCTCCTCGGATGCAGTCTCACCTGGGGTCGACCATCCTGGATAAGCAGCCAGTTCTCTGCCCGAAACGATGGGGTACTGGCTACGGTAGTATTCTCACCGTACGAAGCACTATATATTAACAGACTATTATTAGCTTAATAGACTACGTCCAACTCGACGATATAGTGCCAAATATGACTATTCAAATATTAATATACACGATGTCTCAATACCGATGGTAGGCCGAACTTGGCCTTACTCCCACACGTGGCGTCGCGGGGAGGCTTTACGTCTGTGACTCTATTGGAGGGTAAGAAACTGGACTAAAAAGGAAGTCCTACTTTAGTAGCGCAGTATATATACGCACTATGAACAAATAGTACCGTTAGTGGTGCGGTAGCCAGATTCCTACGCGGAACTAGGACTTGTTCGTACATGTTGAGCGGTACGTTTGAACTGGGTCTGGGGGGTATGGCAGCCTGGCACCAAGGTCTCGACCAATAGTAGAATGGAGACTATTATGGGATGTTCAGTAGGCTAGAATGGATATTCAATGCATATTGTACAAGAAATATACAAGGGATATCAGGGAATATTAGAGAATATACAAATACAATTAAATATATATATATAAATAAATATATATATTCGGTTTAATCTGGCCCTTCACAACAGCCACCCCCTGATTGGTCCCAGACCTAATCAGTTAAGCAGAGACAGATTAATCGCGTTGTCTATTTACACATAAGGGTTTGCTGTAGGGGTCAGTCAACTTCACAAAGTCATAGGGTTATAGGGTCATGGTCATCATCGATTGTGTCTGGGAGGCAGTTCTATGAGCCTCGCCACGGGACGGGTGTAAGTGCGACCCTGGACAAGCACTTCAGCTGCTCGGACCTTGCCGTCGGCACCGGTGATCACTTTGCTTACGCGGCCGGCCGGCCACATAGCTCTGGGCAGTGATTGATCAATAATCATGACGACTGTTCCTTCTGTCAAATTGTCTCTCTCCTTTACCCACTTCTGGCGGGTCTGTAGAGACGGTAGGTAGTGCAGTAGGAAACTGCTCCAAAACTTGTCGGCTAATACTTGGCTGTACCTCCACATTCGTCGGCCGTTCGCTTCTTCAGGCCGGTACATTGTCTGGGGTAACGCGGGATCTAGCCGCCCCATCAGGAGTGTGTTGGGGGTAACTGGGTCGATATCCGCCACATCGCTGGAGACGTAGCCGAGGGGCTTAGAGTTCAATACTCCCTCAATCTCCGTGAGGACTGTCATTAGGACTTCTTCCGCCACAGTCTGGGCCCCAAGTACTGCGTACAGGGCTGTCTTTTGTTGTGCACTCTCTATGGTAGTGCAATCATCTATGTTGGGGTCTGCGGAGATAACAGTGCTCAATCCACAGAACACAGGCTTCTTATTCTCAGCCTCCTCCTGACTGGCTTCCCTCGGGATAGGCGTGGGCCACTCTCCTTCCGGGAGCTTTAGGAATGCTGGGCCGTCACTGTAGACATTGCGACGGGTGAGGTCATCTAGGGGCATTCCCCGGGTGATGACGTCAGCTGGGTTCTGTTTTGTATCAACGTAGCGCCACTCTGTTTCTCCGGTTAACTCTTCGGTTAAGTCTTGAATCTCGGTGACTCTGACTCCCACGAAGACTTTGTACTTGCATGAGTCCGATTTGATCCAGGCGAGTACTGTCGTGGAATCTGACCACAGGATTGTTCTAGACACCGGTATGGTGAGCTCACGTTGGATGAGCGTGGCTAGGTGCGCTCCGGCTAGGGCTGCGCAGAGCTCTAGGCGTGGGATAGATTGTTGCTTGCGTGGGGCTATTCTCGAGCGGGCGAGGACAAATGCTGTGTAGATCTCTCCCCCCTCTTCTTGGGCCCGCAAGTAGGCTACTGATCCGTATGCGACCTCTGAGGCGTCACTGAAGACGTGTAAGTCCATTTTACATGTCTCTGGCCTCACCGTGGGTGGGAAGTAGTTTCGGCGCATATTAACGCCTGGGAGTGAGTGGAGCTCCATCTCCCACTCTCTCCAGGTGGATGCAAGGTATGCGGGAATGGGGTCGTCCCAGCCCTGGTCCTTGTCCCACAATGCTCGTACAATCATTTTTGCCCTGGTGGTGTACGGTAGAATACATCCTAGCGGGTCATATTGTCGGGCGAGTGTTGTGTACACACTCCGTCTGGTGGTCGGCGCCGCCGCCGGCCTTCCCTGCTCCGTAGTCAGGGGCTTGTGTCTGTAGTGAAGCGAATCTGTTTTGAATCGCCACACCAATCCCAGGGTCATCTCCTGGGCTTCTCCCGGGATTGTAGCCATCCAGGTCTCGCTGCTGGCTGCCTTGTCCTCGGAGGAGAGGCTGCGCAGTACTTGCGGATCGCTGCTGGCCCACTGCCTGAGATCAAAGCCGCCTTTGATCAATGAGGCGCGGAGTTTAATCAGGAGAGCCTCGGCTTCTTCCTGGGTTGAAAGGCTTTGTAGACAGTTGTCTACGTAGAAGCTGTTCTTTACGCTGTGTCGGACCTCTTCGTCCGCTGCTGGGTCCTCTGCTACATGTTTCTGTAGTGCAAATGTAGCACAGCAGGGGCTGCACGTCGTTCCGAAGGGGAGGACTTCCCATTGGTAGATGGCTGGGTGCTCATCTCCTGGCTTCTCTCTCCATAGGAACCGTAACAGGGGCTTGTCCTCCTCTACTAATCTCACCTGCAGGAACATTCCTTTAATGTCCCCGCTGATGGCCACCTTTTCCTGGCGGAAGCGGAGTAGAACGCCGAGTAGGGAGGGGCCGAGTGTGGGACCGGGCAGTAACTCTTTATTCAGATTTTGGGATCCGATCTGGTAGCTGCAGTTAAATACTATGCGGTCTTTACCGTTGTGATGGACCTTGTGGTGAGGCACGTACCACGATTCAGTGGTCTGGTCAGCCTCTTTAATGTCCATCTTTGTGACGTGTCCCGCTGTGATGAGCTTCTCAATCTCAGCGCGGTATACACTCTCTTGGGCGGGGTTCTTGGCTAAGCGCCGCTCCGTGTTCAGCAGGTACCGTTCTGTGGCGTCTGTCTTGGCGTGGAAAGTAGGCATTCCTTCTCGCCGCAGGAGTGGCGTGGCGTATCTCAACACGCCGTTGACCGGGACTCTCTTGGTCCCTGTCTCGAGGAGGTGAATGGCGTAAATGTCATCTTTAGAGCGAATGTCTTTCTTTCCGTTCTTAAAGGGCATTTGTTCCAAGGTCCATAACCGCTCTACGTGTTGCAGGAGTGCGGTTTCTCCCTCTGTGACTCGGGAGTGGAGACATCTAGTGGCTGTACTTCGGTTGAGAGATTTGGCGAGCGGGCCTTGGAGAGTCCATCCCAAACGGGTCTCGACTGCTACAGGACAGCCTCGGGGTCCGGTATGAACCCGGTCTATCGGGACAATGAGGTCTGCATGGTCGGAGCCTATCAACAGGGTCGGCATAGCATTGTCTATGAGCGGGATCGGTAACTTGCGCAGATGTGCATATTTCTCCATCAGCTTGGCGACGGGGTATGTGTACCGCGACAGTCCTATTTCTTGGCTGGTGAAAGCGTCTGTAATCTGGTACCGTCGCTCAGGCTGGCCGCTTGCTGCGATAGAGAATGAGACATTCTCGCCCTTTATCGTCTTCAAATCTCGTCTTATTGTCCGAATTGTCATTTGGGTTTCGCTTCCCCGCAGCCCTAGCTGGGCCGCAGCGGAGGCGAGCAGAAGGGTCTTCTCTGACCCGTCATCGAGGACGGCGTAGGTGTCCAGGACTTTATTCTGGTAGCTTAGTGTCACACGCACTACTTTTAGGAGTACTCGGGCTCCACTGCTGCTGGCGGGATCGATGTACATGACGCTCGCTTTGCTGCTGGATGGTGCGGGTGAAGGGCGCCGTCTGTTACTGTCGTGAAGTATGTCCAGATGGGCTCCATCGCACTTGGTGCACCTTTTCTTTAAGCGGCATTCGGCTGCCATGTGTGAGCGCGCACAGCGAAAACAGCGCTTGTTGGACTTTATCCATTGACTTGCTTCCTCCGCGTTCAGCTTGGGGAAGGAGTCACATTGCGCTAGCCAGTGTTCTTTCTCACAGTAGGGGCACACTATCTTCCACTTCTCCGTTCTGGAGGGGGTACTGTGGCTCCTGCTGCTCGGTACTGACTCCGATTGGTGCATCACAGTCACCGATCTTCTTCCATCATTTAGTCGTCTGGTTCCTTCTCTGGAGCCAGGGGTGCTCCGTCCGAATGTATCTAGCCGTAGGCTGCTGACTTCTCTCGCCAGGAAGTCTGCTAGATCGAGGAGGTTCGGTTCGGGGCCATTCGGGTCTCGGTGGTCTCTCTGCCGCCTAAAACGCTCCTGTCGAGCGGGCGGCAGCTTCTCCAAGATCCTTTCCACATTTGAGTTGGCGTAAAGTTCATGCCTCCCCTTCTCTCTCTGCGCTCCCAACATCCCTACCAAGGACTGCACTCTGATGGACAGGTCGTCCAGTGCTCGATTGTCTATTGCTGGGGGTAAGCGGTCGATGTGTCGGATCTCCTGGATCACGTAATCCCATATGCGCCCATACCTCTGGTCCAATGCTACCAGCGCTGCTGTGTATGGGGTGGTGGAAGTCGCGTAGGCGAGCGCTATATTATGTGCGCGGGGTACCTTTAAGTGCTTCAGTAGGATGGCGTATTTATGGCGTTCATCCAATACATCCACCAACATGGTCTCCAGACACATGCGGAGTTCTGTATACTGGGCCCGGTTCTCTTGGGTGAAGTCGGGTACCATAGGCGTGCCAATGTATGACGCTGACTGTGGATACATCGGCGAGCGTTGGGGGAGAGGCCTCCTAGGCGAGTCTCCTCCCGCTCCTTGGTATGGGCTGGTACCGGCAGTGTACCATGGCCCGCTTGTCCAGGTGCTGTTCCTCGGTGCGGGTCGTGCGTCGTGCTCACCCGTGTATAGAGTCGGGGGTCTGTAGCGCAGCTCCGCGGGAGTATAGCCTGGGCTGTACCGGACCTCCTGGTCCGGTAGAGTACTGTGCTGTCGTCGGGCGTGGTTCTCCTCCTCTTCCTCTTCGTCTTCAGTTAGGTCATCCAGTGCTTATAGTCTCTGGTTTAGCCTCTCCACAGGATATGCTGCTCCTTCCCGGTTGCTAGGTCTCGCTTGGACCGGTGGGGGGAGGTGGTCTGTGGGGGGTATAGACCTCGTCTGTTGGTCAAGTTCAGGGTTGTTTACTCGGCTAGGGGATGCCGCCCTGGAGGTGTGTCTAGACGAGTTCCTGGAGCCTCTGGCGGAGGGAGAGGGTGTTGTCCGTCTGATCAGCTGTTCTATTAGTTGCGCTTGCTGTCTGTCGCGCTCTGCGTCCCGTAGAGCACCAGCAGCTGTTCGCTGGCTGTCTGCTCGGTCTCAGGCCACATTCTCTTCCCTCTGAATGCGTCTTATTTCTAGACGTATATGCTCTTCTTCGCTCCGCTGCTGGATCTGCAGTCGGTCGCGTTCAGCAGCGGCGTTCAGGCTGATGAGGAAGGCCTGCTGTAGGGTCCTCTCTGCCTCGCTGGGGGAAGGCGGTTGTATAGGGGAGCCTTCCCTCGGGGTACTCCTTGCGGAGCCTTGGAGCTCTATCTCCACGGTGCTCTCCCCGTCTTCTTCCGTGCCGAGTTCTCTCTCGGTAGCGTTGTATTCCTCCCGGGACTCATCGGGGACTACTTCTTCAGTACTGGCGGGGTGTGAAGTCATGTCTGGTTCCCACTGGTCCCCACCGTGAACTTGGTCAGTTACATTAGAACCCGTAGGGGCCTCTATGGTCGGGGTAGTCTGGGCGTTGGGGTTAGACATACTTTTACTTTCTAGTTTTACCGCGTTTACTGTTAGTAGAAGACTAGGTTGTTGACTGACAGCGTAAGCCTCTAAGTACTGAGGGAGCCGTCGTTCGCGCTGCGGGCGTTGGTTAGGAGGATCGTTTCGTGGAGTGTTCATCATAGGCCATTTCAATATTAATAACACTATATTAATATTACACTAATTACCCTCCGGCTCGAAGGACCAATTGTAACTGAGGGGTACAATTCCCTGACTGTATTACTAGATATGATACTTACTACCACTACCTTTGTACTTAATATTCGGCCACCCAGTACTCGGCATAAATATATTATGATAAACACTCTCACGTAGATGAAACGGATCCAACACAAATGTACGAAGTCGAAGTATGTATTTATTCCTACACAGCAATGGTGTGTAGAGCAAGCACTTAATCACTTAATTACATTTATGAATTGAAATAGTATGCACTTTTATGGCAAAGAGTATTCGTCGGTATATCAATAGAGAATGTCCAATCTCTGAAGGCGCAGGCGGTAAATATACGACCTGGAATAGTTAAGGAATAACAGCAATGATACTTTAATGATTATAAGACTGGATACACTAGGGGGGTATTCCGGTCGCTTGTAAGACAACAGGAGTAGGAGGGGGGGGGGGGGTAGAGTCTGGCTGCCTCGTCCGGCTAAGGGTATCCTGGGTGAACCCACAGTAGTGCAGTTCAATGCGCCAGCGATCCTTGGACCACAGATGAAAGCAGCTGGACTCTCTGTGGGCCGGCTCTCTCCGGTCCACGGAGGAGAGACGTGAAGCGACCTCGTCTTGCAGAGCGCCTCCTCACCTTGCGTCCTCTCCAGGGGGGGGGGTTCCAACACACGGCAGTGTCGGGGGTCTTTATCCATGGAATAATCACTGTATACAAAGCATAATCCGTGCCTGGGAAGGCGGGCTGTCGTCGGTAGAATAATCCGGTATACAGGTCCACTCGCTCGTCGGCTCTGGGGCTCCTCGGATGCAGTCTCACCTGGGGTCGACCATCCTGGATAAGCAGCCAGTTCTCTGCCCGAAACAATGGGGTACTGGCTACGGTAGTATTCTCACCGTACGAAGCACTATATATTAACAGACTATTATTAGCTTAATAGACTACGTCCAACTCGACGATATAGTGCCAAATATGACTATTCAAATATTAATATACACGATGTCTCAATACCGATGGTAGGCCGAACTTGGCCTTACTCCCACACGTGGCGTCGCGGGGAGGCTTTACGTCTGTGACTCTATTGGAGGGTAAGAAACTGGACTAAAAAGGAAGTCCTACTTTAGTAGCGCAGTATATATACGCACTATGAACAAATAGTACCGTTAGTGGTGCGGTAGCCAGATTCCTACGCGGAACTAGGACTTGTTCGTACATGTTGAGCGGTACGTTTGAACTGGGTCTGGGGGGTATGGCAGCCTGGCACCAAGGTCTCGACCAATAGTAGAATGGAGACTATTATGGGATGTTCAGTAGGCTAGAATGGATATTCAATGCATATTGTACAAGAAATATACAAGGGATATCAGGGAATATTAGAGAATATACAAATACAATTAAATATATATATATAAATAAATATATATATTCGGTTTAATCTGGCCCTTCACAACATTTACCATTTGAACTGTTATTAGTCAAATATAAGATGATATAATCTCATTGCATTTAATCTGCGAGTGCGTGGTGTAGTGGTCTAAGCCATGTCTCTTAACCTGGTGACCCGGGTTTGAATCCTGTTTGATTTTTTTATATAATTCATTTATAAAAATGAAATGGTGTTCTGGCAACGTGTTTTTGCTAAATACAGTACATGTACTGTAATGCCTCGTTTTATTAAATGTCCTTTGGGCCATAACATTGAACCAACATTGAAGTCGCCATTGTGTCAACATTGGCACGAGCGAGAGAGAGAGAGAGAGAGAGAGAGACTGACTGATCTGCGTCAATAGAGGACACAATTCGTTGTGCAGATGACGCTAGATATTCGCCAGAAGTGGATTAAGAATACCAACAGGAAGGACAAAACAGCATGGTAGGTTTTGTTTAACAGTCGACAATCTCTATTCATCTCACAATGACTAACGTTAGCATACAGCTGCCTACTGTAGCCTAACATGGTGAAACACGTCAACACTGCTTACTGCTAAGCACTGCTAAGTTATAACATTAAGTTAGCTAACGTTAGCACATAATGAATTAACTCAACCAACTGCCGTTATCATGAAAATATCTAATGTGAATTGCTCTAATGTTAACTGGCAGCCCTAGTGGAAGTATTTTTTTTAACCAGGGAAAACTTGGCAGAGTCAATTAGTCTA
Organism: Notolepis coatsorum; assembly: GCF_963971535.1. Classification (NCBI taxonomy): domain Eukaryota; kingdom Metazoa; phylum Chordata; class Actinopteri; order Aulopiformes; family Paralepididae; genus Notolepis; species Notolepis coatsorum. The sequence continues at coordinate 41,013,017 of NC_140176.1, read as the reverse complement.
GTTACATTTTATGTCAAAATTTGTTTGCATATGGGATAATATGAATATCATGTAAGTTTGATTCCATTTCTCCTGAAGTTACCATAGGTTTTATTAATTGCATTACAGGTGAGTAGTCAGCCATTTATTCATGTATTATTACACAATCACACAATTTTCATTGCTATATACTGTAAGATTATTACAAACAGATTGGGATAAATACAGAGTTGTTTTTTTCTTCTATTAGATACATGAATAAATACTATATGTACAGGTATAAAAACACTATGGTAGCTAGTAAGAGTAGAGGGATATACAGATATAGATACAGATATTGAATGAATTGATCTTTTACACTTAGGAGTCCATTAATGAAATGTTTATAATGTAAGAAATCGAATAGGAATAGTTTGAATAATGGCTCATTGCCCATACATTTTGTTTCATGTATGAAATATTTCTCTCTTTTTCTGTATTTTCCTCAGAGGATAATGTCGTCTGGTAGAGCCCCTCCCAAGAGAAGAAGTCTTGAGCCCTTGGTCAACAACACATGTGCTGAACGAAGGTTATCCTAGAACCCTAGTTACATGAGTTCTTGCGAGCATTCTGCTCACTATCGGAAATATACCACGTATACCACGTTACTTGAAAGTGGCAGGACACCGACTGTGCGAAAAATGGGGGCAGCACCCAAAAGACGCACAAGGTGAGTAGACCGCGGGACAGGAGGCCCCGCGTCTACCCCACCGCGTGTCCCGCTTGCTACCAGGGAAACGTACGTGAAGCATAAGCCTGTGTTACCGCTCCCACACCTCATGGGGTCAGGGTCGTTGAACCCTGACGCCGCCGCGAGGCGTCCCGTGGGTCGGGGTTCCGAACCCTGACCCGCAGGCGAAGCCTTAGCAGCGGGGCGCGGAGGAGGTCCCAGCCCCATGGACCACTGAAGCCAGGCTTATCGCCGAGTCCAGGAGCCAGGACCTGACAAAAGGGACCTGGTGAGGTCAACGAGGCTGTGGCATCGAGACCTCTCCAGTCTCCCGGAGGGGACGCCAGAGCCAGGGGGCCCCCCTTTGAAGAGGGGTGCTCAACAGTCTCCGGGCGGTGCACACCCAGCTCCGCCCGCCGCCGGGGCTCACCCTCTCACCACGAACGTTGGACTAGGGAACCCCTGCGGCGCACAGAGGAGGTCGGAACGGAGAATCACAGGTGGAGCCAAGAAAAATACTTCCCAGGTCCGGGTGGCGATGCCATTCTTGGGATCCAAAAAATAGCAACCACAAAAATGAAATAAGCTAAAGGCCACTTGCTTGCCGTGTGCCTGTAGCAAAAACACTTCCTGGAGTGAAAGAACGGGAAGGCGGATGTACGGTCACACCCCTTGCATATATACATGTAGGCGGACAGGGGTGTGGCCGGGCAAGTGTAAAGTGCATGTAGCGGAAAACCAAGGAGCTGATCGTGGATTTTAGGAGAACACAGCAGGGGACACACACACCACTGTGGATAAACGGGGCTACCGTGGACAGGGTGAGCAGTTTTAAGTACCTGGGGGTCCACATCTCAGAGGACCTGAGATGGACAACACACATACTGTAGACTCAGTCGTAAAAAAAGGTGAAGCAGCGCCTCTACTACCTGAGACAGTTAAGGAAGTTCAGAGTATCAGGGAAGATACTCCAGTCCTTCTACTCCGGAGCTGTAGAGAGCATCTTGACTGGAAACATCACTGCCTGGTATGGAAACAGCAAGGCACAGGACAAGAAGGCCCTACAGAGAGTGGTGCGCTCAGCTGAGCGTACTACGGGTATTGCACTACCACCCCTGCAGGTCTTATATAACAAGAGGTGCAAATCCAGAGCCTGCAGAATAATGAAAGACCCTCATCACCCGACAACAGCCTGTTCAAGCTGCTGCTGTCAGGCAAACGCCTGTGCACACTAGCAACTAGGACAGAGATACTTCGGCTCAGCTTCTTCCCCCAGGCCATCAGAGTCTTGAACACTGAACTCTCCACACACAAGCACACATGAGCACACACACAACACACATACTGTATACGCTCACACAAAATAGAGGATATAGCAAGATAGCATAAGGATATATAGTATAACTGTATATTGTATAGTATTGTATAGTAGTGTACATAAAACCCAGTGCCAGTGCCTCATCCGTAGCTAACACTGTATTGCACTATCGCAGGACTTAGCATGTCTTTTACCATGCTTTTTGTAAACTTTATGTACATTATACCTGTTATGTCTTATTCTTATTACTTGTATTATTGCACAATCACTGCGGGCATGACCACCCGCATTTCACTGTATGCTTGTATGCTGTGACAAATAAAACTCTTGACTTGACTTGACTTGATACTGTATGAATAAAATATAGATTTTTATTTGATTTCTGCAGTTAGTGGGTGTATATTTATCTGCTAAAGGCATTTAATTTCCCATCACATCATTGCGAATAGCATGCATCATCTGCACAAAGAATTGTGTCCTCTATCGACGCAGATCAGTCTCTCTCTCTCTCTCTCGCTCGTGCCAATGTTGACACAATGGCGACTTCAATGTTGGTTCGCTGTTATTGCCCAAAGGACATTTAATAAAACGAGGCATTACAGTACATGTACTGTATTTAGCCAAAACACCTTGCCAGAACACCACCATTTCATTTTTATAAATGAATTATATCAAAAAAAGTTAACCGGATTCAAACCCGGGTCACCACGTTAACCATTTGGTTACCAAAAACGTAGTTCTATGTTTCTGTGGCCCAGCGGTTGAGTGCCTAGGTTTCTGTTTCGTTATTTCTTTTATTCGCTATTGCCATTCATAATCCATCGAGGCACCTTGTGCAGGCTGTACTGAATGTGTCTGAGATCGCAGATGGTCAATACCGCCGCCTAACACCTTGCGGTTGCTATTGCACTCCAATTGAAACAATGTGGTTTCTTTTCTCTACCGAGCTGCGGGAGTGGGGGCGGGTTCTAAACACTCCGGCAAAACAAGCGCTTCTAGGGATGGCTTGGACAACTGACCCCGCCCGCCCGTTCATGTGCAATGCCGGATAACGTCGGAGACAGGATCGCTGTGGATATCTGGAATGGCGATCAGATAATTGGATGATCCTTTTTGCAGTACATCAGAGACCAGGTAAGGACTCTATATTACCAATCTTGCGTTGATCTGAATTTCTTTCCCCGCGATCGCTTTGTGTCTGTGTAGTGTGTGTGTGTGTGTTGTGTCCCGTTGGTCACATCACGGCACGGATGGGCGCCCCGCTCCAAGCCCCCTTTCATGCGTGTATGATGAAAGATAATACCGATAATCTAGCGTTGATTTCAGATTGATTGTTGATCCCAGCGAGGAATGGCAACATGTTTATTGAATTCCAATAAAACGCAGTTTTCGCGTCTTTTCCTGGGATTACTCAGAATCACTCAAACTATACTCATATTCACCACGGTATAAAATGGAAATGTACGGATGAAAAAATTATCTGTTTTTTGCATGTTGACTGGAAGAAACTCACTGACAATCGAAAACGTTATTAGATCCATAGCTATAATATTTAATATAGTTTTTAGCACTGCAAACACTGCATTCTCCCCATTGAATAGAACACTGGCAATGACGGCCCACAGTGCCCCCTGCTGACTGGCAATCAATGTGTTAAGAGACATGGCTTAGAGACCACTACACCACGGACTCACAGATAAAATGCAATGAGATTCTATCATCTTATATTTGACTAATAACAGTTAAAATCGTTGGTAAACAAACGTGATGCTGAAAATATTCACTTTGACCTCCTGATTTGATACGTTTTAATTATTAATTCTTTAATTCAGCAACATTAATTCATACAGTCTGTGGACATCCTATCCTATGCTGAGGAAATCTCCATCTCTGCTTATTTTTAAAGCAAACTACAAAAAAAGTATCATATCCAAAAGTAGTAGATAATAAATAGGTCATACATATGCATTTGGTTATGTGGGTGGGCTATAGGTTTGTAGGCAGGTGGGTTGGTGGTCATGTATTATTATGTACACAGTATACAGTATATGCATGTATGTACTGTGTGTATGTATGTTTGTGTTAACACATATCTTTTGAATGTATTACTGGTATTTTTTTAATAATATGTACTGTATATTTTTGTATGTTTGATTTAAAAAAACAGGGGAAATTCTCGATAAGCCTCTAGGCTTATATATACGGTGCCCAAACACCGGTCAACAGACAATTAATGGCTGCATCTGTAGTCTACTCAGATTACATTCACATACTTAGATTACATTCACACAGTCTACTCACATTACATTTACACAGTCTACTCAGATTACATTCACATAGTCTTTTCAAATGACATTCACACAGTCTATTTAGATTACATTCACATAGTCTATTTAGATTACATTCACATAGTCTATTTAGATTACATTTACACACTACTCAGAATACAGATTACGCTGTTCATTCAGATTACACTGTTAACACTGTTCTTCCAGATGGCATGGTTAATTCAAATGAACTTTCACACATGCAACGTATGCAGAGAAGTATACAGTTACTTCTGTTTGTGTCTATATGTCAAGATAGAGCCATGAAACTAAAACGTGAATGGTAAATGGGACATAAATTAACTTGTGTGTGTGTGTGTGTTTCAGCGCTGTACTGACCAGACAGAGTGCCTTGCAGAGTGTGAACGGACTGTTCTTCAAATGAAGATGGTGCTAGAGATACAGTAATATCTGACTTACTATACACTCTGTCTCTCACTCTCTCTCTGTCTCTCACCCGCTATCTCTGTCTCTCACCATCTCTCTGTCTTACTACTGCCAAAGCTTCTTTCTTTCACCATAGGATCGAGGCCTCTGCCAAGAACCTTCGCAAACTGCATGCATTGCTACCATGTCCTCCCTCCTCACCCCCTCCCCCAACCCCTCCCCCTCATCTCTCTCTGCCGAAGACTTTGCGATCTTCTTTGAGGAAAAAGTGGAGAACATCTGCAGCTCCTTCTCCCAACCCCTACCCATTCCAAATACTGAATCGAGAACCTCATCCTTCACTCTGGCATCGTTCTCTCCCATTACAGAATCTGAGACCCTGACACTGGTAACATCGAACCGTCCGACTGCATGCCAGCTGGATCAGTTACCCTCCCCACTCCTCCAGACCATAGCACCAGAAATCCTCCCATTCCTAACTGCAACCATCAACTCCTCCCTCAACTCGGGGGTGGTCCCCACCTCCCTAAAACAAGCCAGAGTCACACCGCTCATAAAAACAACAACCATGAACCCCACCGTCATAGGCAACTATCGCCCTGTCTCTCTTCTCTCCTTCCTTTCTAAAACACTTGGAACGTGCTGTATCCAACCAACTTACTGCTTATCTCTTACAGAATGACCTCCTAGACCCTAATCAGTCAGGCTTCCGGACTGGCCACTCCAAGTGGCCAGTCCGGAAGCCTGCCTCGATTAGCGGTCACAGGAGGTCACTTCACTGTAGCAGATAAGCAGCTAAGTCTGGTCTGGACTACAGCACGTTCCAAGTGTCATTGAGAGGGACCCTGTCCCCCAGGCTCGGGTGTCCCCCAGGGCTCGGTCCACAACGGTGGAATGAACTGCCCACCCCAGTTAGGACAGCCGAAACCCATCTAATCTTTTGCCGTCGACTAAAGACGCACTTCTTCAACCATTATCTGAAATTAAAAATATATATATATATCTAACCCTACTGTCATGTCCTAATAAACTAACCTACACTGTAGCACTCAACACTTTGATGAACATTGTTACTCAGCTGATAGAGTTGTGCCCTTCCTGATGACTTGTCGTACAGAACTTGAGTCGCTTTGGATAAAAGCGTCAGCTAAATTGCTAAATGTAAATGTCTCCCACTCTCTCTCTCTGTCTATCACCCTCTCTCTCTGTCTCTCACCCTCTCTCTGTCTCTCACTCTCTATCTGCCTCTCACCCTCTCTCTCTGTATCTCACTCTATATCTGCCTCTCACCCTCTCCTCTCTGTTTCTCACCCTCTCTCTGTCTCTCATTCTCTCTCTGTCTCACCCTCTCCCTCTGGCTCTCACTATCTATCTGTCTCTCACCCTCTCTCCCTGTCTCTCACCCTCTCTCTATCTCTCTGTCTCTCACCCTCTCTCAAGTTCAAGTTCAAGTTCTTTAATAGTTGTCATACAGAAGTACAGGATACTTTCATACAAAATGCTTCTTACTGTTACGCTCCAGAGACTGTGCTAGACAAGATAGTATCAAATAACATAATAACATAATATAGCATGAATTTAGAAGAAGAAAATGAGGTCAGTGTTCGGTATAGACATATGTACAATGTTCTGAGTTACCATATAATATACAATACACAATACTATGCAGTGTACTAATGTACAGTACTATCTAGTGCAAAGCAGAAATGGGATGAGGTACAATTTTAGGTACAATTTACAGTAAGGTGTACGAGTTGTAGTGCAATCCTTCATCCATAAATATAAAGTGTGGGGAGTGGGTGCTACAGTGTGTTTGTTTAAAGTGGGTGTGTGCTATAAGTGTGTGGAGTGGGTGCTACAGTGTGTTTGTTTAAAGTGAGTGTGTGCGTGTGGATGTGTGTGCTATGTGCGTTTGGTGGTTGTTGTTGTGTAGTGTTCATTCATTGTTTGTTTAGCAGCCTGATGGCCTGGGGATAGAAGCTTCTTCTGAGTCTTTCTGTGCTCGCCTTGAGACTCCTGTATCGCTTGCCTGACCGCAGCAGTTCAAAGAGGCAGTTGTTCGGGTGACTGGAGTCTTTAATGATTCTCTTAGCCTTGCCCTTGCAACGCTTGTAGTAAATGTTCTGGAGGGTGGGGAGCCCCCCTCCAATTGTGCGTTCGGCTGAACGTGTCACTCTTTGTAGTCTGCTTTGGTCTTGTGCAGTGCTATTCCCAAACCAGGAGGTGATGTTGCCGGTCAAGATGCTCTCTATTGTACATGAGTAGAAGTTCTTAAGGATCTTCTGGCTGACTTGGAACTTCCTTAGGCGCCTAAGGAAGTAGAGGCGTTGTCGTGCCTTCTTCACAACACTGTTAATGTGTGTGGTCCATGTCAAGTCCTCGGATATGTAGGCTCCGAGGTACTTAAAGCTGTTGACTCTCTCAACCGGTGCCCCGTCGATGCTGAGGGGGCTGTAGTCCTTGACCCCCGACCTCCTGAAGTCCACAATCATCTCCTTTGTTTTGCTGACGTTCAGGGAGAGGCTGTTTTCCTGGCACCATCCCGCCAGGACCTTGACCTCTTCCAGGTAGGCCCTCTCGTCGTTGGCAGAGATCAGGCCCACCACCACTGTGTCGTCAGCAAATTTGACGATTGTATTGCTACTCCGCTGAGCCACACAGTCGTGTGTGTACAGGGAGTAGAGGAGGGGACTCAGAACACAGCCCTGGGGGGCCCCTATGTTGAGGGTGATGGATGAGGAGGTGCAGTTGCCTGCTCTCACCACCTGGGGTCTGCCAGTCAGGAAGTCCAAGACCCACTGGCAGAGGTCATAGCCCAAGCCCAGGTCCCTGAGCTTGGCTATGAGTATGGAGGGGACTATGGTATTGAATGCCGAGCTGTAGTCGATGAATAGCATTCTCACATAGTTCCCCTGCCTCTTGTCCAGGTGTGATGCTGCTGTGTGCAGCACATGGGATATGGCGTCCTCCGTGGACCTGTTGGGGCGGTATGCAAATTGCAGGGGGTCCATGTTGATGGGGAGGGAGGAGCAGATGTAGCCCTTTACTAGCTTCTCGAAGCACTTCATGGCTATGGAGGTGAGAGCTACAGGGCGGTAGTCGTTGAGGCAAGCAGGCTTGGATTTTTTGGGTACAGGGATAATAGTGGACTTCTTCAGGCAGGTGGGGATGACAGCCTGTTCTAAGGACAGGTTAAATATGTCAGTGAATACTGGGGCCAGTTGGTCGGCACAGACTTTTAGGACGCGGCCGGGGATGCCGTCTGGACCTGCTGCCTTCCTGATATTCACTTTTTTAAAGGTCCGCCTCACCTCATGCTCTGTTACCCTGAACACTGCGCCTCCATCAGCAGCCGACCCCCCCCCCCCCCCCCATTGCCGAGGCTTGTGAGCTGGTGTTGTTATTACCAGCATCAAACCTCGCATAGAAGGTATTGAGGTCATTTGCTAAGGAGATGTCACTGTTCAGTTTGAGGGAGGCGCCTTTGTAGTCTGTCATCGTTTTGAGCCCCTGCCACATAGCTCTAGAGTCAGCTTGTTCAAACTGGAGTTACATTTTATCCCTGTAGCGTCGTTTGGCCTCTGACACTGTCCTCCTTACGTTGTATCGCGCCACCTTGTGGTCATTCATGTTGCCTGCCTCTAGGCCGTCGTTGTATGCTTTGGTGCGCTCTCTCAGAGCTTCACGGACGGATTTGTCTACCCAGGGTTTTTGATTTGGGTAAACTTTCATTTTGGTAGTGGGGATTGTTTCTTTCACCCTAGTACAAACATAGTCCAGCACTGTCTCCGTGTAGGCATTAATGTTATCTGTGTCGCGGAACACATTCCAGTCTGTGTGGTGAAACACTGACCGGATCGTCTCCTCTGACGTCACATCCCATTTCTGCACCTCTCGCGAGACTACGGGAGTACTTTTAATTCTCTGTCTGTACTTTGGTGAAAGAAAAATGGATGCGTGATCTGACTTGCCAAAGCCACTATCAGAATGAGCCTTGTAGCCACCTTTAAATTGCGTGTAACAGTGATCTAGGATGTTACCGCCTCTGGTGTTGCAAGTCACATGCTGATAGAAGTCAGGCAATACCTTTCTCAGATTGGCGCTATTGAAATCTCCCAGAACTAAAATGGCGGCGTTAACATTCGCCACTTGGATTCTATTTACCTCGTCGTGTAGTCTGGAGAGCGCAACCTTGTTGCTGGCTTGCGGTGGAATATACACTCCGACCAGGACGATCGCCGTTAACTCCCTCGGGAGGAAGAAAGGACGACACTTGATGGTTATATATTCCAGTTCTGGGGAGCAGTGGTTGGATAATTCCTTCACGTTCGTTGGATCGCTCCAATTTTTGTTAAACATGAAGGCAATACCTCCTCCACGTTGTTTACCGGACTCTGCTGATGACCGATCCTTGCGATGGATAAAGAAGTGATCAGCCGGTTGAATTGCGTGGTCTGGGACGTCCGGCGTCAACCACGTCTCGGTGAAGCAGAGGACGTTGCAGTCCCTAACGTCTCTTTGATATTGAATCCTTGCTCGGATGTCATCCAGTTTATTGTCAATTGATTGTACATTGGCTAGCAATATACTGGGCAGTGGTGTACGGTGGCGTCTGGATCTCAGCCTGTTACGGATCCCAGCCCTCTTCCCTCGCCGTCTGGTTCCTCTGTTCCTGGGGTCTAGGAACAAAGGATCTGGTCCTGATCTCCGGAGAATTTCTTCAGGCCATTGATGCGGTTCGGAAAGCTGATCCAGTGAGTAATCCAGTTGGTAAGTTTCCCGTAATCCAATGTCTATGAGTGACTGACGGTCATATACATTAAATGCACCAACAGTTGGTACGAACAAAACTCTAAAAACTATAAATATTAACAAAAGTAAACACAGTCTCGACGGAGCGAACAGAGAGGCAGCCGGTCGGAGCAGCGCCATCATAGGGACCATGTCTCTCGCTCTCTCTCTCCCTCTGTGTATCTCTGTATCTCGCCCTCTCTGTCTCTCTCTCTCTATGTCTCTCTCTCTATGTCTCTCTCTCTATGTCTCTCTCTCTCTCTCTCTCTCTCTCTCTCGCTCTCACTCTATCTCTCTCTCTCTCTCTCTCTCTCTCTCTCTCTCTCTCTCTCTCTCTCTCTCTCTCTCTCTCTCTCTCTCTCTCTCTCTCCCTTTCTCATACATGCTCTCTCTTCATTCACTCAGTGGCTCGGGAGGTAGAGCGGTCATCTGGTAGTCGGAAGGTCCCTGGTTCGATTCCCGCCCCTCCCGGGCAGCGTGTTGAAGTGTCCTTGAGCAAGACCCCTAATTGCTCTCGATGTGCAGCGTGGCACCTTGCATGGTCGCCTCCGCCGCGAGGAACACAAATTGTAAAGCGCTTTGGATCTCTCTCTCTCACCCTCTCTTTCTCTCTGTCTCTTGCTCTGTCTCTTTCCCTTTCTCACACACGCTCTCTCCATTCATCCTCTGTCTAACTCTGTCTCTCTTTCCTCCCACACACTCTCTCTTTCTGTGTGTGTGTGTGTGTGTGTGTGTGTGTGTGTGTGTGTGTGTGTGTGTGTGTGTGTGTGTGTGTGTGTGTGTGTGTGTGTGTGTGTGTGTGTGTGTGTGTGTGTGTGAGGAGTGTGTGTCTGTCTCTCTCTCTACCCCCCGCGTTCTCATCTCTCTCACTGTAGAGCAGCGGGACACTTGGCACACGCTATACTACAGGGTTCCAATGAGAGCAAAGATGTCTAACCGCAGCGAAAAGATCCATGAACATGTGCAGCACCATTGGGCAGCTGTCCATCCGCAGTGAATAAATTGAACCCATCTCCTCAGGTCCTGACTGAAGGCTGGGAGCCAGAATGTACACGCTGACCACGCTGACCACTGTTTGACTTTCAGCAGCCAGGCTGAGGCCTGTTTAGAGGCTTCCTTCTCAGGCTTTATAATGTCAAGGACCCTCACATTCATATGTAATAGGTCAGGGACCCCCATTTGATAGGATTCTGTCTCAGGGGACCCCCATCCGAGAAGATATTTGTTGTTAGATGTGATTTAGTCCAGAATTCCATTACTGTCTATAATGTATGTGTGTGGGGATATTAGACTAGAGAACAGTGGAGAGAGTAATAGTCATTCTTATACATTATCTCGTTGTGATAACTTATTTAGGCCTGTCCCTCGACTAAGGATTTTTATAGTCGACTTTGATTGGCCGAAATTGCATGCAATTGGTCCACTGATGGATACATCTTGATATGTCTAGTGTGTGAAATCCTATTTCAGTGCCTCTGTGCCCGTCTTCTTAGGCAGTTAGCCTCGCTGGTATGTGCGCCATTAGCGTTAGCCACGCTTCTAGGCCTCTTCGCTTTTGGAAAGAATGATTTATAAAAAAAATATATAATAATTATAATCTTTTTTTTATTTTTATTCATTCGACTAAGAGGTTGGCAGTCGACTACGGCTCCTTTCAATCGATTAATCGAGGTCAGCCCTAGTTAAAGTCAAAGTCAGCTTTATTGTCGCTTCTCATAATGTGCAAGACATACAGAGAAATCTAATTTCGTTTCCCCCTTCCCACGGTGTATATAAAAAAAAAATTAAAGATCTAATATAAACATAAAGTAACATATAGGACACTATAAACATAAGTAATAGGACATGATGTACATACACTATACAGGACTATATATACAGTATAAACAGTGGCAACATTTTATTATGTATGATTGAAATAAATATAGGAGGTAAAAGAGAACTTAGTGCAAATCTTTTTTAGCAGCAGTGGTACATAGTAAGTATAACTGATCAATAATGGCACTAAAGTGGCAGTGAGATGATAGATATGGCAGTAAACTAATATAATGTAAACAAAAATAAATAATGGCAGTAAAGTAAAGTAAAGTGGCAGTGAGTTTGTGAAGTGGCAGTGTGTGTCAGTGGGGGCCGGGTTTAGTCCAGGTTCTGTGGTGGCAGAGTGAGAGCGGGGGGGGGGGGGGGGTGAGCTGGGAGAGAGTTCAGCTTCCTGACAGCCTGGTGTATGAAGCTGTCTTTCAGTCTGCTGGTCCTGGCTCGGAGGCTCCTCATTCTCCTCCCGGAGGGCAGGAGAGAGTAAAAAGCGTTGTGAGGGGTGGGTGATGTCGTCCGCGATGTTTAGTGCTTTGCGGGCCAGGCGTGTATTGTAAATGTCCTGGAGGGAGGGGAGGGGGGCAACAACGATCCTCTCAGCTGTTCTGACCGTGCGCTGCAGGGTACCATGCGGTTATGCAGCTGGTCAGGAGGCTCTCGATGGTGCTAATAATATTTACTAATACTATTGACTGGAGGCCCCCTGGAACCCCCTAAAGGACCCCTGGACACAGTCGTTGTCCTGAACACCGTGTCCGGCAGATGAGTCTCAAGAAACACTTGTTTTGCGCTTGATCTCCGGGTCAGAAGCACACGGTCTTGTCAGAGCCGGTATCGATACGTACCTCGATTTCTACACACCGGGGGGTGAATTGAACCTGCCTGTTCTTGTCTCTTAAGGCAGGGGGGCAGTAAGATCACCAATATAACTTCTTGTATAACTCGCACATTGTTGGAAATGATGCGTCTGCCTTTTGAAACATCTCTGGCATCACTCCAAGGTGCTGTGAGTGGTATTTTTCTGTTCAAGTAAGTGTCAAGTAGCTCTACATTCCAAAAGACAGCGCGTTTGGAGTCTCCCGGTCCCTCCACTCTGCAGTAAACAGAACATACATTTTCTGGTATCCTGTTCACACTTTATCCAATCAGGAGAGAGAACCCTAGATATCTTATTTCAAGAAATATTGCCAAGCCAAATTTGCTTCCTGCACAGGTAGATTACTGTATTGTTTCAAGGACACATTTGCTTAAAACAAGTTTGTATTTCTTATTTTTGTCAGACCATTTTTGCGTGTGGAGTTATCTCACCTGATTGGATAAAGTGGGAACGGGATACCAGGAAATGTATTTTGTGTTTACTGCAGAGTGGAGGGACTGGGAGACCCATGTGACTGACCAAACACTCTACCAGTGATGGCTGTCGGAATGTAGAGCTATTATTTTATTTTAACAAACAATAATATACCACTTACAGCACCTTTAACTCAATCCCCGCCAACAACGTTTATATACGTGTTTGGCCGACAACCGTTGAACGCCAACCACGTATATATACGTTATTTGATCGTTTTTCCTTTTTTCCGATATTTTTATTCATTATTCATCCGGGGACCTCAGTGTTACCATAGGGAATGAGTCTGAGATCGCCAAAGTGCAATACCGGCCGCATTCAGCTAGACGGCGGTATCGAGCACCCTTTGAAACCTTGTATCTTGGCCTCTGCAATGGTCAAATGTCACAGGCTCACTTTTCTTTGTCCGGCTTCCATTGAAGCGCATCAAATATCCCCGGTCCATATGTTGTGGTGGATTATGTCGTGGACCAAATGGATGCATACATTCATGATGGAACATAATACCTATGATATAGATTTGATTTGGGAATAATAGCATGTACAGGCAAGAAACGGCAACATTTATAGTAGAATTGACGTATAAGCCTATTACTCAGCCTTTCGGGAATTACCCCAGACCACGCTATAACGATACTTACCGTAATTCCTCTAATAGTAACCCCGGCTTGTATTTGTTTCAACTGTAGCGGGTACCAGGCTTGTATTAGGATGAGGCCTGTATAAGAGGGAGGCCTATATTTCAAATTTTCAAACGGATCATAATGAATAAATCAACATTTTGTGTCAGTTTGAACCCAGTAAAATGTACTGGGTTCATTTATTGAAACCAAGTACTGTATGAAATAGTAAACAGTGCAATTACAGGTGGTCACTGGTCATTTCAACGTTTTCAAAGTGAAATCAAGTAACTCGCTCAGTATGCAGCTCAGTATATTAGTAACCCGGCTTGTATTAGGAGGCCGGCTTATAATTGCTTAGCTCAAGAGCGCACCCGGCCATTAATAGAGACCCGGCTTGTATTTGAATACCGGTCACTATTAGAGGAATTACGGTATATTCACAACAGTATAACACAGGAACGTTTGGATGGAAACATTTATTATTTTTCACATATTGAACGATAGATAGGTGATGTCAAATGGGCCATAGTATTGTATCCATAGCTATCATATAGAATATTGTTATAGCTCTACAAACAAGGTGACGCACTCCTATATTTTAAAGCGTGGCAGTGCTAGAACGGGGCTAAGCTCCAGCCTAACCCTTGTTTCTCGTTCTATCCCTCCGCTCTCTCAAACATTTCTGGAAAGTTACACTACAAATATGTTGAGAATGGCCCATAAAATCATAGAAGATCCCTCACATGTATTACACAGAATACAAGCTGCTCTCCTCACACAGGCGCTTCAGATCCCCCAAGTGGAGACTTAAAAGATTCAAAAATGTATTTGTGCCACATTCAATAAGCCTAGTTAACAAGCAGGATATAAATGTGGTCACAACCTACATGGGATAATGCAATACAAAATAACATTGGACTTATGGGACTGTGCCACATCAAATGAATAACATTGGTTGGGAGGGAAGGAAGGGGTTAATTACATTGTTTCTCGGATGTCTTGTCTGTCTGTCTCTGCTGTAACATGGTTCTCAACAACCATTACAACAAAAATGTTGTAATGCAGTAGTGTGTTCTGACACAAAACAAATGTCTGTAACAACATAATAAACAATTATATGCTCTCTCTCTCTCTCTCTCTCTCTCTCTCTCTCTCTCTCTCTCTCTCTCTCTCTCTCTCTCTCTCTCTTTCAAGGTCCCAGGAGAAGGCGGGTCTTGAGCTTGACCTGGCCAACCGCAGCCAACTCGACCAGGAAGTCAATTCATTACGCCAGCAGGTGACATGCTTACAGCTCGAGCTGGCCGACGCTCACATCGACCACACTCAACGAGAGCGGGTCAGACCGGTTAGAAAACCTCTGTTTGTCTATCTCCCTCCATTTTACCTCTCAGTTTAAAGGGACACTTTTGACATTTTGGCAATTATTGTTCTTCAAGGTTTCCACTTGTGTCCCTAAAATGCAATGTTAACATGTGACATTGTAACCACGTTAGACAGTCAGCTCCAAGCTTCCAGCTAGCTGTACCCCATGGTTAACAATGCTACCGTTTCGTCTTAGGGAAACTGAAGGACAAATGTTGACTGTTTTCCCACAATGTGACCATTGGAAGTGTCTAATGAAGCGTAAAAAACCAAATTGAATATACTGTACATATTATTATTATATATTATCTGTCTGCACATACCTGCATATAATCCTTTTACATATCTGTAGATACTATATCTATATCTGTACATATCCCTTATCTACTCTTACTAGTTACACTGCCGGACAGTGTGACTTACTACCATAGCGTCTTTATACCTGTATCACTGTACATATTAATACTACAACTCTGTACTCTACATACATCTGATTAGCACTATTACTCTGTAGTACTAATTTATATATGTTATACCCAGTTTAATCACATGTACATTGTATATTGCTGTTGCACTTTACTGTTACATTTGCACTCTGGTTGGATGCCAAACCTCTTTTCGTTGTACTGTACTTGTGCTGTATAATGACAATAAATGTTTTATCTATTCTAAAATGAAATACAATTAAATACTATTAAAATGTCCAACTATCCCTTTAAGACAATGAAACATGAATAACTTTATGAGGCAAATGGAGATCATATTACTATTAGCAAATTAAAAAAAGAATAGTATTTATACTTACTACCATAGTGTCTTTATACCTTTATCACTGTACATATTAATATATTAATACTACATCTCTGTACATACATCTGATTAGCACTAGTGCTGTCAGGCGATATTTATTTTTTATCTAATTAATTACAGGATTTGTAATTAATTAATCAAATTAATCGCATTTTAATCATTTAACTATTTTACCATTTTAGGCCTGATATTCTATATTCTATAATCATATTTCAAATTGCATGTGTCCGGATGGCAGAATTCAGTACTGTATCTACAAAACATTCTGTTTAATCATCTTCCCTTTATTCATTTGCTTAGATTTTTCAGGTTTGGTCAATTTTAGCATGGTGTTATTCACAGTCAAAGATAAAAAAAAATATTTAATTGATATTCTCCGTTGGTTCATTACAATTTATTCAAGCCTAGTAACAGACACAGTATTTCTGACACTGGGAGTACATTCCCTGAGATCCATAGATGTCCCTAGAATCAGATAGCAAATGGACCATTTAAAAAAAAAAGTCTGTAAATGTTTATTCAAAAAAATAAATGTAATTATTATAAATTTTTTTATTGATTTTGTGTTAATTTTAATAACACGATAATTTGCTGTGTAATTTATTTATCTAATTAACGCGATAAACTGACAGCCCTAATTAGCACTATTACTCTGTAGTACTCATTTATATATTTTATACCCAGTTTAATCACCTGTACATTGTATATTGATGTTGCACTTTACTGTCACATTTGCACTCTGGTTGGATGCCAAACCTATCTTTGTTGTACTGTACCTGTGCTGTAT
The DNA here is from genome assembly GCF_963971535.1 of Notolepis coatsorum. Classification (NCBI taxonomy): domain Eukaryota; kingdom Metazoa; phylum Chordata; class Actinopteri; order Aulopiformes; family Paralepididae; genus Notolepis; species Notolepis coatsorum. The sequence goes on along the minus strand of NC_140176.1, from coordinate 40,996,761 downwards.
AATGACAATAATTCTTTTTATCTAATTCTAATCTCAAATTGAATACAATTAAATACTATTAAAATCCCTTTAAGACAATGAAACATGAATAACTTCATGAGGCCAAATGGAGATCATATTACTATTAGCAAAACATTTTTATAAAAAAGAATATGTGTCACCTCATTGAAAGGGCTACTGTGAGGATTTACATCATCACACATTAGTATCCTTTGGCTCATTGGACAGCCACTCCCAATTCATGCCATTCCACGACTTCCACAGTATGTAGAAATAAACTGTTTAGAGACCACAGTATGTAGAAATAGACTGTTTAAATACCACCGTATGTAGAAATAAACTGTTTAGAGACCACAGTATGTAGAAATAGTCTGTTTAAATACCACCGTATGTAGAAATAGACTGTTTAGAGACCACAGTATGTAGAAATAGACTGTTTAAATACCACCGTATGCAGGAATAGACTGTTTATAGATCACAGTATGTAGAAATAGACTGTTTATAGATCACAGTATGCAGGAATGGACTGTTTAGAGACCACAGTATGTAGAAATAGACTGTTTAGAGACCACAGTATGCATAAAATAGGATTTTTATATCATTCACAATACCACTACATCCATGCTAGCTTAAGAAAAATGTGCCCACTAGAGCCCATGACAGAGCTAATTATATGGACCGGTCAGTGTATCCGTCGGGCTTAAGAGGTTCACGTTTTAGTTTAAACACCTGCACAACCAGAAGAAGCCAACCAGACAACCAGGCAACCAGGCAACCAGGCAACCAGGCAAGCCAGGAAGACTGGCCAGTGATTTCAGTGGCATGAGTCCCCAAACACTAGAACTCCTTGTGCAGATCAAAAGCACACTCTCTCTCTCACACACACACACACACACACACACACACACACACACACACACACACACACACACACGCACGCACGCACGCACGCACACACACACACACACACACACACACACACACACACACACACACACACACACACACACACACACACACACACACGCACACACATACCGACACACACATGCGCATGCACGTGATCGTCCCGTGATTGGCTGGCAGAAACAAATTACCTCTCCATTAATTAAAGCATGAAACGGTGCCAAGTCTGGTGCAATTGACTCCAATTAAGAGCTCAATGGGACCCTAAATATTCAAATTAGTCAAAGTGGTGACGGTACCCTGGCAGCGTGCCAACATAGCTGGCAGTCATAGACACGTCACATATGTCCCTGAGTGTGTGGGGGGGGGGGGGGGGGGGGGGGGTCGTGTGTGCATGCATTTGTCTTTGCATATTAATTTGTGTGCCCTCTGGCATGTGCATGTGTCGCACATATGCCATGCCCATCCCCCTCACCCCCCTCTCCCTTACACACACACACACATGCAGACATGTGACAGGTTTTCTTTTCTCATTGCTGTCAGTTGTCGTCAGTTCATTCTCCCTCGTGGACAATCGCTAATGAGTCTGTGTCATGTACAGACACATGTATACATACCTACGTCTACATTAACAACATCTATTATGCATATATGCATAATTAGTCCTCAGCATTACACCAGTATCTAACGCTATGCATGTATGTATGTGTGTATGTATGTGTGTATGCAGGATCAGTCATACCAACACAGATAGAGAGGAGGTGTTGATGATAGCTGACCTGTAGACATTTGGTTATAAAATTGATTTACATTTTATAAAGTTATAGTTATATCGTTTTAGTTATATTATTATATAACTTAACTAACATTATTGTTGTAACGATACAGTAATACATTTGTATAGTGCTTTCATTAAGAAAATGTTGCAATGCTATTTATAGTAATTTGTGAAATGACCAGAGTAATGATATGCTGAGTTGAAGGAACACTCCAATATAGGGTACAATGTACATGGGTAGGGTACAGTACATTACAGGGTTCCCACTCGTCCTGGAAAACCTGGAAATTCAGAGACTAGATTTCATGGAAAATCTACTAAAATGGCCAAATATCCTGGAAAAAATCTTATGTTGTTCTGGAAATTTGTAATTGTATTTTAGCCCCTCGCTGTGTGTTTTGTTTGAAACTCAATTGTTGGTACAGTAAGATTATAGCAGGGCCATCCATTGTGGGGCCCGCGGGCTCACTTTGTTTTGGCCCAACATGGTATTTGACAAGCTCATGATTATTCTCCTCTTATTTAAAGTGCTGTAGTGCTTACATGTTGTGACGGATGTAGCAGTCACCTGCAATGAACGTGAGACACTTCTTCACACATCTTGAACCCTGCATAATTAAAAAAGGAGGAATAAAACTGGGGTTAAATGAGTCAATACTAGGCCTATCGGTAAATGATATGACCGTTTGTGAGCAAGTGCTGTCCTGGATTGTCAAGAAAAACTTTTGTGGGAACCCTGACTTACCTTCCCTAGAGTCAAGGCAAGAAGCCGCAGCAGCTAAATTGAATGATGTGTACATATATAAGCCGCACTGGACTATAAGCCACAGGTGTTTTAATGTTTAATTACAGTCTTCCCACCAGCATTGGGACACAATACTGTCGGACAAATAACAAGAATTAACTCATTTACAAGTTGTATTACGTTTAGCAAATAAGGGAACAGATAAATAACATTTCAATGCAGTCAAAAAAGCAATATTTCGATTTTTACATTTTCGTGTTTGGTCACGTCGAGTCACATATAAGCCGCACCGTTATATACGCCGCAGGGTCGAAAAATGGGGGGGAAAGGCACAGCTTATAGTCAGAAAATTACGGTAGTTTCATCTCTGTGCGTCAGTTTTGGAATAGTTGGAAGTTGTATTTTCTTCACTTTTGACAGAGGTAGGCTAGCTGCTCCCTACTGCTTCCAGTACTTGTGCTAAGCTAGGCTAGCTGCTCCCTACTGCCTCCAGTCCTTGTGCTAAGCTAGGCTAGCTGCTCCCTACTGCTTCCAGTCCTTGTGCTAAGCTAGGCTAGCTTCTCCCTACTGCCTCCAGTCCTTGTGCTAAGCTAGGCTAGCTGCTCCCTACTGCCTCCAGTCCTTGTGCTAAGCTAGGCTAGCTGCTCCCTACTGCCTCCAGTCCTTGTGCTAAGCTAGGCTAGCTGCTCCCTACTGCCTCCAGTCCTTGTGCTAAGCTAGGCTAGCATGCACCCCGACCTCTCTGGACACACAGAGATGAAACTGATCTTCTTATCTGACTGGGAGATGGCAATTAAGTTTATAATGTTGGAGTGTTCCTTTAAAATAATCTTTTATAGTAGCAGTGCTTGACCTAGTCATCCTCTGTTCCGCCCCGCAGGCGCTTCACATGCATGACGCTCTGCTACAACAGTCAGAGGAGGACCTGAAGGAAGCCAAGCAGGAGGTCGAGAGGAGTCGCAGGGAGGTGAAGGAACGGAAGGAGGAGGCGCTGAGGGAGGAGGCGGAGAGGAGGAGCACCTTGAGAGAGAACCAGAGCCTGAGGAATCACACCAGACAGCTGAGCCAAGAGCTGGAGGAGCTGGCCGCCAGCCACAGACACACAGGTAGAGGTCATAGGTCAGCCATTCAACCAACCAACCAACCAATCAATCAATAAACCAACCAATCAGTCCACGAGTTGGTCAGCCAAGCACCTAAACAAATAAGCAATTTAATAATTATAATAAACATTTAAAAAAAAGAACGGGCGTATCATGTCGCTCCCAAGAGAAATAATAATATACGTATTTATAAATTAGCTAAACTAGCTACACATTAAGCAGTATTTTAAAGGAATAATTAAGTGAAACAAATAAATAAAAATGTATAACAAAGGTAGTACCTCTTTAACAATTAATAGGTGATGCCAATCAATTAACAAATCAATCAGTCAGTAATCAGTCAGTAATGCCTCTTTTCCACTCTTTCTATTCGAACCACTCCGGCCACTGTGGTCCTTAATAGTTTTGTAATCACTTTTAATAATTTTTTTTACTTTTCCCTGCACTGCTGGAAAGACCTTTGGAAGCCGTGTTCGGCCATCAGTTTATCCATTTCCTGAAAAACGTTCTCATTTCGCGTTGCTCCGTCTAGCTCTCGTTGGATCTTCTCCTCAATCAAACCGAGGAACGTCTGCACCTCCTCAAATGACCACGGAGTGATTTTGCGGGCTGCCATTTAATCGAGGAACTATAAAATATAAAACAATTCAATTGTAGTAACGCTAATGTTTTAGTAGTCGCGAGGCAATTTAAAGATGGCAGGTTTCTGTCTTGTGCAGGACGTCCCCCCGTGTAGCGCAATGATAACGTGTGACGCTTCTCTCTTCTGACCAATCAGTGGTCTGCAGTGTTTCACGTCACTTTTTTGGTATCACTTCTACCCTGCTTGGAACCTCGAAAAAGCAGGTACTAAAAAAGTACCCGGTACCAGGTACCAAGCGCAAATTTTGACAATGGAAAACCGAAAAGGCAGAGTAGAGTAGAGTCGAGTCGAGTCGAGTAGGTACTATGCAGTGGAAAAGCGCCATAAGTAACATAACATCTCTCTTTCTGTCTGTATCTTGCTTTTCCTACAGTTGTTTTTATTTTCTAGAAATGCACTGATGCTATTGCTAACATTGTTGAGTACTTTGCTTTGAGTACTCACTGATGGCGAGTACTGGAATGAGTACTTTGCTTGATGTCGTTTTTTTAAAGGTACTTTGTCTTGTGCAACATTGTCGGCGGGAACATTCCTTATACAGTTGCATTTTAAAGTTTTATTTTTTAATGTGACTGATTGCAAATTTGTTTTTCATTATCCATTCTTATACTATGTACAAGACTATGTAACATTCATTGATACAGAGTACAAGTACATTAACCTGGTATTGGGCCGAAACCTGATACTGGTATCAGTATTTGTGCACCTCTAGTTTATTCTCTTATCTCTTATTTGGACTTTTCTCATCTTTCTCTCTCCCTCTTTCTCTCTCTCTCTGTCTCTCTGCCAAGCATTTAGCAGTAAGTCAAAATATGTATCCAATGAATCATATCACAGATGTGATAACTACCGGTAGGTGCATCTACACCACAAGCAACTGGTCTCCAGATGTCCATTCATTTTCATATAAACCAACACACGTTAAGCAACACTTTCTATGCCTTTCCATTAGTTCTCTCTTTGGTACTTTTTCTCTTGGCACCAGTCAATACATATGCTAGCGTTGTTGGAGGTCCTGTCTATCCTGACAGTATTATCAACAAAGAGTGTTAATGAAATACGATGACCCTCATGTTAGAGGTCCTGTCTATCCTGACAGTATTATCAACAAAGAGTGTTAATTAAAGAAGATGGCCCTCATGTTAGATGTCCTGTCTATCCTGACAGTATTATCAACAAAGAGTGTTAATGAAAGAAGATGGCCCTCATGTTAGATGTCCTGTCTATCCTGACAGTATTATCAACAAAGAGTGTTAATGAAAGAAGATGACCCTCATGTTAGATGTCCTGTCTATCCTGACAGTATTATCAACAAAGAGTGTTAATGAAAGAAGATGACCCTCATGTTAGAGGTCCTGTCTATCCTGACAGTATTATCAACAAAGAGTGTTAATGAAATAAGATGACCCTCATGTTAGAAGTCCTGTCTATCCTGACAGTATTATCAACAAAGAGTATTAATGAAAGAAGATGACCCTCATGTTAGAGGTCCTGTCTATCCTGACAGTATTATCAACAAAGAGTGTTAATGAAAGAAGATGACCCTCATGTTAGAAGTCCTGTCTATCCTGACAGTATTATCAACAAAGAGTGTTAATGAAAGAAGATGACCCTCATGTTAGAGGTCCTGTCTATCCTGACAGTATTATCAACAAAGAGTGCTAATGAAAGAAGATGGCACTCACATGCTAGCATTGTTAGAGGTCCTGTCTGGCATGACAGTATTATCAACAAAGAGTGTTAATGAAAGAAGATGACACTCGTGTTAGAGGCTCTGTCTATCATGTCCACTAGGCAGATTAGGCAATGCGCTTACGGCCCTTAAAGGATTTAGAATTCCAATATGTCATGTCCATGGCCCAGGGAAGTCCAATCAACATTGTGTGAACATGAGCTACTCTCTCATAAAACCAGAAACCAGAGAAGTAAGACTCAAACTTGTGATGTCCTCAAGTATAAAGTACATTTTATAATTTTGTGGATGTGAATGTTTGTTTAAATGTAGACACCCAAATGAGCGTCATTCTTTAGTAGTGTTCTCAGTTCTGAAACAGAAGATGTACCTGTATCCTCAGAGCATTCCCCTGGGTGCTCACAGTGTCACCTACTGTATACTATATTTCCCAATTCACTGTCAATGGACCAGCTTCAGACTTTATACGTGATGACATCACAAGTTTTAGTTTTAGCACTCTAGTTTGAGAGTTGTTTGTTTTCATGAATAATTGTGGGCCGTCTTCTTAAATCATAGGAATAACATTTAGGAATCTTTCAATTGGGGATAATTCCCCTTTAATAGGGCCCTCAACCAATCAGACTTTTATTTGAAAGATTAGAAAAATGAAAGAATGTAATCAAGACCCTCTTATTTATGTAATTGGTCGAAGGGAGGCCAGTCAGCCAATTAGAGGGCCCAGATTGAATGTCAAATGGGTTCACGTCATTGATGAAATTGTCATACATGTGCACCTGCAGTTGTCCATAGAATAGCAATCAACTGCTTCAATATCAGCAATATCAACTTCAGTATTGTAAATACAATATATTCTCAAAACTAGCCAAATCACTAGCCTCTTATTCTGTACATCATCAACAAAATGTAAAATCTGTCATCAATATGTACCCATACTATTAAAAAAATCGAATTAAGTAATCTACCGGTAATAAAAAAAAATACATTCTAAGTATAGAATGTCAAAACATTTCTAAGATCCTAATCATTGCAAAGCTATTGCTCAGTTAATGTACTCATGTACTCGTGTACCTTTACTGGTATACGCATTCTTACATCCCACTCCCATTAGTTTGGGAGCTCCCAGGTCTGCATCCCGTGGGCTGCTGACAGAAATAGCCGGCAAGACAAACGTCTGGCTTCTGCTGCTCTCTGCTACAAACACTGCAGCTAGCAGTCTGTTTGAGAATAACAGTTAAAGGAATAGTTCCTATTTTTTGACAGTAAGTTGTATGAATATTAATTTCTTTTTTTAATGTAATCCACACCACAACATGCAGGCAAAGGGTTACCTACCTCCAAAACCAAACCACAGTCCCAGTGTTGTGAAACAGCTGATAGTAGTAATAATGTAACCACGTAGTAATAATTATTATTATTTTTTTTAAATAGTGCCCGGTGATAGCAGAATCCAAAGTGCTGGAGGACGATGGTTTTGTGATAGAAATAGGTGACCCTTTTGCCTGCATGTTGTGGTGTGGATTCAAACCCTTTGGTTTCAAGAGTCCGTTTGCATTCTGGTTCACTCGGAACCCGACCAGAAATCCAACCACGGGACTCGGTAAGTACGCTAATAGCTTTACATCCACTACACTACTGGCAAGGATTTCATACAACCTAAAAACTATCCCTTTAACACACACGCACATACACACACACAAATCATAAAGAGGCTTCTCTTAATGGTGCACTGCTTGAGCAGTGTGGTAATGGTCTGATATGTGTATATGCGTGTGTGTGTGTGTGTGTGTGTGTGTGCGAGAGAGAGTGGCCTTTGTACTTGTGTGTCAGTGCAGGCCTGGTGGCTGGGTCTCTCTGGGCACAGAAATGTCTCATTAAGAATTAACGTACACATCTACAGTCACGCTGGGCTAACACCTCTCTCACACACACACACACACACACACACACATATATATATACACATACACACAGTCATTTCAGCCAAATCCCACTGCTTTAATTAGCTCTGGCACACGCACACACACACACACACACACACACACACACACACACACACACACACACACACACACACACACACACACACACGCACACACACACGCACACACGCACACACACACTCACCTTACTATTGTCCGTAGAGAGATGAGTGTGGCTGAACATAGCTCATTAACCAGACATAGACAGAGGTGCGGTGTAGCAGCTCTTTGTCTGTGATCACAACACCTCACCTCCAACGCCACACACACAACACCACACTCTATTCTGCTCTTACGCTCAGCAAATACAGTCGGACAATGTCCATTTTGAGGACCGAAGGAGTCTAAAGCGACATTATTACAACAAAGAGGGGCACTGTTTACCTAAATATAACCAAGGCTTGGAGAGGCCGGGTCAGGAGTTGGCTAGAGGATGTACTGTATTGACACAGACAAAGAGGTTTTCTTTAGTTTTTCTTATTAAAGGTGCTGTAAGTGGTATTTATTTAGTTAAAATAAGTGTTAAATAGCTCTACATTCTGATAGCCATCACTGATATAGATTGTCTGGTCAGAAACATGGGTCTCTCAGTCCCTCCGCTCTGCAGTAAGCACAAAATACTGTTCTCACTTTATCCAATCAGGGGAGAGAACCCTAGATATTCTTTTTTACTTATTTCAAGAAATCTTGCCAAGACAAATTTGCTTACTTTGACTTGTTTCAATGACACATTTGCTTAAAACTCTCAGCACAGAAGCTCCAGTGAGTTCTTGCGTGTGTGAAATAACCCTCGAACGCTTTAAGATGTTTTTACTGGGAACACGGGACAGCGGTTTGCTAGAGCACCTGGAATGGGATGTGGATATGAAAGGAGAGGTAGAGTCAGGGGAAGAGGAGGAGAGGAGAGGAGGATGAGCTGGGAGCCAGGGGAGGTCACGCGGATGAGATTGAAGCATCTGAAGGCAGCTGGATTCAATCAAACACCGACGGCAGGGCGAGAGAGGGAGGGAGGGAGGGCGAGGGATTATGAAGAAGAGGAACAATTCTGGTCAAAACTTTTGAGTGTCACTGTATGTGTGAAACTATATGACACAGTTTGACAGCATTCATTCCCCTTATGAATATCCCACGGCCTTCCTGCCTACAAAGTGCAAAACAGAACACACGTTTGTAGCCTGTGGGGAGAAAGATGCCATTTTAAACATTGTCGGGCGAGAGAGAGTGAGCAACTGAAGAGAGAGAGAGAGGTTTGATTGACACAAGTCCCTCCCACCAGGTAGAGAAGGGGGTCTGTCGTTGGTTAGCTGTGGAGTGACAGATGAGGCGCTATGACCGCTGGACAGATGCACAAGCGAGGAGGAGAGAGAAAGAGAGAGAGAAAGAAAGAGAGAGAGACAGGCTTCGTTTGACTCTTTCCAAGGGAATCGTTAACACCTAATTGAGTCATTCCGGGGCGCTAGGTGATTGTGACGAATTAAAAAGTCAGTTAACAGTCGAGACCCCTCGTTAATTCTCACCTTTCCTCACCGTTACCAGGCCGCTATTGGAGATATTTCAGTGGACGTTCCTAATTACTCGTCATCAGATACTGTATTTTTTGCACGAACGAGTTTATGTTTTTATCACGGTGCAGACGTGCGGTAACGCCGCCGCTCTCATTAGAAACATTAAACACAGAACCCGATAGCGTCGACGGCGCAGGATAACCGCATTTTCCCCATAAAAACAGAAACGTGATATCGCCGCCTCTCTGTGTGCATGTGTGCAAAGATGATGAAATCATCAGTGTGTGTGTGTGTTTTTGTGTGTATTTCTTTCCCCATCTGGACCCCTAGAGAAACTTGCACGTGCATACACACACACACACACACACACACACACACACACACACACACACACACACACACACACACACACACACACACACACACACACACACACACACACACACACACACACACACACACACACACACACACACACACACACACACACACACACACACACACACAGGCACATGCACAGGCCTCTCTCCTCCAATTCACCTTCTATCACCAGCTCTAATCCCATTTCACACTCTATCGATCCCCAAAACTGTTGTTCACCGGAACCGGCGGCAAACAGCGGCATTTTCTCTCCCCCTCATTTCATCGCAATTGTTCTTTATTTACACAAAGAGGCCTCCTTTGTCTCAGAGCGAAACCCACAACCCCTGCCCAAATATGAATTATAAATGTATGGCTAATAAAAGAAGAAAGAGGGGCGTGTGGGGGGGGGGAGCAAGCAAGAGAGAGAGAGGAAGGTTGGTTGAAACATCATATAAGATGACTCCTGAGTCTATTGATCAGCTTGTATCAAAGGGGGGATGTCTGACATCAGATTAGCTGGCAGTTTGAGCATTAGGTGCCGTGTGTTGTAGCCTCAGGCCCTCGTACCTCTGCCAGGCGAGTGTAAATAAAGCAGGGAGGAGAACCGAGAGGTGTTGGGGTTGTGTGTGTGCGTGTATGTGTATGTGTGTGTGTTTGTGTGTTTGCATGTGTGGGTAGGTGTATTAGTTTATTCCTATGAGTGTGTACCTGGGTCCGTACCTGCAGTGTGAGTTTGCGAAAGTATGTGTGTGCACGCCTGAGTTCATACGTGTGTGTGTGTGTGTGTGTGTGTGTGCATCCATCTGTGTGCATGTGTGTTTCTCTCTCTCTCTCTCTCTCCATCTCCCTCTCTCTCTCTCCCCCCCCCTCTCTGCACATTTGGCTTAGCCCCAGAAGCAGTGTTGCAAGCCGGTGAAACTTCAGAAAGAGCGGTGGACTCCTGGGGGGCTTGTGAAATGTCTCCTGGTACCCCCCCGGCCTGCGGTGGATCCTCGACAAAGCCCTTATGAAGCTCTTATGAAGTTGGGCCGGGGGTCCAATCTACTGTGCGAGCTCTGATTCGGGGTTAGTCAGCTTCTCCTGTCTCGCGCAGCTAAAGGTTAGCGAGGAGAGCGGAGAGTAATCTGACCCGGGATCTGAGAATACGGACTGATCGTCGTACGATTTGAGCCGCGGAGCTCTTCTTCTGAAGCTCGTATGAAGGGGTTGACAAGAAAGAGAGACTGAGAAGGAGAGCGAGAGAGAGAGAGAGAGAGAGAGAGAGAGAGAGAGAGAGAGAGAGAGAGAGAGAGAGAGAGAGAGAGGGAGAGAGACCCCAGATCTTAGATTATGGAACGATGTAGCAGCTTGAGTTGTGAAGCCACTATAAAAGCCAGAGAAAGAGCCTGTGTGTGTGTGTGTGTGTGTGTGTGAGAGAGAGAGAGAGAGAGAGAGAGAGAGAGAGAGAGAGAGAGAGAGAGAGAGAGAGAGAGAGAGAGAGAAACAAGTAAGAGAGACAGACAGAAAGAGAGGGGCCTCAGATCTCAGGTTAGGACAAAAAGTAGAGAAGGAGAAGAGAGCAAGGAGAGACACCGAATCTCAGATCTCACCCGCTGCCGCGGTGCCGTGAGCGGCGACTGAAGCCGGTGTGAAGGCTGGAGTACTTGATCTCTCGGCCTGCCGCCCTGCCTGGAGCTGGGAAGAGTGGGGAAAGCGGGAATTGAGTT
>NC_140176.1:40946565-40985137 GCF_963971535.1 Notolepis coatsorum | reverse complement strand
ATCTCGCTCTTGCGTTCCTTTTTTCTTTGATTCTCTTTTTTTTTTAGTTCTCCCAATTTCTCCGTTTCTCTTTTTCTTTTTTCACTCTTAATTTCCAACTGGGTCTGTCTCTCTTTCCCACTGTCTCTCTCTCTCTCTCTCCCTCTGTCTCTCTCTCTCTTCTCTCTCTCTCTCTCTCTCGCTCTCTCTCTGTTCAAGAGATATGCTCCATATTCAGATGGTCCTATTGTCACCCTGTGAGATTGCCAATATTGCCGATGTTATTGCCTACATTTCTTCTCTCTCGCTCTCTCTCTCTCTCTCTCTCTCTCTCTCTCTCTCTCTCTCTCTCTCTCTCTCTCTCTCTATCTGTCTCTCTCTCTTTCTCTCTCTCTCTCTCTCTCTCTCTCTCTATCGCCTCCTCTGTCTCCATCTCCCACTATCAGCAGGGTGGACCACTGTCTCTCTCAGAGCAAACAAACACGGCCACAATATAGTATTCAATGAATTCAGTCAATTTTACATTATTGTATTACTATATTATATAGGCTAATATATATGGCTAAAGCAGCACATGCAAGCAGCCTGTTGGATATTGTTCAAATAAACATTAGAATATGAAAGATTGTCCCCTGTCGATCGGGTCGTCCGTGTGTCAGACTGATGCATCGTTAAGTGAGTAGCTACCTCAGATGAAGAACCATATAACTCTGTTTTAGGTTTTCAAATGTTATTATCTAAAGATGGTGAGTTAGAGTGTTGTGTTCATTCATAGTTAAAGATAGTAGAGGTTGAGTACTTTATTATCTAAAGATGGTGAGTTAGAGTGTTGTGTTCATCATAGTTAAAGACAGTAGAGGTTGAGTACTTTATTATCTAAAGATGGTGAGTTAGAGTGTTGTGTTCATTCATAGTAAAGACAGTAGAGGTTGAGTACTTTATTATCTAAAGATGGTGAGTTAGAGTGTTGTGTTCATTCATAGTTAAAGACAGTAGAGGTTGAGTACTTTATTATCTAAAGATGGTGAGTTAGAGTGTTGTGTTCATTCATAGTTAAAGACAGTAGAGGTTGAGTACTTTATTATCTAAAGATGGTGAGTTAGAGTGTTGTGTTCATTCATAGTTAAAGACAGTAGAGGTTGAGTACTTTATTATCTAAAGATGGTAAGTTAGAGTGTTGTGTTCATTCATAGTTAAAGACAGTAGAGGTTGAGTACTTTATTATCTAAAGATGGTGAGTTAGAGTGTTGTGTGCATTCATAGTTAAAGACAGTAGAGGTTGAGTACTTTATTATCTAAAGATGGTAAGTTAGAGTGTTGTGTTCATTCATAGTTAAAGACAGTAGAGGTTGAGTACTTTATTATCTAAAGATGGTGAGTTAGAGTGTTGTGTGCATTCATAGTTAAAGACAGTAGAGGATGAGTACTTTATTATCTAAAGATGGTGAGTTAGAGTGTTGTGTTCATTCATAGTTAAAGACAGTAGAGGATGAGTACTTTATTACCTAAAGATGGTGAGTTAGAGTGTTGTGTTCATTCATAGTTCTGTATCGTATGGCTCTCGCTCGGCGTCACTCATGCACTGTCCTCGCACGTGCACGCGCACTGAATAAAAGACCACAATGTACCTTTATATCCCAATATTGTCTGACCACACCCCTATCAGCTTCCCATATAAGCAGGGGTGGGGCCACCCCCTCGCCTCCTTTCTCGCTTCACCACAAGGAAGTGCCTCGATAGCCCCACTTGACGATGTTGTTAGTAGGAGAAAGTTGGAAAACAAGAGATACATTGACATCATATCTTTATTTTCTCTCTCACTATATTCGAGAAAATACGGCGATATTGTCTTCGTACTGGAGTGTCTGGAAGATGATGATCATTCTACACCTCCGTCGGGTTTCGTATTGGGAGTTTATGCCGCTACATGCCTCTCAACTGCAGTCCTCCTTGCTGCGGCTGGTTGCGGTAAAACCTTCCAGCGACACAGCTGACTGTAGGACGCGCCGCTGTTGTGAGAAGCGGTGGGTTCCAGGTTGGTGAGTAATGTTGCTTGCGAGCTCCACTTGTCTGTTAGTGCTATGGGGGCTAGCTGACAATGTTTACGAAAACCGGCCCCAGATTAGGGTCCTTTGTTCAGCCTTTAGGCGACGGCGGAGGATCCTGGTTTGAAGCCCATATAGCAACTAGTGGGCCACACGACCAGTAACTGGTGATCCCAGGATCTCTGGACGCGTGGGTACTTCTCTGTCACCGTATAAGGCCCCGTCTTTCATATACAAATGAGAGTATACCCTAAACGAGGAAATGTGAGCATGGATGATCGTTATCGGAAAATCCATGTTCAAGTCGGCTACAGCCCAGATGGGACTTGTGCTGGCTCCGCCGGATGGTAAAATCACCGTTGTAAAACTGTGTTAACATCTCGTTTCTCTTCTCTCTTAAAAGGTGAGGAGGGTTTCAGAACGGTGGCCTGTCTGAGTGTGACTTGTTATATCGTTGTGTACGAGTTCAGGTGATAGCTGCTTAGCTTGCGTGCTAGTTGTGGCCTACTGTGTTAGCCAGTCAGCTGTTAGCTGCGGCGCTAGCTCGCTGTGTTTACCAGGAGCCTGTTGTGTCACTAGGCTAGGTAACGTTAGCTTGCTGCTATCGGCCGAGTGCGGCCGTTAGCTTAATGCTACACTGTTGAACGTTCTGAGACTATAACATGCTTAAACACTCTGACTACGACGTCATCTTTGACAGAGGATGTTAGTCGAACCTACCCTGGGGCCAGCCGGCGAGGACTGCGTCAACAAGGGGGACCGTAGCGGCGGGATGGAGCGGCGACGCTGCCCAGGTCGACAACACAGGACGGCTGTGTTTACTACGGTGCCTTGTTAGAGACTGCAGTTTTGCTTGATCTGCGCCCACGGTAGGAAGGGTCCTGACCAGACCTTGAACACTTCTTCTTGCTTTCCCTTCTAAATGTTTTGTAAATAACGATGTTTTCCAAAACGAGTGTTGCTGCACTACATTTTAGGATACGACACGAGTTATGTGTGAATTGTCTTGTCACTGGTCTCCATGCAAATCGGGTTATTTGTTACAGATGTGAAAACTATCTGGTTTGTTGTGTTGAGACACATTGTGTGTTCATGTACCGTGTACTCACAACTAAGGGGGTTAAACTAACCTATAAAGCTATGCTTAGTGACATGAGTGAAGAATGATTCTTTTCTCAGCCTGTAATGACAATGAACAGTATGTTCACATATTAACAGGTTTACCTGTTTAACTGGCCGTATTAAGGGTAAAGTAGGAGGGTGTTCTTCCCCCGGTTCCCTGGGGACTTCTTCACCCTCCTCTCAGACGTGTTGTTACAATATATTGTACACTGTGTGGTAGGGAGACGATGTAACCCTTAGCTTGATTGCTGGGGTTGTGCTAGAACAGCTTGAGAAACTATATTTTCCTAAAAGAAAAGATTGTTTGGTAACTTTTTCGTGTGTGCTTAGCAAGGCCTGTGGCCGATACTAATCGAGAATTATGTATTCTCTCATTATGAAAAACGGCGTTCCTCTGTAGAGTGTTTTTGCCATTTTTTGTAGTGATAAAGGGTTGTGTGTGTCGTGCGACCTACAACTGTTATCATAGGGAATGAGTCTGAGATCGCAAAAGTCCAATACCGCCGCCTGGTAGGATGCGGCCGGTATTGCACATCCTTTGAAACTCTGTGTATTGGGCTGTGCGTCGATTATATTGGTCCGGGCGGACTTTTCTAGTAACCTGAACCTAGGACTTCACCCGATCGCATTGAATCGTTTTCGGGACCCCCGATTCATTATGCTGTAGTGGGTTATGTCGTGGGCCAAATGGACATACGATCTACCAGATGGCAATCAAATAATTGGAATATTATTTTTGGAATCTCACCGGCCACAGGTAAGAGCAATTTATCGTACATTTCAGCTTGGTTGTGCCTTGTTTTCATAGCCATCGCCCTGATCAGCGTATGTTGTTGTACTAACGAATGCCGTTATTGACAATCAATTAATCAGAAATGACCCCCCCCCCCCCTTTTCATGCATTCATGATGGAACATAATACCGATCATATGCATTTGAATTTTTGTTGTAGTGTGTGTAGGGACGGAATGCCAATGGATTAAGTATAATACACGTCGCGGGCTATTACTAGCCTCCCAGGAATTACCCTAAACCGCTCTAAAACCATACTGAACCTGGCGATGTGCGGTGGAGCATTAATTCCTGGGGTGTAATATTTCCTGATATTCCCTAATGTTCAGGCTGGGAGGATCTCAGGGGAGAGCCGGGCTTGTCAGACACTGAGCCGACTGGGACTACAGAGGCAGAATGGATCATTAGGACTAGAGAGAGAGAGAGATGTTCATTTAGATTTCCACAAACTTTGAATTCCTGAGTCACAAGCTCTTTTGCTCCTCGTTTTCTTTCAGTATCTCGCTCTTGCGTTCCTTTTTTTCTTTGATTCTTTTTTTTTTTTTTCTCCCATTTCTCCGTTTCTCTTTTTCTTTTTTTCACTCTTAATTTACAACTGGGTCTGTCTCTCTCTCTCTCTCTCTCTCTCTGTTCAAGAGATATGCTCCATATTCAGATGGTCCTATTGTCACCCTGTGAGATTGCCAATATTGCCGATGTTATTGCCTACATTTCTTCTTTCTTTCTCTCTCTCTCTATTCTCTTCTCTCTCTCTCTCTCTCTCTCTCTCTCTCTCTCTCTCTCTCTCTCTCTCTCTCTCTCTCTCTCTCTCTATCTATTTTTCTCTCTCTCTTCTCTCTCTCTCTCTCTCTCTTTCCTCTCCTCTCTCTCTCTCTCTCTCTCTCTCTCTCTCTCTCTCTCTCTCTCTCTCTCTCTCTCTCTCTCTCTCTCTCTCTCTCTCTCTCTCTCTATCGCCTCCTCTGTCTCCATCTCCCACTATCAGCAGGTGGACCACTGTCTCTCTCAGAGCAAACAAACACGGCCACAATATAGTATTCAGTGAATTCAGTCAATTTTACATTATTGTATTACTATATTATATAGGCTAATATACAGTTGCAGCTCAATAAATTAGAATATTGTGGGAAAAGTCTATATATTTAGCTGTATTGATGCAGTCATTTGTGCAAAAGGAGCCCAACCAAGTACTGAGTGAACATACATGAACATACTTTTCAAAAGGCCGACATTTCTATATACAAAAGAAAAATACATCTATTTTAAAAATTGTATTGGTGATACAGACTTTTGGGCTTCAGATGAAGAACCATATAACTCTGTTTTAGGTTTTCAGAGGAACAATGTTTTCAAATGTTATTATCTAAAGATGGTAAGTTAGAGTGTTGTGTTCATTCATAGTTAAAGACAGTAGAGGTTGAGTACTTTATTATCTAAAGATGGTAAGTTAGAGTGTTGTGTTCGTTCATAGTTAAAGACAGTAGAGGTTTAGTACTTTTTATCTAAAGATGGTGAGTTAGAGTGTTGTGTTCATTCATAGTTAAAGACAGTAGAGGTAATTTATGCAAATGACATGTCGTCAGCTTGTGACTGCAACTTGTTCCTGTTTGCGGACGACTCAGCCCTGCTGGTCTCTGACAAGAACAAGTTACAGGTTGAGAAAACCCTCAGCTCAGAACTAGGCAAAATCTGCATATGGCTCGCTGATAACAAACTATCATTACACATGGGCAAAACAGAGTCCATTCTCTTCGGTTCAAATAACAAACTCAGCAAGACCGACGGCTTCTCAGTTACAGTGGGTGACAATATTGTCACAAGGAAAGAAGATATTACCTACCTGGGTTCCATCCTAGAGGCAAATCTTTCCTGTGACAAAATGGCATCCAATGTAATAAAAAAAAGTCAACCAACGAACTCGATTCTTGTACCGGATCTCCTCACTGGTAAACAAGAATACCCTGAAGACTCTAGCAGGAGCACTCATTCAAGGGTACTACGACTATGCTTGCACCTCATGGTACCAAAGCACCTCAAGGCGCTAAAAACAAATTACAAACATCTCAAAACAAACTGGTCAGACTACTGCTTGACCTTACTCCTAGAACCCACCTCACCCCTGCCCACTTTGACAACCTAGGATGGCTTAGAGTAGACGACAGAGTACAGCAACTTGCAATGGGCCTGGTCTACAAGATACACTACACGACCAAGGTACCCATGTACATGTCAAAATACTCCCAAAGGTCAGTGAATACCACGATCACAACACCAGAGGGAGCTCCACAAATCATGTTAAACCCAGATTCGGCTCAAACAAGGACTAAACACGTTTCGCAATTATGCCACATCAATGTGGAACGCCCTACCCAAAGCTGTAAAGGAATGTGAATCACTACCCACTTTCAAAAACACTCTCAAAAAACACCTAAGGGAGACTGCAACTCGAAACTGGCCCCTGTAAATGTCCGAACACAACCCCCTCCAATGTACAGTAAATTACCAAGTATGGTCTTGTCAATAATCCAATGTACAGTTTTGTTTGTACAGTTGTACAGTGTCCCCCACCCACCCCTCCTACCCAACCCCCCCCCCCCCCCCCACTCCTACCCAACCCCCCCCCCCCCCCCCCCCCCCCCCCACCTCCAATGTACAGTCCCCCCCACCCCCACCTACCCAATCCAATGTACAGTTTCTACGTCAAATGTATATACTCTTTTTTTTTTTCTGGACTCTTTTTGTATCACAAACAGTACTGTAATTGCAAATCTGGTATGTCATAAATGTATAGATGTAGCAGTACTGTCTATCTGTATGTCATGTATGTCATATATGTTACGATGAATTGAAAATGGGGGACCCTGATTTAAACAAGACGAAAGTCTTTCTCTGGTCTGCATCCCCTTAACAATTGTATGTATTGAGCTGTACTGTACTGTACCCATTCTGCAATCTGTTAATAAAGTTTTCAATCAATCAATCAGTCAGGTTTAGTACTTTATTATCTAAAGATGGTGAGTTAGAGTTGTGTTCATTCATAGTTAAAGACAGTAGAGGTTGAGTACTTTATTATCTAAAGATGGTGAGTTAGAGTGTTGTGTTCATTCATAGTTAAAGACAGTAGAGGTTTAGTACTTTATTATCTAAAGATGGTAAGTTAGAGTGTTGTGTTCATTCATAGTTAAAGACAGTAGAGGTTGAGTACTTTATTATCTAAAGATGGTGAGTTAGAGTGTTGTGTGCACTGTGCACTCAGTTGAAGACAGTAGAGGTTGAGTAGTTTATTGTGATGTATCACATTCACACTTCAAGTGATTTAGATTAAGTTCACAACTGCAAATACACAGACTGTCCAAAAAATACCAAAACGGTCAGATACACACTGTATGGTTCTTCAGTGCACGGGTTCAGTTATAGTTCAGCAAATACTTGTTTGCATGATCTGGATGGATTGTCAACACTTTCTGACAGCGAGAGAGACTTGGGCTGGAGGAGGAGGAGAGAGAGAGAGAGAAAGAGAGAGAGAGAGAGAGAGAGATGAAACTCAGCGCTGTCAATTCCAAGAAACTGAATCAAAATATGCTTTTATGGCATTATTTAAGTGCTCTAGTGATTTATTGTACTGAAAATGATGAGTCAACTCAACATATTTGTTTTCTTATGTTGAGATTGTTAAACAATTGCAATGATAAATGCAATGTTGTCAGTGCCATTTTCAATAGACGCAAACAATAGACATTGGTCAAGGTCAAACTCAAATGTATATATTTATATAGCACATTTAACAACAACCAAGGTTGACCAAAGTGCTGCACAATACAAAGGACAAAAGTAATGTAAATACAACACTAATAAAAATACAACACAAGGTGGACAATTTACACAAACAGAGATAGTACTGCAAACAGTACTACGTATAACAATACAAATACAATATAAAATACACAGTCAAAATAGAAACATGGATGTACGGCTCATCCTCAATGAAAAGCCAGTGAGAAGAGGTGAGTCTTTAATAGGGGTGTAACGGTACACAGAAGCCACGGTTCGGTACGTACCTCGGTATTGCAGTCACGGTTCGGTACGTCCCATCCCAATTCCATTGTGCCAATTCTCCCCTCCCCTGTCTTGAACGTTGCTTGCATATGCCCCCCACTGGCCGGTTGTAGCGAGGATAGAAGCCTTGCATCACGTGTCCCCTCCGATACACGAGGAGGCAGCCTGTCACATCTTTTCACCTGCCAGCGCGGACTCTCATTGGCGAGGTGTAACGTGTGGGAGGCTCACACTACCCCCGCCATTTCCTGTCTCTGCTGTGCAGGCGTCCCCAACCGACCTGTAGGAGTCGCTGTCCACAACGTCCAGATTATCACCCATCGACTTCCACCCTCTAACTCTGCCAATTGAGTTAGTATGACGGCTGGCCCAAGCCGGAGGCAACGCTGATAGCCGGAGTCGAACCCGGTGTCTCTTGCGTTGGTGACGAGCGCAATGTCCGCTGCACCACCCAGCCGCCCCTACAGGAAAACAATATTTATAATTATTATTATATATTTATAATAATTATTATAATTATTATTAAATAGAATACTTTTCTATAGGCTTGCTGTGGTAGTCAATGTTACTGGTGTCATTCTGTGTTCAGGCATCCACTGAGTAAATTAATTGCCTACTGCCCCCTTAACAACTTAGGCTTGTTAAGTTTCAGTTTCACTTGTAGAGGATTTAACTGCACATGGAACATGGAGAACATGTTACACAACAATGGCAGAGGATTTATCAATATTTTGGATTTAAACACAGTAGCATTTCAACCGGAGAGGAGCTCAGATGATCAGTCCGGAAAAGCTTTTTTTTCTTTTTTGATCAGCTGTGAGAGAATGTCCGTGGGAGATAGTTGGCGTGTGTGTTGGTGACACACCAACTTGGTGTGTGTCTGTGTGTGTCTTTCCATTGGTTAACATTATTGAGCGAACAAGAAAACGAAAGAAAACTGTAAAATTGTAATGACCCTGCTGTGTTACAAACATGATATAATTCATTCAAGGTTTTGTTTTAGGGACACCCGACACCTGTAGTAAGGAGGGGAGGAGGGGAGAAACAGCCTGCAATGCAGAGGGTCAGTGTGCGTTGTTCATTTGGTCTGTCCGCTTGTCATCATGCGTGCGTTTACAAGCTTCAACGTTTTATTCATCATCTAAATTTGGCAATACAAGCTTAATATTCAACAACCTCTTAGCAAGCGGGGACCCGTATGTGGGCCCTCTTGAGGACGATTTGCCCACCGACACTTTGGCGACCACTAGTGGCTCGGCTGTGCATATTTTGTAATACAATATATATATCAAATTAAAGCCCCATTTGTTGCCTGTCCATAGCCCTTTCAGGTTCAGCGGTTCTCGAGTTACATGCCGATATTTGAGGCTTGCGCAAAGTACACGGTATTGCGCAAATACCACTCCCGACTCTTGGGGTTCTAGTTCCGTCAATCATTTGGCAATCTCGAAAATTATTGGACGGGGTTGTAGCCAATGAGTTACAAATGAGTTGGTTGTAGCCAATTGGCTTTCCAATGATACCCCACCTGGGGATATACGAATCAGGGATCTAGGTCAAAAGTCACAAGCAAAAACAGGAAGAGAAGTCTGAAAAAAAATTAGCTTTTCTTTTGTACACAGTTGACCAAAATCACTCCTAATCACTAATTTCTCAATGGATCTTTATGCATTTTGGACATGTACTACATATGACTTCAGGCTATGGAACTCGGGAGTTTTTTAAGCCTCCAGCCATTCTGGGGAAATACTACTTCTGGAATACTAACTACTACAGAAAAACTTGAGTAACAAGTTTTTCTACAACTCAAGTTCAGACCAATGTTACTCTATTTCATTAGCACTAAAGGTGAGTTTTCCTTATTGTATCAGACCAGGCTCATGCATGTGGTATAAGTATAAAGTATAGTATTTTGGTTTGCAAAAAAGGTATGCAGTCCTCAAAAACTTAAACTAAATGTAATAATAATAAGTAATAATAATATGTAAAGGTAAACTGTTGACATTAGTCTAATTATGTTTGTAGGGTGAAAGCTGGCAAGTCTCTGTCCAATGCCTATGTTAAAATGTACAGTATGTGAATACAGGGTTAGCAGATGCTTGGATATATACAGCATTAGCAGACTATTAAGTGTTTATCTTGCATTTGACCTTTAGTGTCTAAAAGATGTTTTGTGTTGAGGGAGGAAAATTGCTTTGACAGTAAAGTTGTTCACAATAGTTTACCTGCGGTGGCTCGTGGCTGCCTGGCAGCTAGAGGGGGGCGGGTGTTATTATGCAAATGAGGACCATCTGACGTCCCGAATACGCTAATTTTCAGATGACTCACTTGAGGGAGGGACATTATTGTGAGATGAGAATTGGAAGAATGCGCCAAATCGAGAATTAGAGACATAGATCCTATTACTATAAGTCCACATAGCTAGAAAATAACCCTAAACACTGGAAAAGGTCATTTATAAGATAGTTCCCCTTTAAAGCGCAGACTTGAGCAGAAAAGAAATAAGATATAAAGATATAATGTAAAAATAACCCCAATCATATCAGGCCTATATTGCCCCAACAACATAAATGGTAAATGGTGCATTTATATAGCGCTTTTATCCAAAGCACTTTACAATTTGTTCCTCACATTCAACCATTCACTCACACATTCACACATCGACGGCAACCATGCGAGGTGCCGACCTGCTCATCGGGAGCAGTTAGGGGTTAAGTGTCTTGCTCAAGGACACTTCGACACGCTGCCCAGGAGGAGCCGGAATTGAACCCGGGAACCTCTGGATTACCAGATGACTGCTCTACCTCCCGAGCCACTGTCTGTCGCCCCCTTTAACGGCACAGGTTGGGCTCAAACGACCCCAAAATCGTCTCTACATTATGCAGTTGGCGATCGCTCTGAACGGCGTCAATCCACGTTGTCTTCGTCCATCGGCACCAACCCTCTCATGTTACTGAATAATGCAGTCGACATAACTCATCTATTCCCCTTCTCTCCCAGCATCAGCATGGTATAACACTCCCTGTGTTCACTGTGTGTGGAGGGGGAGAACCTACCGAGACAAGTGCGCAGAGGAGCACATGCACGAGGGAGCCAGCACTGCACTCTGCGCACCTCCTCTTGTGTCGGTACGTTCTCCCTCCCCCTCCATCATCTCAGCGCCAGATGAGCTTTTCAATGTATTTGACTCCAAACGGTGTTTAAAACCCGCAAGTGTGATGCCCAGGCCGACTATGACTCCTTCATTAGGCCCCAATCTCTTTTATTGACCAGCGGGAGATGAATTATCTGCAGGTGAAAAAAATCAAAGGGTTTGAAATGGTAAATGGTACAGTACGGTGGCCTACAGGGGAAATCTATATTACAAATTGCCTGAGTGCAGAGTAGCTGAACCAGGCATAGCTCTGTTTGTATGTGTGTGTGTGTGTGTGTGTGTGTGTGTGTGTGTGTGTGTGTGTGTGTGTGTGTGTGTGTGTGTGTGTGTGTGTGTGTGTGTGTGTAGGTGTGTGTCTCTCTCTCTCTCTCTCTCTCTCTCTCTCTCTCTTTCTCTCTCTCTCTCTCTCTCTTTGTGTTTATAGATATGCAAGAGAGAGCATATTTTTATTGTGTATGTATGCGTCTGTGTGTGTGTACCTGTGTGTATACGTTTGTGTATTTCACAAGGTTTTTAAGGAGCGTGCATGTAAGGACTGTAACCATTGTCGAAATATATTTTTCATTTAATTTCAAACCTTTATTTAAACTCGAAAGCCAACGTAGGTTTCCCTCATTTACAGTCACGTCGAGTGTACATACAGAAATGAGCATAAAAGCATATGAAATCACACAACATATAAAGTCACAACAATAACACAAGACAAGGATAACAAATCAATTAAAACAACGTACAACTCGATTGACAAAGGTTGGAGATCAAGGTGTTAAACTCTGCAACATACACAACAGTTTATTAGTTGTTTTATTTTGCGGCGCTACAAAGGGGGAGTGGCTCTCACATCTTCATCTGGTTCTGTGATGAGAGCCCCGCCCACTCCCCTCAGTGAGTAGGATCTGTGACGAGAGCCCCGCCCACTCCCCTCAGTGAGTAGGCTCTGTGACGAGAGCCCCGCCCACTCCCCTCAGTGAGTAGGCTCTGTGTTGTCCACAGAGATGGATACCTATGAAGTGTCCTGTTCCTCACCACACGACGCCCTTCGAGTCAGATGATCTCCTTCTGCAACATGTGTATACCGCCACCTAGACGCTCTCGGGTTTATTCTGTGACTAGAAAGGTGTGCTCAGTAGAGCGCAAACCTCCACCAGGCAGCAGCCACCCGTTTCTTCTCTGGTAGTCTACACATTAGGCAGGGCTTAAGTGTAGGCAACGGGCCAAACGTAGACCAATGAAAGCAGATCTTCCTTCGTCATTCCTATTACACCATTACACTATCGTACTATGACACGAACACACTATTACACGAACACACTATTACACTATTACTCTATTACACACTATTACATGGTAAGGCTAATATATTTGTCAGGTTTGGTGGAAGGAAGGAGATACACAAATTTGAGTAGTGAACGTTTGGCCTGATGATGGCACTGGAGAAAAGGTGATGGGGTCACCAATATAAATAGGATCTTTCCTCTTGTGTTCATGAATGTGCACCGCAAATTTTAAAATATTTGGATGAAAGCTGTTACAGCTGTTACAGTGGGTGACAATATTGTCACAAGGAAAGACGAAATTACCTACCTGGGTTCCATCCTAGAGGCAAATCTTTCCTGTGACAAAATGGCATCCAATGTAATAAAAAAAGTCAACCAACGAACTAGATTCTTGTACCGGATCTCCTCTCTGGTAAACAAGAATACCCTGAAGACTCTGGCAGGAGCACTCATTCAAGGGTACTATGACTATGCGTGCACCTCATGGTACCAAAGCACCTCAAAGGCGCTTAAAACAAAATTACAAACATCACAAAACAAACTGGTCAGACTACTACTTGACCTGAACCCCAGAACCCACCTCACCCCTGCCCACTTTGCCAACCTAGGATGGCTTAGAGTAGACGACAGAGTACAGCAACTTGCAATGGGCCTGGTCTACAAGATACACTATACGACCGGGGTGCCCATGTACATGTCAAAATACTTCCCAAAGGTCAGTGAATACCACAACCACTACACCAGAGGAAGCTCAACAAATCATGTTAAACCCAGATTCGGCTCAAACAAGGGACTAAACACGTTCCGCAATTATGCCACAACAATGTGGAACGCCCTACCCAAAGCTGTAAAGGAATGTGAATCCCTGCCCACATTCAAAACCGCCCTTAAAGAGCACCTACGGGAGGCTGCAATTCGAAACTGGCCACCGTAAATGCCCAAAACCCCCACCACCTCCTAATAGACAGTCTCCTCCCCACCGCATGTATATATTCCCTCCCCGCCGTATGCATATTTCCCTCCCACCCACCCACCCCCTCCTAATGTACAGTCCCCTCCCCATCATATGTATATACTCTGTCAGGATCTAGGGGTAACAGTACTGTATATTTGAATACCGCCTATGTCACAAATGTATCAGTACTAAATACCTATATGTCCCTATGCCATAAATGTCATGTATGTTGTGTATGTCATAAATGTCTATATGAATTGAAAATGGGGGACCCTGATGGAAACAAGACAAACGTCTTTCTCAGGTCTGCATCCCCTTAACAATTGTATGTATTGAGCCGTACTGTATTGTACCCATTCTGCAATCTGTTAAATAAAGTTTTCATTCATTCATTCATTCATACACTAATGTGAAAATGTTTAATTTGTCCTGATGATGGCACTGGAGAAAAGCTGATGGGGTCACCAACATCAATAGGCTTCTTCCTCTAGGGGTCATGCATATGCACCGCACATTTAAAAAAATTCAAACAAAAAGGTATTTTGAGACACTAATTATAATATTGAGAGTTTGGCCTGATGGTGGCGCTAGAGGAAAGGTCATGTGGTCACCAAAATCAATAAAGTTAATCCTACAGCAATCATGAATATACACCGCAAATTAGAAAATATTCAACTGAAAGCTATTGGAGTTATCACGTCCACAAGTAGGATATGAATGTTTGGCCTGATGGTAGAATAGATAGTAATAATAATAATAGAGCATAGAACAAACTGCAAAGTAATAATGATGATAGGGATACTAGTGATAACAGTAATGAAGTAGTGAGTGGCAGGATTCAATCAGACAGTAGTAGTGATGATAGTATACATGGTCCAAACCGTAGTAACACCACCTTTAGTTTGACCAGTTTGAATGCTGAAGTGTGTTTACCTCTACGCACCCCGGCGCCTTTTAGATCATTCAATCTCAGTGCCTTTCAATTAAATGATTGTTATATTCCCTCTCAATAATTCTTAGGCATGCTGCGGCCTTAACTCTTAAATCTCTGTCTATCACTCTGCCCTCAGATTCTCTCTGACGGAGATGCGCAACAAACACTGGTATTTGTTCATTTTAAGGCCCCTATTGGTGAGCTACCTCCTTATACTACATCATTATTGGAATGGAATTGTTTAACCTATGGAACCTGTCCTTGTGACTGGCTGGTCCTTAACGCCTTAAGCCTGAGCGGTCAGGTACCAGTATGAGATTGATATCGCGCCATAAATAGATGAATACAGAACATATTAATTAATGTTTCTGTTTCAAATGTAGCCAAGAGTAAAGACCCTAACCCTGTCAAAACAGCAGTCAAAGTGAATATTTTCAGCACTACATTAGTTTACCAATGATTTTAAGTGTTATTAGCAAAATATGAGGAGACCCAGGGCTTTCTATGGGCTTTCGAATTTCATAAAACTACACTTCCCAGCTCACGCCAGCCCCTGTCAATCATCTGATTTTTTAACGTTCTTTTCGGGATCATATCTCACAGGTTGAAAAGACCTGAACGTTATTGCCATAAAATAGAACGTAGTTAGTTTCTTTACCTTTCTGTGAACGTCTAGGGGAAAAAACATGGCTCAATCAGATAAAAAAATGGCGGAGCTATTTACATTACAAGAAAGTATATGGCTAGGGCTTAAGAGGTTAAGGTCCCCAGAGTTTGCTCTGAACAGGGTGAATCTGCATTTTGCTATGATGCCTTTAGCTCATGGAATGAACTCCCAACAGCTTGAGATTCTCCCCTCTGTTGCAGAGTTTTACAAACCTTGATCTCCAACAGTACGTGTTTTAATTTATTTGTTATCCTTGCTCTTTGCCTCATCTTGTTGTTTTATTGTTGTGATTTTATTTGCTGTGAGATTGTATATGCCTTTTTTTGCAGGGGAACCCCAGTTGGGTTTCGAGTTTAAATCAAGGTTTGAAATTAAAAATGTTCTGTGTGTGTGAAGGAGCTACCGTGTGTCTGAGAAGGAGGTGTAGTGTGTCAGTGTGTGTGTTTTAGTGTTTCAGCCACAGGTCATCAGAAGTCTCTGGCAATCCTTGGTGACACAGGTGTGTTGCTGGAATACAAATAAATGTACTTTATACATTTATTATTCCTTTCTATGACCTTCTTCAGGCATAAGTATTTCAGCCGTAAAAAAAAAGATAATTTGCATGCAAGTTAACTTCCAGCATTTTAAAGTGTAAAACACACACACACACACACGCACGCACGCACATACACACGCACACACACACACGCACACACACGCACACGCACACACACACACGCACACGCACACACACACACTGAAACGATCCTGTTCCTCTGCGTGAGTTCGGTTCAAATCAAAGTCAACATGTGGCTTCAAACACACACCCCCAGCTGATAACAATCAATTATAGCTCACACACACACGCATGCATGGAGACGTCATCATGTGACGTAGAGGCCGTGCCATTATGCGCTGAACACCAATCATATTCAACTGAGGCTTCCCCCACCTTCAGACACTGCTCTTTTAATGTTTGTTTGTTTGCTTATTTATATATCTTTATTTCTTTCAGTATATATATTATTATTATTTTCTTTTTAGTTCATTTGTTTTTCAATTTATTTATTTATTTATAAATTTTAATTTCTCTCTCTGTATGTAATCACGTATTTATTTTAGAAAGTTTGAACAAGTGATGTTATTGCTCTTGTCACAAATTACTTATGATTTCATCAGGCTAGGAGAGATGTGTTGTCAGGTAGTAATAATAATAATAATAATGATAATAATAATAAATTGTATTTGTAGTGCACTTTTCATGCACTAGGATCCCAACGTGCTACAGGGTTAAAACATAGTATACACAGAAAAGTTAAAACAACAACACAAGAAAAAAAATGTATCACAAGAAATAGCTAGCAATCAAAGGATTTTTGAAATAGAAATGTTTTCAGGCCGGCTTTAAAAGAGAGAGATAGTGTCAAACATTGTGTGTGTGTGTGTGTGTGTGTGTGTGTGTGTGTGTGTGTGTGTGTGTGTGTGTGTGTGTGTGTGTGTGTGTGTGTGTGTGTGTGTGTGTGTGTGTGTGTGTGTGTGTGTGTGTGTGTGTGTGTGTGTGTGTGTGTGTGTGTGTGTGTGTGTGTGTGTGTGTGTGCGTGTCATGGAATAAGCACTTGGAATGTTACCATTTACAGTACTCTTTTAGATATGCACATAACGTATACACACACACACTCAAGCATATTCCATGTCTGCATGTACACACCCAGAAACTATGCACACAAGCATAAGCACAATTTACACACAAGTACAGCACATTTACAATGTACACACACACACTTACTTACACACAGAGATACACACTAGTATATAGCTGATGAGTAAATGGAGACGGGGATGGAGTTTATTCATTTAAATGAGGGAGAGATGGAAGTCCTTCAATTATCTGGCTTCTTTAACATGAAGCAGACCCCATTCAGCTATTTGATTTGCATCGTGTGTGTGTGTGTGTGTGTGTGTGTGTGTGTGTGTGTGTGTGTGTGTGTGTGAGAGAGAGGGTGTGTGTGTGTGTTTATATATTGTAAATATATCAACTATATATATACAGTATAAGAAGATTATAGTAAGGTATGAAGGTAACTGACACAATATAATGTACGTGATGTACTGTGGTCGTATGAAAGTAAATGTGATGCTTGTCTGTTGGAGAGTTGAGGCATGTTTCTGCCCTAACCATGTAATGAGAGAACACTTGGGCGTGCTAGGATGCATCGCCCACGATGTGTGTGTATGTGCGTGCATGTGCCTGAGAGAGTTTGTGTGTGCAATCATGTACTGTATGTGTGTCTTTGTGTGTGCAGGTACATGTGTTAGAGAGAAAGAGTGTGTGTGCGTGTGTGTGCGTGCGTGTGTGTGTGTCCCATCTCCATCCCACACAGCTCATTAGGTAGCAATCCTGTGCTTCATTTGAGAGAGGTGATGGACGGTCGAGCAGGCAAACTGACCTCTCTCTCTCTATCTGTCTCCCCCTCTCTTTCTCTCTCTGTCTCTCTCTCTCTCTCTCTCTCAGCCTCTCAGCCTCTCAGCCAAGGGTAAATTACCAACTAAATACACTTTACCTCCAACCAAGAAAGGCCATCTTTAAAGGGGAATGTCAGCCATTTTAAGAGTCCACATATGTTCCTCCTAAGCCCCAGGACAGTTCACAGTCAGTATTGTGAACGCGCACCACTCTCTTCTGAAGCTAGAATCCAGAGAGAGAGAACCCTCTCTCCACGCGGTGATGTCACTGGGATGTAAGCTCCAGGGCGGCTCCATAGACAGTGAGTGGCGCCCTGACTTTGTGAGGTCATAAAGCGTTTGTGTGAGCTCTTACACCCACATTAGTTGTATATTCCAGCATCGCTAGGAGGTCTAAACCAGAGTTAAAACCTAATTGGGGTGTAAACACAAAAATAAATGTATGGCCTCACAAGACAGAGCCCCATTCATTGTCTATGGATCAGCCTCAGATTTTACATCCAAGTTACATCAGCGATATTATGTGAATTCTTAAAATAGTATTTATTTGTGTGCGTGTGTATGTGTATGTGTATGTGTATGTGTATGTGTGTATGTGTATGTGTATGTGTATGTGTGTGTGTGTGTGTGTGTGTGTGTGTGTGTGTGTGTGTGTGTCTGTGTGTAATACCAGCTGTGTGAGCTCTCAGGGCTACTAGTACTCACAGGAAAACTTCCAGCATGTAGAGGCTAATGGGAAAGACATTGAGGCCATGATGAGACTCATGCAACAGAGAGAGAGAGAGAGGAGAGGGAGGGTATTCCGGTTCCGTGTGGGTGAGTTTATGCTGCGTGGTACGACAGAGAGGGACGCTAGAGTGAACTTCAGATGAAGGAGAGGAGCACATTCGGATTGTTTGTTTAGCTGCGTTAGCATTGGAACGTTTGGTCTCTGTAGGACACTGAGACAAAGACAGACGGCATGGTTTCTCTATGTCCTGAACACGTTGAATTGTTGTTTCCATTTTGGAACGTTGTCTGCAATTTGTTTGCAGTTGACCTGCAACAAGTTACTTGTTGAAAAGCCTACAATTTTCCTTGTCTGTGAGGACTTTGAGTTATGTCATGATTCAGTTTCTCCTAGATCTACAGTACAGGTGTTCTCATGTAATCCAAACACCAGCCTCAGAGGTTGCATATTTTTCTGAAATGTGAAATTTAGAAGTGCATTTCTAGAAGGAGCCATTTTTTAAGTCCATCTAGTTCAGGGGTCTCAAACTCAATTTACCTGGGGGCCACTGGAGGTAGAGTCTGGGTGAGGCTATTTTGTGCAAAATCAACTCTGTCTGTTACGAAGGATCAGATTAAACCGAATATATATATTTATTGATTGATATATATTGCATAATATTTGTATATCGTTTGATATCCCTTGTGTATTCCTTGTACATATACACGGAATATCCCTTTAACCTAGTACAGACCATAATATTTCGTTCTCCTATTGGACAGCGGTCCCTTAGGCGCCATTGCCATACCCCCAAGGTCTGGTTCAAAGTCACCGCCAAAGACTTGCCTGGACATGAACGGCTCTGCGCAAGGATATGAGACAGGAATAAAGCTGGTACTAGTTTGTTCACCTAACGTATAAATACGGCGCAGGTGAATACAGAAGTCACAGTTACCCAATAAGTTGAAGCCTCACCCACGATACAACGTGCGCTGAAGTATGGCCTGTTTGGCCCCAAATAGAGCATTGAGACCGCGTGCGAATTAATAACTGAAGTATCAGAGTTTAACGCTGTACCGTCGAGTTCGACCTATTCTATTAAGTCAGTAATAGTCTATTTATGTATAGTGTATCGTGCGGCTACCATTCTACAGTGACCAGCATCACCAACGTTTCCTCGTACCAGCTAGTGTGCTTATCCAGGCTGGGCTGCTTACCCTGGCGCTTTCACCCGAGGAGCCCTAGACGAGGACCGTGTGGATCATGTACACTGGATAACCTACCGACGACTGCATAGCCCTTTTCGGCTGGATTATATTTTGCTTTGGTCCTGTAATTGATGGAGCGGAGAATCGCCTACACCCACAATTGTGTGGGATTTACCCTGTGAGGAGCAACGTCGAGCCCGCCTCTCAGAAGCCTGAGGCTAGCTAGCTTTCTTCCATGCGGAGCTGCATGCCACAGAGAACAGCTGTATTCGTCTGCGGGTCAAGAGATTATTGCACCGTCTCCTGTACTTGGAGTCTCTCTATTCATCGTTGACCCAGACTCTACTACCGACAAATCCTCTCCCCTTGCTGGCTTACAACCGGAGGGACCCTACCAGTATCTCCCGCTGCCTTTACTAGAGTACCATAGATATGATTCCTAAGATTCAGGTTGTATTATTATCTCCTGCGTAATATGAGAATGGACATACGTTATTGATTTGCTTACGCACATTCCTTTGCCTTATAAGCGCACCTTACGTAAAGTATATTATGTACTATCATTGCTGCTAATAAATACTTAAACCCAGTTTTGTGTGGAACCGAGTCATTGTGGGAAGTGTTCATCTAAAGATACCTGTGTACTGTATGGCCAGTAGTAATGTACATAAGACAGTAGTGGTTTAATGATACCATACTTATATAATACAGTCAGGGAATTGTACCCCTCAGTTACACTGTCTCTCTTTGTTAACTACAACAAGCAATGCTGTTTGTTATTTAAGATGAGGTCGGAGTCGGCACTGACAGATGTGTTCATTGTGCTGCTTTTATAAAGCCTCAAATGACGGCTTACAATATTTCATGAAAGCAAAGTGTTTTGTTTGTCTAAGATTTAAAAAGGTTGAAACTTTACAGCACTGACAAAGTAAAAAATAAAAATAATTTTATCTTTTTAAAGTAGGGGGCCGCAAATTATCATCCAGCGGGCTGCAATTGGCCCGTGGGCCGCGAGTTTGAGACCCCTGATCTAGTTAGTTATTGTACTGTACATGTCCTGAAGGTTCTCAAGTACATGAGTTATTGTACATATATTCACAAGATTATTTTATTTATTGAACCAGGCAGTTTAAGAACAAATAAATTATATTTATTTTTTTGTAAATTATTATTTACAATGTCGGCCTGGGGAGAGGACAAAAGGGCCTCTCGAAGGGTAACAGGGAAAGGGGACAAAATGTTTTTATAAAATAAAAGATAAAGAGATATACATCACAGTGCTGTCTTGTCGTACAGAACTTGTAAGTCGCTTTGGATAAAAGCGTCAGCTAAATGACTAAATGTAAATGTAAATGGTAAGCGAAATAATTAAACACATCAAACAAACAACCAAATAAAATTACATGTATGTAATACATGAAGCAGAACACATTTACAGTTAAAAAGCTGGGTGACAGTTGCAGGTAAACAACTCTGTGATAGAGTCCTTAAAAGTCCTTAAAAGTATCCACGTCTCTGTGCGGATCTCGGCCTGTCTGTCCGACATCTCAGCCTGGATGACGTCCAACCACCTCAAACTGAACCTAAGCAAAACAGAATTGCTCCACCTGCCGGCCAAATCCTCCCCCCTAACCGACCTTTCAATCACAGTCGAGAATGCAGCTGTGACTGCGTCCCCGACCGCCAAGAACCTTGGTGTTGTCCTCGACGACCAGTTGAACTTCTCTGCTCACATCGCAGCGACGACCAGAACCTGCCGATTCCTCCTGAGCAACGTCAGAAGGATACGCCCCTTCCTGACAAAAGAAGCCACCCAACTCCTCGTCCAATCAACAGTCATCTCCCGCCTCGACTACTGCAATGCACTGCTCGCTGGCCTCCCGGCCACTGCCACTAAGCCTCTTCAACTCATTCAGAACGCAGCGGCCCGCCTGATCTCAAACCTACCGAAGTCGGCCCATGTCACCCCACTTCTTAGGGACCTGCACTGGCTCCCCATTGCTGCACGAATCCGCTTCAAGGCCCTCGACCTAGCATACCGTGCGGCAAAGGGAACCGCTCCCGCCTACCTCCGGTCAATGGTCTCTAACTACACACCCTCAAGACCCCTACGCTCTGCATCTTCTGGCCGCCTCAGACCTACTCCTATCCAAGCTCCGGGAGGGTCATCAAAGAGAAGTCGCCTATTCTCAGTCCTTGCCCCACAATGGTGGAATGAACTACCCACCCCAGTTAGGACAGCCGAATCACGTCCAATCTTTCGCCGTCGACTAAAGACGCACTTCTTCAACCATTATCTGAATAAAAAAAAAAAAAAAAAAAAAAAAAAAAATCTAACCCTAACTAACCGTACTGTCATGCACTTGTCCTAATAAACTAACCTACACTGTAGCACTCAACACTTTGATGAACATTGTTGCTCAGCTGATAGAGTTGTGCCCTTCCTGATGGCTTGTCGTACAGAACTTGTAAGTCGCTTTGGATAAAAGCGTCAGCTAAATGACTAAATGTAAATGTAATGTACATAGCTAGAGTTATTCTACATATCCACGAAGGTTCTTAAGTACATGAGTTATTGTACATATC
Source organism: Notolepis coatsorum (assembly GCF_963971535.1). Taxonomy (NCBI): domain Eukaryota; kingdom Metazoa; phylum Chordata; class Actinopteri; order Aulopiformes; family Paralepididae; genus Notolepis; species Notolepis coatsorum. Next base: position 40,963,211 of record NC_140176.1, on the reverse strand, counting down.
CGGAAGTTCTCAAGTATATGAATTTTTTTTTCATATCCCTAGAGTTATTGTACCCACTTGGATTCAAACCCAGGTCTCCCAGACAGGGACATCCACTACAGAGTTCTACAGTATATCACACAGCCTGAAAGAGCTCTACCCCAAATACCTTATAGTGTAACAGTAACCATTTACTCACCTCGACGACCAACATAGTGTGTAAGACAACGCGGCAATAACTTTGAATTGCATGTGTAAATAGTACCACAAATAACCAAGTATGAAGCTTGTATGAACATGTACGAGCTATGCAGGGATGTAGTTATCAGACAAGTAAACAGACTATAATTTTTGTGGAAGGAATGGCCAGGTTATTGCCATGGACAAAACAATGGTTGCTATGTTACATGTAGCCATGTTCGAAGACAGAACTATGTCACAAACAAGTGGTTTCTGACAAATAGGGAGTCCACACGTGATGCCAAGTTAACAAAAGAATTTATTTAAAGGGGACATGTACTGCTATTCCTAGCACTATTTGGGCAACTTTACACAATTCCTGTTAGTCTATTGAAGACATCTGTAAGTTTTTTTTCTCCAAAAAATGCATTGTTTTATATTTCTAATCAAGTACTCAAAACCATCATTTTCCAGCTTCAAGATTTCAGGCTGTTATGGCCTGGCTCCGCCCATAAGCACGTTGAGTGACAGTCAGTCCACACAGTCTGCGACTGGTAGACAGAGAGAGATAGAGAGAGAGAGAGAGAGAGAGAGAGAGAGGGGGGGGGGTGCGAGAGAGAGAGAGAAAAAAAAAGACAGGCCGTCTCTTCCTTTCGTTTTTTCTCTCCCTGCGGCAGCTTGTGGGGGGGGGGGGCCTCCCTTCCTCCCCTCTCCCGTGTGGCGCGGCAGGTCCCCCCCCCCAAGTGCTCCCTCCCTCTCTCTCTCTCTCTCTCTCTCTGTCTCTCCCTCTCTCTCCCTCTCTCTCTCTCCCTCTCTATCTCTCTCTCTCTCTCTCCCTCCAGAGTATGCAGAGGTGTCGGGTTTCACTGCCTCGCAGTATGAGGAAGTGGTTTTCCACTCGCTGTCTAGTCTGCGTGTATCGTCTAGGTAGATTGTGGGCGGGCATTAGCTACAACCACAGAGCCAATCACATCACTGTCTTCTACCCAGAGCCTGAATGACGTGACTCAGGCCTTCAAATCAGGATGGACTCATTTACTGGAGCAGGAAATTATCTGAGCTGAATCAGAGCAATTCGCCAATATGGTATTTAGACACTAAAACACATTGATACTAACTCCTATTACTATAATACAATGCTAGAGACTGAAAAATGACATTTATAGTACATGTCCCCTTTAAACATATCTAAACAAACAATAATTGGATAAACAACAAACAAGTGTATATCAGAATTGACAAAGGATCCAAAGTTGGTTCGCTTGGTGGCTGATACAACCTGTCCTGGTAGATGGGGAAAGCAGACAGAGGGGTTAGACAGGGGAAACATAAATACTGCAGCTCTCTGCACTGCACAGGTGATTCAAATTGGGGTAACGACCTACCCACTCTACCATGCTCTTTGAGTCAGAAGACTCCCCATTTGCAGGTAAAGTGGGGGTCGTCACACCCTCCCCCTAAAGAAAAGGGTTCTACCCTATTAACACTTTGACTGCCAGCCACGGCATAATTCGTTATTTCATGCCAACCGTTGAGTGCCAGCCGATGAGATATGCCGTTTTTTATTGTTATTTTTTTTATTATCGATTTCGATACATTTTTCATCATTCTAGCCTCACGTTACCAGTGGGGATCGGTCTGAACTCGAATTGGGAAAATACCGCCCCCTATCGTCTCCTGGATGGTAATGCGCGCATTGGAATGGACTCAATGAAAATGGATGAGAAAAGAAAAATCCGGAATCCACATTTTACTTCTCAGGCAAGTAACCCGAGCCGATCGGACTCATTGTGGACCATCAGAACAACGTGGAATATATATTTCCAGTACCCAGCGTTGGATCAATAAACGCGATCGATATTTGGAATGGCGATCAGGAATTGGAATAATCTTTTTGGAGAACATCTGATCTGAGGTAAGGAATCTATTTTACCAGTATTGGGATAATCAGAGCTATTTTAACCTATATATCAGTGTGTGCCATATGTGTGTATGTGTGTGTGTGCGATCAGGAAATAAGAGAATCGATTTTTCAGCCCGCTTCTATAGCGTACATAAGTACATATATACTATCGATAATCTAGCGTTTATTTGAAAACGATTCATAAATAGGCAGAAAAATTACAACGTGTTTTGTGTATTCCAGTGTATTCCAGTAAAGGGATCTTCTGAAATCTTCTGGAAGTTTCAAGAAACTAGCGTTTTTCTAAAATGGTATAAAACGGAAATGAACCGATTAAAAAACAATCCGTTTAGACAATGTTGACTGCAAACAAGTCATTGATAACCGACGGCCATATTAGACACATAGCCATAATTTAAGATATAGTTTATGCGTTCGCAAATATGAGAGCTCTATCATTGAAGTGGGTGGCGGCATTCAACGGGGTAAATAGGAAACAGAGGCCGGCACTGAAAGTGTTAACAAATTACAATGGATATTTACAAGCAAGCTAACCCAATCCCAAAATGTAACAATAATACTTTTTCCCAAATTCAAATAAAAATCAACATAGTTTTACCCTTCACCCATTCCCCTCACCATCCTGCCTCTGCTCTCAGCAACATAGGGCCTTAGGAAGCAGTTTAAGAGAGAAGGAGACAGTAGGGATTGGGGAACAGACAAACCAGGAAAAACAAGAGTTGCACACCAGAGGAGCACACACAAATACAAATTTCAAAGCACAAAAGTCTACAATCAAACACATGGGCCAAAAAGGGATATTTTTTATCTACAGAGCTAAATGGTGTTTCCAACCAAACTATCATGGATACCCCACATAGGGAATTCTACATTATCCACTTGGTTTAAGAGTTTAGGCCTCTTCGTGTATTATCAAAATTAGTCCTATGCTTATACAGCAGTCAATGAATTAAGGCCAACAGGTAAAGGGATAATACACCACACAATGAAACACCATCAAATCAAACAAAGCAACACAATTTCAGACACAAATCATCTCCAACACCCCTGCGGTCACCCTTTCCCCTCACCCTCCGCTCTCTGCAACATAGGATCCTAAGAAGGGATTGGGGAACAAACAAGACAAGAAGAACACAGGATGTTAAAAGATGATCTGCACTTCAACCCTATAATTTAAATGGTCAACCACGCCCAGACGCATGTCATCAGGTGCTGGAAAGTTGCGGGCACAACAACATCATCCATCTCAGCACAATGACCATAAAGAGATTTTATCTTCTTTTTTTTTCCTTCTCTTTCTCTTTTTTCCCGTTTTCATTTTCATTCAATCAATCACAGTGCAGATTGATTGATTGAATAAAAATGTTATTAACAGATTGCAGAATGGGTACAATACAGTATGGCTCAATACACACAATTGTTAAGGGAATGCAGACCAGAGAAAGACTTTTGTCTTGTTTACATCAGTAAACAATTAAGTAAAAGTTGTAAAAGTAAGTAACCAGTGGCACTTGTGAGCTTCGATAACGTATGGACCGTAGGCAGCTACTTTACTTTGGTCTATTCTACTCAAAAGACCGCTGGCTGTTACGCATGGTTGACATTTTTAGCATTTTTTCATAATAGTCGTTTTGTGCAAAATGCTCTCAGCAAACACACGCGTCTTGATTATTTCCATTGGTGTGTTGGAATCTATGTTCAGAGCAAGTAGCTTCAATCGCTTCGGATCCTCTGAATGAAATGAAAATGTAAACACTGGCCTCGACGTTAGAAAGTAGCACTGCGTCGCGTGAAATCACTGCGCCCAGACAGCAGTGGTTTGGCAAAAATAATTTTACTTTTTTACTTACTTTTCAATTCATAATGAATTTTAAGTAAGGGTGCAACTTGCTCCGTGCAATCCATTCTTTGTGGATCTAGCCCTGTGTGTGCACAGGTGATTCAAATTGGGGTAACGACCTACCCACTCTACCATGCTCTTTGAGACTCCCCATTTGCAGGTAAAGTGGGGGTTGTCACAACTAGCAAGTTTATTTATTCTATCGCAATTATTTTGACATTTTCAACAAATCTTACTGGCCTATATAAAATATTTGCAGGTTGCTGGTTGGGAGTAGGTTTTACGTTCCATATCTGTTTATGTTTTGGTCATATTTTAGTTTCTAGTGAAGACTAATGCTGAAAATGTATTTTAGGTTTAATAGATCTCTCACGGGTGACATATTTTCTGGCATGGACACGAGACACTAAACATGGCGGTCTTTTATTTCCCCCATTTACCAGTAATTTTGTCTTTGATACTACATGTGGGGTTAACTCATTCATCCCCATCCCTGCTGTCAATGGGCCACGCTTTTAAAGATTTGTCACGGTGTGTCACGATGTTTGCAGAGCTATATCTATATGCTATATTATAGCTATGGAGATAATACTATGGCTCATTTGACAGTCACTATCTCTCGTCCAATTTTTTTTTCATGTATACGTTCGCGTGTTATCCCGTGGTGAATATTGTATAGTTTCAGAGTGATCCGGGCTAATTCCTGGAAGCTGAGTAATGGAGCGCTATGTGCATTTTGCAAAAGTCGTTTGCGTTGCTTGCCTGGACACGATACTATTTCTAAATCAAAGGTATATAATAGGTATTATGTTTCATCATGAAGGCATCAAAGTGTGGGGGGGGTCGTTTTGTGATGCTCTGATCATCAGCAACGGCATACGTTTTGGAGTATGACATAATGGTCGTTGCGATCGATGGCGCTCAACCGCTGGCGAGATAACTTGACTTTATTCGTGATTGGCGCTGAAAGTGTTATGGGGGAAATTTTGTTTCACCAAAGGATTTTATGTTTTGTTAAAGGAACACATTTTGGGAAATTAGCTTATTTGCCATCTACCCTGGAGTTAGACAAGAAGATACATACCTTTTTCGTCTCTGTGCATGAATTAGGCTTAGGGAACAGCCGCACCGTTAGCCTAGCTTAGCGTCATTCACTGGAAGTAGGTTACACATTTAGCCTAGTTCCCAACAGTCACGAAACACTCCAAATACAATCAAAATACAACTCCAAAACTTTCCTGTAAACCTGTGTATTTACCACGTGGAGAAATAAAAAATAATTGAATTAGACACTTCCGTTTTCTAAGCAGATATACTGCTTACTCTGAATTTTTTTTTGCCGAACCACTGCTGTCTGGGCGTAGTGATTTCACGCGTTGCAGTGCTACTTTCTAACGTTGAGGCCAGTGTTTACATTTTCGATTGAAGCTACTTGCTCTGAACATAGATTCCAACACACCAATGGAAATAAACAAGAATGCGTATGTTTGCTCAGAGCATTTTGCACAAGACGACTTGGAGAAATAGGAGACTTCTGTTCGGAGGGAGGGGGAAGAACGACTCCATGGATCAAATCAGCGCTCCGATTGCGCAAAAACGGTCCGTGTGGATTATCCTGCGTCCGTGAGTGTCCCGTCACAGAAGTGTTTTGTGAAGAGGAAAACAGGGGCTCTCAAAGTCCCAGGACACTCCTCCGAGTTTACTACACCGCTTTGCTGGGGAACTGTTTCCAATCGCAGTGGAAAGAGGAGGGTTCACCATAGCAAGACAGGACAACAACTTTCTGCAAGATGCAGGGTTCTGCCACTGGTAAGTGAATAGCTTCGATAACGTATGGACCGTAGGCAGCTACTTTACTTTGGTCTATTCTACTCAAAAGACCGCTGGCTGTTACGCATGGTTGACATTTTTAGCATTTTTTCATAATAGTCGTTTTGTGCAAAATGCTCTCAGCAAACACACGCGTCTTGATTATTTCCATTGGTGTGTTGGAATCTATGTTCAGAGCAAGTAGCTTCAATCGCTTCGGATCCTCTGAATGAAATGAAAATGTAAACACTGGCCTCGACGTTAGAAAGTAGCACTGCGTCGCGTGAAATCACTGCGCCCAGACAGCAGTGGTTTGGCAAAAATAATTTCCAAGTATATCTGCTTAGAAAGCGGAAATGTCTAATTCAATTATTTTGTATTTCTCCACATGGTAAATACACAGGTCACAACATGTTTACAGGAACGTTTTGGAGTTGTATTTTGATTGTATTTGGAGTGTATTTCGTGACTGTTGGGAACTAGGCTAAATGTGTAACCTACTTCCAGTGAATGATGCTAAGCTAGGCTAACGGGCGGCTGTTCCCTAAGCCTAATGCATAATGCATGCACAGAGACGAAAAAGGTATGTATCTGCTTGTCTAACTCCAGGGTAGATGGCAAATAAGCTAATTTCCCAAAATGTTGGAGTGTTCCTTTAACGTTCCAGTTTTTATAAGCCAAATCGCTAACAGTAAATTACCTGATGTTGCAGAGAACGCACAGACACTGGTGACCTGATCTGATGCTAAGCTAGTTTCGGCTAGCGATTCTTCCTTTTTTTAAACTGCTGCTTAGATTTCAAAATCCCCTGCCTTATCAGAGAGAGAAATGTATATCAGAAGGCCTTGTTCACGGGAACCACAGTTGCATGGACCACAGACGAAGCGAGGAGCCATCTATTAATAATTCATAAATTTTCCTATCGCTGCAGGAGATGCTGGAGACTCAGGAGAAGCCAGAAAATACGTCACCTGTGGGAGATCTATTAAATCTAAAAGACATTTTCAGCATTACAGTCTTCCCTATGAACAGAAATATGACCAAAACATCAACAGACATGGAACGTAAAACCTACTCCCAACCAGTTACCTGCAAATCTTTTATATAGGCCAGTAAAAATGGTTGAAAAGGTCAAACTAATTGCGATAGAATAAATAAAGTTGCTAGTTCTCTGTCTTCCTGTCATAATCACAGCACAGGCCTACTTCACTCCCCCTCCTTTTCCCCTCACGTCCTCCACACGCTCCTCTTCATCCCCCTCTCTATCCACTGCACACTCCTCATCATCCTCTCTTTCTTCAGTCACCCCTTCCTTCACCCTCATTCACCCAGCTGTATTCCATCCCCCTAATTCACACACGGGCAAGCACACCACTCTCCCCAGCTGCACCTTATCCTCCCCTGATGAGGGGACTATATCTACACCTCGACGCTGACCAGAAGCTGTCGTGGTATTAATTACCACTGCCCAGGTACGACGTCTCTGCCACAAGCTCTACTGCTAGATACCCTCCGTGTATTGGCTTACTCTAACCCGTTTCTCTCCTGTGCCCCAAAGGACCGTCGTCCCTGTCTGGACGTCACCTGTTCCCGAGAGGAACACCTATCTCCCGCTGCCACCCAGCAGCTCCAGCGTCCCTGTCTGGACGTCACCTGTTCCCGAGAGGAACACCTATCTCCCGCTGCCACCCAGCAGCTCCAGCGTCCCTGTCTGGACGTCACCTGTTCCCGAGAGGAACCCCTATTCACCCGCTGCCCCCCCAGCAGCTCCCCCGACAAGCACCAGGACCGCTTGCGCGCTCACTGCCGCCGTGGCAGCCACAGGACAGAACATTAACCCCGTTCTATTTTCCCCCCCATTCCTGTGTTGCTCAATTCAATTAAACACCCTTGAAACCGCTCCCTTTCTCTTCTCGTGTATTCAGCAATTGGGCTGTGCTCCAGACTCCAGTTCTCACAGAATACCACGACCAAGATGACAGCACCAGCTGTACACGAGACCGAGGAATGGAAAAAGTTTCAGAAGCAGTCTGTGAGTATCATTAACGGCCAGACCGTCCGGGTAGACCAACTTGCCCACTCCCTAGACGCGTCACGGCACAGCTGGCCGCTCTCGCCCTCGACTCCGTTGAGCGAGAAATCAGTTATCAACTTATCGAGGCACACTTGTCACAGCAGGGCTCATCAGCCGCTACCCCCGCTGCACCAAGCCCCCCGCATAGGGAACCCCCTGTCCCCGCACCGGAACGTTATGACGGAAGCGTCTCCAAATGCTGTGCGTTTTTATTCCAGTGCTCGTTAGTGTTCGAACAACAACCCCACACATTTCACAGCGATAGGTCTAAAGTGGCTTACCTGTCGGCGCTGCTCACAGGCGCGGCATTGAGATGGGCCACCGCTCTCCACTTCAACAATTCCTTCCTCTGCAATTCGTACTCACAATACGTCGACGACATGCCTAAGGTGTTTGACCACCCTCCAGATGACTCAGAGGGGGCCTCCGGCTTGTTTTCTATCCACCAGGGAAGCCGCAGCGTAAGCGAATACGCTATCGATTTCCACATCCTCGCCGCCGGCTCCGACTGGGGGGACACACCGTTGCGAGGCGCCTTTCGCCAGGGTTTGAACGACACTATTAAAGACGAGCTTGCGTCCAAAGAAAGACCCACCTCCCTGGGCGAATTAATCCATTTGGCCAGAGAACTGGACCTGCGCCTTCGGGAACGTCGTCGGGAGAAAGCTAGCACCACTCGTCCGCCTGTAACCGGTCCGCCTCGTCGCGCTGCCCGCGCCGAAGAAAATAGGTCCTCCGAGCCCATGGATCTCGACCGCTCACGTCTCCCTCCCAGCGAACGCCGACACAGGCTCGCTACTGGAGCATGCCTGTACTGCGGTCAAACGGGTCACTCAGTTGCCTCTTGCTCGCTTCGCCCAAACGACGGGGCTCGACAGTAGCGCTGGGCGTCTGTTCGAGTTTAGATATCGCTCCCAGCTCTGGTCCAAACATGCTATTCCGCGCCACGCTGTGTCTGAATAACCAAACACTCCTGTTATCTGCTCTGGTTGACTCAGGGGCCGACCAGAACCTCATCGACGCCGGAGTAGTCTCCCGTTACAACATCGCTACTGACGCCCTGCCGATACCCCGCGACGCCCGGGGGTTAAACGGGAAACTACTCACGCGGATTACTCGCCACACCGTACCCCTTCGCCTTCTGCTATCCGGGAATCACAGTGAGAGTATTCGGTTTCACGTTACCAACTCTCCCCACATTGTTCTTGGCATGCCTTGGCTCAAGTTACACAATCCCGTTATCAATTGGCCTACCGGCCTGGTGACCAGCTGGAGCGCCCACTGTCACGTTGCTTGTCTACAGTCGGCTCGGTCGCCACTAGAGGGCGCCGGTTCGTACCCCCCCAAAGAGAACATAGATCTGTCTGCTATTCCGCCGGCCTACCACGATTTGAAGGCAGTTTTCAGCAAACAACAGGCTCTCTCCCTGCCTCCCCATCGCCAATACGACTGCGCCATTGATTTACTCCCCGGGGCGCCACTCCCCGCTAGTCGCCTGTTCAACCTCTCGCGCCCAGAGAGAGAATCAATGGAGAAGTACATTCACGAATCCCTGGCCTCGGGCATAATCACCCCCTCTTCTTCTCCTGTCGGCGCAGGATTCTTCTTCGTTTCCAAGAAGGAATGTTCCCTTCGCCCCTGTATCGATTACCGGGGTCTCAACAACATCACGGTAAAGAACAAATACCCCCTACCTTTAATCGACTCTGCTTTTGAGCCCCTGCAAGGTGCCACCATCTTCACAAAACTGGACCTCAGGAACGCCTACCATCTTGTCCGCATGCGGGAAGGAGACGAGTGGAAGACGGCCTTCAAGACACCACTCGGCCACTTCGAGTACAAGGTAATGCCTTTCGGTCTGACCAACGCCCCTGCTGTCTTCCAGGCCCTCGTCAATGACGTTCTACGTGACGTACTCCACCGCTCCGTATTCGTCTACCTAGATGACATCCTGATCTTCTCCCGCTCCATGGAGGAGCATGTCCAGCACGTCCGCCGGGTCCTCCAGCGTCTTCTAGAGAACAAGCTGTTTGTCAAGGCGGAGAAGTGTGAGTTCCACGTCTCCTCCATCGGCTTCCTTGCCTACATCATAGAGGGCGGCAAGATCCGGGCGGACCCCGAGAAGATCAGAGCGGTGTCCGACTGGCCCCGTCCCACCAACGTTAAACAGCTCCAACGCTTCCTGGGATTCGCCAACTTTTATCGGCGCTTCATCAGGAACTACAGCCTGGTCGCGGCGCCTCTCACCCAACTCACCTCGCCTTCGGTGTCCTTCGTCTGGTCCGACGCAGTGGACTCCGCCTTCGCCGAGCTGCGCCGGCGCTTCACCACCGCTCCCATCCTCGTCCAGCCGGACACGTCCCGCCAGTTCGTGGTGGAGGTGGACGCCTCCTGCACCGGAGTAGGGGCGGTTCTTTCCCAGCGCTCTGCCACCGACCAGAAGCTGCACCCCTACGCCTTTTTCTCACGCCGCCTAACCCCAGCCAAGGTCAACTACGACATCGGGAACCTGGAGCTCCTGGCGGTCAAGCTAGCCCTGGAGGAATGGAGGCACTGGCTGGAGGGATCGGAGGTCCCCTTCCTGGTTTGGACGGACCACAAGAACCTCGCCTACGTCTCAACGGCCAAGCGCCTGAACTCTCGCCAGGCTCGCTGGGCGCTGTTCTTCGCTAGGTTTAACTTCACCCTGACCTACCGGCCTGGTTCCAAGAACACCAAGCCAGACGCCCTCTCCCGGCAGTTCGTCCCTGAGGAGGGGTCCACACACCCCGACACCATCCTCTCTACCTCCTGTCTGGTGGCCACCGCCACCTGGGAGATCCAGTCCGTCGTCAGGGAGGCACAGCGTGCCCAGCCAGACCCAGGTAACGGTCCACCTAACCGGCTTTTTGTCCCTGACCTCGTCCGCTCCCAGGTGCTCGAGTGGGTTCACGCTTCCCGGTTCGCGTGCCACCCGGGGATCGACCGGACACTATCTCTGCTGAAGAGGCACTTCTGGTGGGTCACCATGAGAGAGGACACCCGCGCTTTCGTCCTGGCGTGCACCGTGTGTGCTCGTGCGAAGGCCTCCCACCGACCGCCCGCCGGACTCCTTCGTCCACTCCCAGTCCCCGGTCGGCCCTGGTCGCACGTCGCCCTGGACTTCGTCACCGGCCTTCCCCTCTCACACGGTAACACTGCCATCCTCACCATTGTTGACCGTTTCTCAAAGGCTGTGCACTTCGTTGCTCTCCCCAAACTCCCCTCTGCTGCAGAGACTGCTGACCTGATGGTACTCCACGTCTTCCGGCTCCATGGGATCCCAGCTGACATTGTCTCCGACAGAGGCCCTCAGTTCATATCCCAGGTCTGGAGGGCGTTCTGTCGGGCTCTGGGGGCCACGGTCAGCCTCTCCTCCGGGTTCCACCCTCAGACCAACGGCCAGTCGGAGCGGGCCAACCAGGACCTGGGATCCGCACTCCGCTGCGTGACAGCCCGGGACCCCTCCGGCTGGAGCGCCTTCCTGCCGTGGGTGGAATACGCCCACAATTCCCTCTCTTCGGCGGCCACAGGTCAGTCCCCCTTTGAGTCATCTTTGGGCTACCAACCCCCGCTGTTCCCTGCCCAGGAAGAGGAGATCGCCGTACCATCGGTGCAGGACCATCTCCGTCGCTGCAGGACGATCTGGGAGGAGACGAGGGCTGCGCTGCTCCGGACTGCGGACCAGAACCGGCGCTTCGCCGACCGCCACCGGACCCCGGCTCCCGCCTATGTAGCAGGTCAGATGGTATGGCTCTCGTCTCGGGACCTGCCTCTCAAATCCGTCTCACGAAAGCTAACCCCCCGTTTCGTGGGGCCCTACAAGGTCCTGTCCCTCATTAATCCCTCTGTTGTCAAGCTCCAGCTCCCCCCCCATATGCGCATTCACCCTTCCTTCCATGTCTCCCAGCTCAAACCGGTGGTCTCCAGTCCCCTGTCTCCCCCTGCTCCAGAGCCCCCTCCTCCGCTGGTGATAGACGACCACCCGGCCTACGTGGTCCGGGATTTGCACGGGCACGGGCCTACTTCACTCCCCCTCCTTTTCCCCTCACGTCCTCCACACGCTCCTCTTCATCCCCCTCTCTATCCACTGCGCACTCCTCATCATCCTCTTTCTTCAGTCACCCCTTCCTTCACCTTCATTCACCCAGCTGTATTCCATCCCCCTAATTCACACACGGGCAAGCACACCACTCTCCCCAGCTGCACCCTATCCTCCCCTGATGAGGGGACTATATCTACACCTCAACGCTGACCAGAAGCTGTCGTGGTATTAATTACCACTGCCCAGGTACGACGTCTCTGCCACAAGCTCTACTGCTAGATACCCTCCGTGTATTGGCTTACTCTAACCCGTTTCTCTCCTGTGCCCCAAAGGACCGTCGTCCCTGTCTGGACGTCACCTGTTCCCGAGAGGAACACCTATCTCCTGCTGCCACCCAGCAGCTCCAGCGTCCCTGTCTGGACGTCACCTGTTCCCGAGAGGAACACCTATCTCCCGCTGCCACCCAGCAGCTCCAGCGTCCCTGTCTGGACGTCACCTGTTCCCGAGAGGAACCCCTATTCACCCGCTGCCCCCCCAGCAGCTCCCCCGACAAGCACCAGGACCGCTTGCTCGCTCACTGCCGCCGTGGCAGTCACAGGACAGAACATTAACCCCGTTCCTGTGTTGCTCAATTCAATTAAACACCCTTGAAACCGCTCCCTTTCTCTTCTCGTGTATTCAGCAATTGGGCTGTGCTCCAGACTCACACTTCCAACATGGCTACATGTAACATAGCAACCATTGTTTTGTCCATGGCAATGAAAGAGACAGCGGCTGTTATGTGTTGATTTACGAGAAATATATCAACAACCACTTTATAAATTGTTGTATTATTACTGGATATTGTAAACAAGTCACAGTAGAACAATCATATCATGTTTTTCTAGTGTTTTACCTACTCTACCACTGCACAGAAATTAGGCAATTTATTTCAAAGGTGGTTACCAATGGTTACAGGCAGCCATCTTGGAAGAACTACACACCCTCAAGACCCCTCCGCTCTACATCTTCTGGCCGCCTCAGATCCACTCCTATCCGAGCTCCGGAGGGGTCATCATCAAAGAGAAGCCGGCTATTCTCAGTCCTCACTCCAAAATGGCTCGGTAGGTAGAGCAGTCGTCCGGTTATCCGGAGGTTCCCGGTTCGATTCCCGCTCCTCCCGGGCAGTGTGTCGAAGTGTCCTTGAGCAAGACACTTAACCCCTAATTGCTCCCGATGAGCAGGTTGGCACATTGCATGGTTGCCTCCGCCGTCAGTGTGTGAATGTGTGAGTGAATGGGTCAAATGCGAGGAACAAATTGTAAAGCGCTTTGGATAAAAGTGCTATATAAATGCAGCCATTTACCATTTACAATGGTTGAACGAACTTCCCAACACAGTCAGGACAGCTGAAACCCGAATGATTTTCCGCCGTCGACTAAAATATCTTCGATCAATATCTGAAAATATCTGGATAAAAAACCCACCAACCTTCGTACTGTCTTTTACTGTTATGCACTTTGCTACTAAGTAATCTTTCTTGCCTATATTACTACCTACTATGCTAATATGTCTCTACTACTGAGCACTCATCACTGCAGCACTCCAGTTTCAACACTGTTGATGTTGTTACTCAGCTGTCAGAGTTGTACCCTTCCTGCTGACTTGTCGTACAGAACTCCTAAGTCGCTTTGGATAAAAGCGTCAGCTAAATGACTAAATGTAAATGTAATCTAAATGTAAGAAAGAGAACTACCCACAACATTCTGAGCAAGGCCTCTATTAACTTTAGCCTCCACTCCAACATACTGAAAGTGTACCAAAATCAATAGTCTCGCTCAGATCTGATAGGATGAATAGATTAGTTTCCCCATTCAACTGTGGTACCTCGGTTTATTAACCCCAAATCATGACATAATTCTTTCATATTTCCCACCTTCTGATTTTGATAGACGTCTGGTATGTTGGCCTAGAGACCTTACCAAAATACATTATATAAAAAGAAATATAATAAATTCTATAAAAACTAAAAATGTTTTTACATTTGTCCAATTTTATAGCTAATTTTCGAAAGATAACATGGAAACACAGTTTAAAACGTAGGAGAGAAACAGAGTCTGTATTAATGAAAACACAGTCTGCATTAATGAAAACACTGTCTGTACTGGGAAGGGACTTAGTGAGTAGATTAAAGTGAGCAGATGAAGGTAATTAAAGAAGCCATCGTCAGCTCCATTAATATGCTGGATCTGCTGTGGCCTGCTGACTAGTCTAATGGAGAAGATGTCATCAGCGTCACCATTAGGGAGAGTAGGACATACGCACACACACAAACACACATACATGTATGCACACACACACACATAGGCACGCAAACACACACACTCACGCAATTTAATGTAGGGTCACGGCGTGATTATGACCATTAAGCCCAGAGTGAGAAGACCTGCTTAGGGAAGCTCATTCACTCTTTCCCGCGCACACACACACACACACACACACACACACACACACACACACACACACACACACACACACACACACACACACACACACACACACACACAGAGATACTGGTGGATCTTTAATTCAGACCCTGTGAGTGATAAGTATGCATATTTAAGTGATGCCAGGCCTGTTGAGTCTTCTACAGAATGTATGAATGATTTATAAAAAACGTGTTTAACAATAAATGTGTTGGTTAATTTGATGAGGGGATGTGCTCTGATGAGCTGAGTGCATCCGACTTAATGGCTCCCATCTAGCGGTGGTGGCTTGATGATGATGACGGCAACAACTCTCTGTTTCTGTTCCCCCTCATCGTTATGTCCTGCACGTCACCAAGTGCTATAACCTTTTAATTTAACTTAAAAGAACGCGCCAGCATTATTGGAAATGTGCTTATCGTCTTCTCCGGAGTCGGACAAGAAGATAGATACCAATTTCCTCTCTGTGCTTTCTATAGAAAGCTATCTGGCTGCAAGCTAGCCTAGCTTAAGCACAGGTGAATGGAAGCGGATACAGACCAGCTACTGTAGCCTAGCTGGAGTTTTAAGCTAGGCTAGTGGTCCCTATCCGCTTCCATTCATTTGGAAGCGATGTACTTACCATTCCTGGGCCTATTTAGCAGTTTGGTCTTGTATTTCGAACCACGGCTAGCTGGCTAAAAAAACCTTTGTCCTGATGTCACGTCAAACTGTTGCCATCGTGGCTACAGAATAGTGTTATGTTACACCTGCCTTCAACACTCATACAGGGAGGAATTAGTCATAGAACAGGCAGAATTACCATGTTACACCTGCCTTCAACACTCATAGAGGGAGGAATTAGTCATAGAACAGGCAGAATTACCATGTTACACCTGCCTTCAACACTCATACAGGGAGGAATTAGTCATAGAACAGGCAGAATTACCATGTTACACCTGCCTTCAACACTCATACAGGGATAAATTAGTCATAGAACAGGCAGAATGACCATGTTATATCTGCCTTCAACACTCATACAGGGAGGAATGAGTCATAGAACAGGCAGGAGCCTCAACGGTCCACATTGCAGTGCGGCTAACGTAGCATTATGCCACATTTTCAGATATATTGGAAGCCTATATACATAGCCTATACCAGGGGTACTCAAATACAAATATTAAAGGTCCACAAATAAATTGTGTAAGCAATCAATAAGACAAAGGTCCGTTTATTAAGGTCAGTCAAACTTTTAAACAATTGCAACAAGATTTTTATGTGTTCCCCCCTTGTCTGTCCACTGAGGTTTGTCAGGCCCAACACATCTTCAACAAATTCCCCACTTTGCCTCATCATAAAACCTCACAAACACCAGCAACTGAGCATTGTCAGTGGTGTCAGTGGACTCATCCACAGCTAAGGAAATGCACTGTGATTTATTTCATCACAAAGCTGTTTAATCAAATCACCAGGCAGTATTTCAGTTATTCTGGTTGCTGTGCTATCTGAGAGGGGGATTTGCTTGATTTTACTTGTGATTTCCTCTTTTTGTTTGCCTTCAAACATGGTCTCCATCACTTCAGTCATACATTCTTTTATTATTTTATCATTATATCAGAGAATGGCTTCTTGTGTTTAGCCAACACCCATGCCACTCTGAGTGAGGACTTGGTTGCTTTTTCTCATTGTGACATATAGGCCATAAGGTGAAGCCTGAGAAGTGGCTAGAAAATGATTCTCGTTCCCACGTCGGGGGACTACTCAGTTTTCACTCTGGGTGAAAGGTCTATTGGTGTAGATTTAGGAATAAAAAGTTCTCCATTTAGAATCTACCCGGTTGCTATTCTAATTTTAACGTCGGGACTAGATCTTTCCTCGCAAACGGATACTTGGTCATTGCGTAGTTAAATTTGATGTTATTGGTGCGAGTTCTGTCACGTGTCTTGCGCTCGACCAATAGCAGCCTCTTTGTTGGCAAGTTACAGACCACAACACATTTGTGTAAACAGTCTAACGTCGTCACGTTAGCATGCCATCTAACGTTCGCAAAAATATTTCTGAACAATGTTATATGCCTATACGCTACTTGCTATAGGCGTTTTATCAACACAAAGCGATTGGATACAGTACTGTATATTTATATGTCTTGTATGTCAAATGTCTTGATGAAACAGTACTGTATATCTGTATATGCCATGTATGTCATAAATGTCTTGATGAATTGAAAATGGGGGACCCTGATGTAAACGAGACGAAAGTCTTTCTCTGCTCTGCATCCCCTTAACAAGTGTTTGTATTGAGCCGTACTGTATTGTACCCATTCTGCAATCTGT
>NC_140176.1:40936565-40941565 GCF_963971535.1 Notolepis coatsorum | reverse complement strand
TCTTCATCACCTACATGCTCCCCCTCGGTCGTGTCATTGGCAGACATGGAATGTCCTTCCACTGTTATGCCGATGACACACAACTCTACGTAAACAACTGCCCCAAACCCCTCTGCAGCTTTGTCATGCCTCACCACCTGTCTTGAGGAGATAAAGGCATGGATGAACAGCAACTTCCTCCAACTAAGAAGCAAAAAAACCGGGGAGCTCCAGTAGCTCACCGCGTACCTCGAACGCTATTTCGGCGTCGGGGACAACCGTGCGCGTCACGGATCTGGGGTAGCGAGTTCGACTCCCGGACAAGCCGTACTTTCTCAGAGTGTCTTTCCCCCCATCTATACCCCCATTCAACCTGTTTCTGTCGGTCATACTTGACCAGGAAAAAGCGATAAACGCGAAAAAGAACCAGCTGACTGGTCAAAGTTTTAAAAAGAAGCAAAAAAACCGAGGCACTTCTCATTGGCAGTCTTCACCCATATCCCAACTCACCTTTGACGGCCAGGTCATCCCCCTCTCCCCCTCAGTCACAAATCTGGGGGTTCGGTTTGACCCCCACCCGATATTCAACATCCACATAAAACACCTCTGCAAGACCTCATTCTATCACCTAAAAAATATATCAAAATTCCGCCCCACTTTAACCCTGTCAGACACAGAGAAGCTTGTCCATGCATTTGTCTCCTCAAGACTGGACTACTGTAACGGACTCTTCATCGGGATTCCTGGCAAGAGCATCCAAAAGCTGCAATACATCCAAAACAGCGCTGCCAGGATCCTGATGAGAGTCCGTAAACATGAGCACATAACCCCCATTCTACACTCACTACATTGGCTTCCTGTCTCATCCCGGATCAACTACAAAATCCTGCTGCTCACCCATAACTGCATAAACGGACACGCACCCCTCTACCTACAGGAACTCATCACCACAATCCTCCACCCGTACCCTCAGATCTGCAGGTAGCCTGCTCCTTCAGGTCCCCAGTCCCCGGTTCTTCACCATGGGGGACCGAGCCTTCTGTTCCATGCCTGTGGAACAGCCTCCCCATCCAGCTGAGGGCACCACAGACCCTGGACTATTTTAAAACAGGCCTGAAAACCTTCTTATTTCAAAAGGCCTTTGATTGCTAGCTATTTATTGTGATTACATTTTTTCTTGTGCTGTTGTTTAAAATGTTCTGTTTATACTATGTTTTAACTATGTTTTATTAAAAATTTATTTTTATTCTGTATTTTATTTTATTATTATTAATAATAATTATAAAAAGAAATTAAACAATTTTAACCCTGTAGCACTTTGGGATCCTAGTGAACGAAAAGTGCACTACAAATACAATTTATTATTATTATTATTATTATTATTATTATTATTACTACTGTAAATACAGTGTTTTGATTTAATTAGCTGTTTTTGGGCTGTGATCGGATTTGGTTACATTGGTAATGTTTATGAAATTTTCACATTCCATTTAAGATAAGATATTCCTTTATTGATCCCCTTGGAGAAATTCGGACATCATAGCAGCATGGGGGAGGGGAGGTATACATGTAGGTATGGGCAGGGTAGAAAGATGTAAATAGGCAATACAAATGTATCTGAATATAAAAATATGAGAAAAAATAAACAGTGTAAACAATATAACTAATTTATTGTAATAATAAACAGTGTAAACAAAGATGCAGATGAGGGTCTGTATGCCCTATCGGTTATATGCGTTACGATAAATATAGTCGATAAAGAATTTGAATCTGAATTTACAAATCAAAGTCTTGTATGTGAATATACCACACTTTTATACAGTAAAAAATGGTAAATGGAAAACATACACACACCGACGGCAGAGGCGATACTTTTCACACTCGTAGGTGAAATAACATGAGAATTGTGTCCCTGGTCACGGTCGCTGAAGTAGCTGTTCTGAAGCTCATGGGTTGAAGGACATTTCTCATGCACACACACACACACACACACACACACACACGCATACAGACACACACACACATACACATTGAAAAACATCTTATCTGTTGGCTGGCAGAGTTGGTAAAAGATGGCCTCCTCCATATCAATGCCCCCCCCCCCCCCCCATGACTGAGCCAGTGAGTGTGCACATACACACACAGACACACAATCCTAAATTATTATTATTATTATACACACACGAAAAGTGTCCCCCTTTTGTATATATATATATACCGTATTTGTTTTCAAATAGTAACAAATTGAAGTTATAGGAAAATGTCATCTGTTTACCATTTACCAAGTATTCCACAATCATACATACGCAATTACATTCCGTGCATGGACACACACACACACACACACACACACAGAGTATATCAACATTTTAATAAGGTATTTTACTAATTGCAAATGTTTGTATCTTTGAATGGATGGATGAATCTGTTTCTCATACATATATATGACCATGTGTCTGTATTGTGCTTGGTGTGGTTGCAGGTGGACAGTCTGCGCTTGGAGCTGGAGGGGACGCGCACCGACAACACGCAGCTCCGTCACGAGACCCAGCAGCTCATGACTAACGTCAACCACTGGATCGCAGAGCAGAAGTATGGATGCACAACACGAGTGCTTCAGTCTCTGTTCTCTGATGTGAAGAACGCACAGGGCTAAATTCAAGGAAAACTGTTAAATATGTTTAGTGCTGTCAATCGATTAAAATATTTAACTTGATTAATTGCATGATTGTCCATAGTTAACTTGCGATTAATCACAAATTAATCACATTTTTTATTACATTTTCTACCTTAAACGGATATTTTTCAAGTTCCAAGTTTTAATACTCTTATCAACATGAGAGTCAACAAATGCTTGCTTTATGCAGCCATTTAACACAAAAGGATGACTCTTATGCATTGCAAATTTGCTTCAAATTCAAAACAGAGTGATGCACAAAATAACATAAAAGAAAATAATAATTTAAAACAATGAATAAAGTGTGCGTGAAATAATAGGGGAAAGAAAACGTTAGGAACTTGTTACACTCACCCACACAAGGGCTGATTAATCACACACCCCCCCTCTCTCTCTCTCACACACACTCTCCCAGCTCTCTTTCTCTCTTGCCCCTTCCTCATCTCTCTCACCCCCCTCTCTCTCTATATCTCACACACACACTTCAGAAACAAACATAGTATCAATGAGAGCATCAATAATACACCTGAGTGAAGTCTAGTAAAAAAAAAAAATTATAATAATTTCTTAAAAGTTAATCGTGAGTGGGGCGGTCAGGTGGCGTAGCGGAGATTGCGTTCGTCACCAACACACCCGCAGTACCTATCTGACCCCCTACACCCCCCCCATGCTCCCCAGTACCTATCTGACCTCATACACCCCTACACCCCCTCCATGCTCCCCAGTACCTATCTGACCTCCTACACCCCCTCCTGGAGGGTACGATCCTCAGACACGGATCCAAACACAGAACATCCTGACCCAGCGTGTAACGCCCTCTGCAGCAGAGAGTGGGAGCCGAGCAGAGGCCACTAACTTACATGCCTATTTCACGTTCTGAGAGACGGGTCAGGATCTGTGTGTGGTTTGGAGGTGGAAGCTTGAGGTCGACATCCTCGCAGGTGTTAATGTTACACAGCAAACCAGGATACACGTTATTCATCATTTTAGTTAATTTCTATGTTCACATCTAGAGTCTCTCTCTCTGTGTGTTTCTCTCCCAGGTCTTCCAGTGAGAGACTTGCTGCTCAGATAAAGGTCCAGAACAAGGTGTTGGTCATCGTCACAGAGGAGAAGGGGTGAGTACTCTGTGTGTGTGTGTGTGTGTGTGTGTGTGTGTGTGTGTGTGTGTGTGTGTGTGTGTGTGTGTGTGTGTGTGTGTGTGTGTGTGTGTGTGTGTGTGTGTGTGTGTGTGTGTGTGTGTGTGTGTACACGTGTACAGGTGCCTTTCAATAAATTTGAATATCGAGGAAAAGTTCATTTATTTCAGTAATTCAATTTGAAAAGTGAACATCATATATTATTCATGATGATTCATTACACACAGAGTGAAATATTTCCAGCCTTTATTTCTTTCAATTTTGATGATTATGGCTTACAGCTAATGAAAACCCACAATTCTGTATCAATATTCAATATTACATAAGAAGACCAATACAAAACGATATACTGTATATATTACAGAAATGTCGGCTTACTGAAAAGTAGGGGAGGGATGACCAGGTGAGGGGAGAGGGAAGGAGGATACAGGGGGAGGGATGACCAGGTGAGGGGAGAGGAAAGGAGGATACAGGGGGGAGGGATGACCAGGTGAGGGGAGAGGAAAGGAGGATACAGGGGGAGGGATGACCAGGTGAGGGGAGAGGAAAGGAGGATACAGGGGGGAGGGATGACCAGGTGAGGGGAGAGGGAAGGAGGATACAGGGGGGAGGGATGACTAGGTGAGGGGAGAGGAAAGGAGGATACAGGGGGAGGGATGACCAGGTGAGGGGAGAGGAAAGGAGGATACAGGGGGAGGGATGACCAGGTGAGGGGAGAGGAAAGGAGGATACAGGGGGGAGGGATGACCAGGTGAGGGGAGAGGAAAGGAGGATACAGGGGGGAGGGATGACCAGGTGAGGGGAGAGGAAAGGAGGATACAGAGGGGAGGGGTGAGGGGAGAGGAAAGGAGGATACAGAGGGAGGGATGACCAGGTGAGGGGAGAGGAAAGGAGGATACAGGGGGGAGGGATGACCAGGTGAGGAGAGAGGAAAGGAGGATACAGAGGGAGGGATGACCAGGTGAGGAGAGAGGAAAGGAGGATACAGAGGGAGGGATGACCAGGTGAGGAGAGAGGGAAGGAAGATACAGAGGGAGGGATGACCAGGTGAGGAGAGAGGGAAGGAGGATACAGGGGGGAAGGATGACCAGGTGACGGGAGAGGAAAGTAGGATACAGGGGGGAGAGGGATGACCGGGTGAGGGGAGAGGAAAGGAGGATACAGGGGGAGGGATGACCAGGTGAGGGGAGAGGAAAGGAGGATAC
>NC_140176.1:40929065-40931565 GCF_963971535.1 Notolepis coatsorum | reverse complement strand
AAAGTCTATTCCAAGACGGAAACGGAAATGGAAATTTTGAACCATGGGAATTGTAGTCTTTTTGTAGAGGACATGCATAGCTGTCGACCAGCGTTGGAATTTTTCCGAACTACACTTCCTGTCAGATACTGTGGGCTTTCAAAGTTCAGCATTCTGAATGAATCATATCAATAACTGTTATGATTCGCGATAATAAGCCACAAAAGGTAACGTTTTTGACAAATATTGAAACGCAGTTAGTTTCTCCTCCCTATTGTTAGCATGTAGGAACAATTAGATCTGAAATTAGTTTCAAAACGGTTGCACTGTGGGGAAAATTTTAAAGTACACTAGTTTACAGTAGATTTCATTATCTGTTCTTATGCACGCCTGGTGATACTAAATCCAAATTGAACTCGGGCATTTGAAAGATAATATATGTATGTGCGAATTGGCTATAATAAGGTAATGTATAAGCATCATATTCTATATTCTATAATAATATTTAAAATTGCATTGGTCCGGATGGGAGAATTCAGTACTGTATCTACAGAACCTTCAGTTTAATCATCTTCCCTTTATTAATTTCCTTCGATTTTTTTTGTACACATGATCTCAAGAGGCTACTGAACAAGATCCGTGGCAGTTTTTTAAGTTTGGTCATTATTATCATGGTGTTATTCACTGTCAAAGATGCAAAGAAAAATCATAATTCATATTCTCCTTTGTTTCATCACAATTTAAGCAAGCCTAGTAATAGACACAATATTTCTGACACTTTGAATACATTCCCTGAGGTCCATAGATGTACCTAGATACCAAGAATATGCAAATAGCCCTTGTAGAAGTGGAGCAATATTCCATTTACCTATGTATATATTTTAGGCGGATTTTCACATCGTGTGGAACAGGTTAATGTCTGAAGGAGTCGACTGAAGGCTTCTTGTCCTCTGCGAAAGCATGCAATTGGTCCACCAGATGGATACATCTTGATATTTGTCTAGTGTGTTCATTAGACAGGTGAAATCCTCGTTCAGTGCCTCTGTGCCTGTTTTCTTAGGCAGTTAGCCTCGCTGGTATGCACGCCATTAGCGTTAGCCACGCTTATAGGCCTCTTTGCTTTTGGAAAAGCAAATATATATTTTATTCTTTTTTATTTTGTGCATTCGACTAAGAGGTTGGCAGTCGACTACGGCTACTTTCGATTGATTAGTCGACTATTCGACTAGTCGTGGTCAGCCCTAGTAATTTGTAATCAGATTTGTTATTTGACTTGCTACAAATCTCACCCCACTTATTGTCTAGTGATTGATTCCGTATTTACAGGTGAAGACTGACCTGAGGAACAGGCTGCAGGGAGACATCTGGCCGCTTGTATGCGTCTCAGCATCAATGGGCCCCCTACCAGTGAATTCCCCTACCAGTGTACCAAAGAGCCCTGGAGCTTTTCTTTCAAAAGCCCAGGAAAATGAAATGCTCTAAGGCAGAATGTAGCCTATGCCACTGAGACTTCTTAGGTGTAAAGTGCTGTTGTAGTGTTATGCTTTGTGTATGTTAGACAGTTAGTATGTTAGTATTTATATTATCTATTAAATCATCTATATCTATGTTCAATACAAATAGTGTAAAGGTGTTGAGGCATGTCATTAATCTTGACATTAACCCTGATTACAACTACACTGCAAAAATAATGTATCTTATCAAGTGAACATATCTTGTATTTGGTACAATAAGTCCAATATTGAGTTGAATTATCTTGAATTATCTTATCCCACTGGCAGACAATTTAGCTTTTTTTCTGATTTTGGTCAATTTAGTCTTGTTTTAAGAAAACAATATTAATATGTTCTTAAAACAAGATTAAATTGACCAAAATCAAGAAAAAGAATTGCAAATTGTCTGCCAGTGGAATAAGATAATTCAAGATAATTCTACCCAATATCGGACTTATTGTACCAAATACAAGATATTTTCACTTGATAAGATTTCAATTTTTGCAGTGTACAAATATGCAGCTGCCTGGGCCTCCAGAGCACTTCTAGTGTCAGCGGACACACCAAAAACATCCTAGCAAATTCACACGCACATGACTCCATGAACATGAACATGAATAACCTATCTCGAACAATTCTATGGTATTTTTAAGTTATTTCTCCGGCAGCGTGCGCTAATAATATGGATTCCGGCGGCACGTGCGCACGCACAAATATGGATTCCGGCAGTGTGTGCGCAGCACAGCACCGCTGTTGAAGTTTTTTTCAGGGGAAACACTGTCTTTTGTGTTAATAACATTCTCTCATATCTCTCTCTGTCTCTCTCTCATCTCTCTCTGTCTCTCCATCTCTCTCCCTCTCTCTGTATGTCCCTCCCTTCTCTCTCTCTCTGTCTCTATCTTCCCCTCCCTCCCTCTCTCTCTCTACCCCCTCTCTCTCTCTCTTCCTCTCTCCCTCAGACATCTTCAGGAAGCTAATGACAGGCTGCTGGAGGAGGTGAAGAAAGTGAAAGAGGCAGTTGAGCAGAA
>NC_140176.1:40911565-40924065 GCF_963971535.1 Notolepis coatsorum | reverse complement strand
CAATACCCCATAGATCCCAACCGTGACCCCCTAGGGTAGTCTCATTAACAACAACCCCCTCCACACACACGTCCACGTGTTGTGCTCCCCCCCCCTCGCCCAGCCCACCCCGAAAGAACCACCAGGCTCTGTTTCCAAAACGGATCAGATTTGTTTTGACTGGGGGCGGGTTTCCAGCACTATTCAAAGCTGTCAGTCATTTTAATGATATCATTAAGGGGCAGCGACAGCAAGATGAATCGCTTCTCTTTGTCTTTGCTTCATAATTGCGAGAGAGAGAGAGAGAGAGAGAGAGAGAGAGAGAGAGAGAGAGCGAGAGAGATTGAGAGAGATTGAGAGGGTGAGCGGGGGGAGAGAGAGGGGGAGCGGGGGAGAGAGAGGCAGTTCATATAGATGTATGCATAAAAGGGTTTTTGATTGAACGAATATAATAACACGGAATGAGATAAGAACAGTGAATGAAAGCCTTTCCCTATCATTCTCTCCTTCTCTTTATTACGGGGATCCCTAATTCATTTCATTACTGCAGACCCCAACACACACACACACTTTCCCCAAATGCCATATGTATGAAAATCATACATCTATAAGGAAACAGATATGTCACGATATTTGCGTGGCAGCTGCATACATCCCAGGCATAAATATCATTACTCTCCACGGCCAAGGGGATATCTCCTGCGTGTCTTGGCTCCGTCGTAGATATCGCTGACAGCGATCGGCGGGGGCGCTGTGAAGGTTTTGTCATTAGATATGCCTTTTATTAACCGAAATTTATGATGATTACGCGGCCTGCGTCGCGTTCGTGCGGACGGGGTGGTTCGTTCGAGTCAGAGAGATCGATAGAGAGGGGGAAAGAGGAGATACGGATGGGAGGAAGGGTTGGCGGAGGGCGAGCAAGTGACTTTGAGGATCCAGGAGAGAGAGAGAGAGAGAGAGAGAGAGAGAGAGAGAGAGAGAGAGAGAGAGAGAGAGAGAGAGAGAGAGAGAGAGAGAGAGAGAGGAGGAGAGGAGAATCAGGAAGAGGAAGAAGCGATTTTGAGGACAAAGGTGTTTACTAATGAAAACAAGAACGTGAAGACGAGAGGAGGACAAGAGTCTGGGAGTTTCGATCGATAGGGAAGGAGAGGTGGAAGCGAAGAAAAGAGGAACGTTTCAGGGCCGGTTTCAGCCACTTCCACCGGGCGAACAGACTCTAAATCATCACATGAGACACACAAAAGTACCTTAAGAGACTTACACACCACACAAGCACACTTATTATACACACACTGCTGCTATTTACACTGTAGAATATCAACTTTTTTATTTATCCACAATTTTATTTATTTTATTGTATCTTATTGTATCTGTAGTCTACAAATCTACTGTACTACGTTTGAGGAGCCGGGGGAAACAAGCATCTCACGTTTTTCTGAATGTATGTACAGTACTGTACATTTAAAAACATTTAAAAAAAAAAGTAAGCTGTGACAATAAAATAATCTGAATTTGATCTGGTAGAGGAGGAGAGAAAAAGGGGGAGAAGAGGATGACTGATATCTCCAGAGAGAGAAGTGGAAAGACCGTGAGAGGAGAAGCTTAGGACGAGGAAGGAAAGAAGTAAAGTGGTCCCGGACGGCCCTTAAATCCACCATGTGTGACGTAGAGCTCTGCTCTCTCAGAGGCGGCTGCAGCAGCCGGCAGCACGGAGCTCAGGGTCGGGTAATAACACATTACATGTAACCGGATTACAGTCATTATATTACAAAAATATAAATGTTATTATGTTAATTAGGTACAGCTGCTGAGTAAAACACTGTCATCACTTTATGGATATACTTTTGAAAACACTGTCATCACATTATATTATACTTTTGAATGAAAGCATACTTGAAAAACTAATTTCTTTTACTCCAGAGGCTTATTTGAAAGGGGAAGATGCTTCATAATGGTGTGAGCACACAAACATTATTAAACATGACTTGAAATAATGTTTTTTGATTATAATAATTAAAAAAATATATATTATTGTAGATGATAACATAAAAATGTCAAGCTTTTAGTTAGCCATTAAGTATGTTATTTAGTTATAAAAAAAAATTTAATCAGTGTTAGTATTATTCCCTTTTTGATCTCTAATAATAATAATACCTTATAATTATCTTTTTATTGTATTTCCTGTGTTCAATTCCTGCGATAAAAATACATTCTCATCTTATGTTATTTTTTATGTTTTATGTCTGTCTATTCTTGAAGCATGTTGAGTCTACGCTTGTCATATGAAATAATGCTACTGTATATCAAATACTTGACTTGACCTGACTAATAACATCACTCAAGTTACGGTCTGTAAATTGGCATAATTTGCCTGTTTTACCCTCTAATTCGATACATTTAACACTTTCAACGCCAGCCGTTCTATCCATCTCTACTGCTAGATGGCCAGCTTGATAGTCGTTTCCGCGGTGTTTCACTATGTTTGCAAAGCTGGGGGGGGGGGGGGGGGGTCGTTTTAACTAAAAACTGTGATCGTGTTTGCCGAGCATGTTTTACGTTTGGTGAAACACAGAACTGTGATCGTTAGAAAAACACGTTTCAGGTTCGGTAAAATAGACATAGAATATACCTTACCTTAGCCAGAAGGTATTCCAAAAAGAATAATTCCAAGTGATCGCATCGCCATCGCGATTACCAGTGTATATGTCTATACACGTTTCGATGGTAAAATACGCTTAGGCAACGGAATTCCGAGGCGATCAATGTGAATCTCTGTTCAAGCAGGAGGATGAGCCCCTTCAAAATGTTTTAAAGGAATACGTGTATCAACACCAAGCCATTCCAGTTCAGACACAGACGATACTGCCACCTGGGGATAGTCGATCGGCATTGCAATTCAAACATATACAAACAACCCAGGGACGGCTAGAATGATCCGGATGATGATTTAGAATGGGGATCAGAGGAAAAAGATCAAAGGATCAAAACCTGAGAAATCTCTGGTCTGGCGCTCAACTGCTGGCGAGTTAACCCGAGAAATCTTGGGTCTAGCGCAGAATGTGTTAAGAGGCAAAGTAATCCTAAAATGATCAAATGTAATCAAGTTTCACGTCACTGCGTTGAGAGTAATCCACTTGATTATGTTACTAATTACAATTGTAAGTAGGCGGTAAACAGACAGACAAACAGACAGACAGGCAAACAGACAAGACAGACAGACTCACTGACAGTCAGTCAGACAGACAGACAGACAGACAGACAGACAGACAGACAGACAAGACAGACAGACAGACAGACAGACAGACTCACTGACAGTCAGTCAGACAGACAGACAGACAGACAGACAGACAGACAGACAGACAGACAGACAGTCAGACAGACAGACAGACAGACAGACAGACAGACAGACAGACAGACAGACAGACAGACAGACAGACAGACAGACAGACAGACAGACAGACAAGACAGACAGACAGACAGACAGACTCACTGACAGTCAGTCAGACAGACGGACAGACTCACTGACTGACACATCCCATCTGTCAGTCCTACAGACCATCAGGGCTCGTTAGCAGAGCCGCCACAGCGCTTCTAATTAACAACATGCACCGATCACAGCCGAGGATTAGCAACACAAAAAATACAGAGCGATAAAGAGAGGGAAAAATGGAGAGAATAAAAGAGAGAGAGGGAGAGAGAAAGATGGGACGGGAACAGGGAGCCAAAGCGAGGGCTGTGTAGAAGAAGAGAAAAACCCAAATAAATAAAAGAAGAGATGAGAGAAAGATGGGAGGAGGAGAGCAAGCGTGTAGTTTACGGCGGGGCTTAAGAGGACATGGCAGCTTGGCTTCGCCTCTAATGACTGCAATTATACACACACTGATTGGGTTAGGCCGCTAATTACACACTCGTGTTTGTATGTAAACACGGCAACACATGTTTACACAGGCGCCGCGCCAGAAGAGCTCCCCGCCGCCTTCACACGTCGCTCACATAAATCTGACTCGCTGAGTTCCCCTCTGCGGGCGCCGTGTTTCACAATCTGCTCAACCAAACCCAACCAGAGATTTAATTACGGGAGCGTTTTTTTTATTTGTATATACACGGGGACTACTGTTTTCAGAAGGCGTGATTCAGTATTGGGGCGACGGTGGTTATGCTGATGCTCTATACTATGAAACCTTTCATGAATTCAAACTGAATGTTAAACAGAAAAACTATAATAAAAAACATTGTGGATTATTTTTTTTTATTTAAAATGTTTTCTCTACTGCAGGACAGGAACAGGGTATTAAAATAAATTCATAATTCTCAATTTAATGCCTTAAAAGGTCTTACATTTCATTTGAACAGGTATTACTTTGGGGGGGGGGGGGGGCAGCCCGGCTGTCAGGAGATGAAATAATAATAAATATATGAAAGGTTTTTGTATTCAAGTTGTTGTTTTTTGGGGATCTACCGGGAACTTGGTGCATCTGGCGAGAGCGTGTCTGAAACTGGCAAGAATTTAAATTAGTGCTCAAGTGCAGCCGACAGTTCAGTATGGTCGTGAAATTTGTATAAAATTGCTATTAAAAAAAAGTCATATTAAAAAGTCTTAAATTGTACTTGTTGAAACCTGCAGATACCCTGAGGAAAGAACATTGAACATTGAAAACGGCTCTCAAAGATCAAAGAATATTTCAATATATCTTTCTTAGGTTTGTATTTTATTTCATTTCATTATTGCACATTGAAATAAAAAAGGCATTTTAAAGTCGGCTACATTCAGGCTATTATTTCGTGAGAAAAATACATTCGATGCGGGAATGTTTTGACCAAAAGTGTGGTCAAAATCAGCCAGTTTCATTGGACACTGGCTGAGTTTGAGCCTCGCGCAGCTGGACTGGACGCGCTGCATTAAGGAGACGGAGAGAAAAGAGACACAGATTTGAATAAACAGCCACAGGAGGCCAGCGTGTAATGGGCCTTCTCAGACCACATGTTTCTCAGACACCCGGCGACACGCAGTGATCTCACAAACGTCAGATCCTTATGATCAGATGTCAGAATCCACTTTGAAGTGGAAAAGTCTTTAACCGGAGCTAAAGTTTCCCTGCCGTTCTGTTGGTTTTCTTTCAAAGGGCAGTCAATCCAAATAAATAATACATTTTTGTTCCCTTTATTTTGAATATAAGAGGGCCTGTTGCACTGCCAATTAATCGAAATTACTCACTCGCTGACAAATTAAACTGAAACACAGACATAAGACGCTTTCAGACAAAAATGTGAAAACCCAAAAATACGCTCCACTCACGCACTTTGCAATGTGTGATTTCTTTTGTGTGTGGCCTGAACCGACCCTAACCCTGCTGGGAACACACAATCAAGTGTTTTATCACTCACATTGATGTACTGGGTTTTTATACAACTGGTATAACGTTATGTATTTTATTTGTAGCTGTACTTCCGGCTCGAGCGCCTGGAGGGGGTCTGAGGGCGCATGACGCTCTCCCAGTGAAAGGTCCTCGCTGTCAGGTGAAAAGAAGCGGCTGGCCACGTGTATCGGAGGATCCGTGCGGTATAGTCCCTCCCCAAACCCACGCTGGATAGCGCAACGACCAGGACCGTGACATGCAAACACAGGGAACTTTTTTAGCAGAACGACTAAATTGGGATGAAAATGGGAGGAATAGCCCCCCCAACATAATTTTTTGTTATGTATTTGTATTCATAAAGAACAAGAGCGCAAAACGTGACCTTTATTTTGAGTTATGATGAAACCCAGCAAGCACATGCAATAATCTATATGCATACCCATAAATAATAAATGTAAAAATGTAGTGTGTGTATAAATGAATAAATAAATCAAACGCTTTTCACTTTAAAGATGCCTCTCAAATATGAGGATGATAGATTGTCATTCCGTTGGTCATTATAATCTTTTTGTTTTGTTTGTCTACCGTACTTTCAGCTTTTTAGAACAAGGTTTGCCATTGATTGCTATTAAACCAGACCAGTGGAGCTCAAAAGGCTTCATTTAGCTGATGATTTCAAATGATTAAAAAAAATAGAAAATAACATAATGGCATCTTTTTCGAGTGTCTTTTAGAATCTTGAATGTTTTAAGTTATTGCTAATAGGGGCAAAAGTTTGTTTGTGTGTGTGTGCGCGTGCGTGCATGCGTGCGCACACCTCTGCATGAACAATGATGCCATTCATTAGCGTTACGATGAGTGCGTAGAGCTAGTCAACCGAAGCAGAACGGGACGGTCTTCTCCATCCGCTGCTCTTTGCCCAGATGAGATGGGAAAGCCCTCGCTTGGGTTTTTTTTATTTTACAAGTAAACGACGGCAGAGGCGGGGAGGGACGCGATACTTTAATGGGCTAAGGAGTCTTGGCTTCATCAAAGTATTTAGAAGGTTTTTGCTAACTGGACGGACTCGCCGGCGCATGAAGGGAACAGCGCAAGGCGGAAGGGGGTGCGGGGGGGGGGGGGGGTAGCTGGGTGAGCCTCTTCAGAGCACCATTATCTACCTTCGTTAATTTAATGGACATTCCTTAGCCAGCCACGGGTCTGGTTATATACGGCGGACCCCAACATTTGTTTATCATTTCCCCCAAAACATTTTAATAAACAGTTAAAGATCTTAAATGGCTTCTTGGGCTCCTAATGTTGCCTCGTTGAGCTTGTTGTTTGTTTTTCTTTTGTTTTTTTTCTTCCCAGAACCATCATGTTCATATATAATTTAATGATTTCTGGAACCCATTCCCGCCCGCCCATCGTTGGGTTTGGTAATAAGTTATTATCGAAACGGTTCATGATGATGTGTACGCCAACTAGTTTATGCCCTAGATTCTTGGGGCGGGGGGGGGGGGGGGGGGGGGGGGTTTGATTGAAACAGTTTTGTCAGGCAAGTGCATGTCATTAGAAGGGCCTTAGTTAGCATGAGTTGAAAAGTTTACCATGGTTGAGATTGTCTGTATAACGTCAAGCTACACATGAATCTGTTTCAAACAGGAGACGAGAGGAGGATGTACAGTATCTATTTATCATAGCAGACTCTCAAATCATTACAAGTTGTATATATTGTGACGAGCCTGGTGGTGTTCAAGCTTGACACGGACCAAAACAAACAATTTCAATGTCCACACAAGCACAATTTCAATAAATAAATTATATTTATTGATTAACAGAACAAGTCCAATGGGCAATAGGGTAATCGTATAACATTCCAGCGTCAAAACACGTATCACGCTCTCGTACAAAAAAAGGGATTGTTGAATACTCAGAGTTTGTCTTCCAGTCCAGGGTCAGTACACAAGGGGGTTTCTCAGCCAGTCTAGGGTCCAGTACACAATGAACACCTTCTTGCCTTCACTCTCCCTCTCAAAACTGTGTAATCTCTTCTCTCTCTTCTCTCTCTCTCTCTCTCTCTCTCTCTCTCTCTCTCTCTCTCTCTCTCTCTCTCTATCTCTCTCTCTCTCTCTCTCTCTCTCTCTCTGTACTCCGCTCCTACCTCACCTCCACTCTACCATACTCTGTCTGTCCTAGTGTTTTTATGTTATGTGTGTCTGGTGTGTGGGATGTGGGTGATCTCGTGGTGCACAGGTGTGTTCTATCAGTCCTAACCAGCTGTCTAATTGCTTCTCCTCTCCTCGTGGCAGTAGTATCTCCCATCCTTCACGTAGCCATGGGACGGTAGATGATATCTGCCACAATATATATATATATATATATATGTGTGTGTGTGCCTAGAGGAAGCCTTTCTAACCAACTGGTGCAGTTCACAGCTGGGCTACAAGTGTAAACTCAGTAAAGCTCAGTTAGCAAGGTGTTGTTCAATATCTACTGTTATTGGTAGCTGCTCAGTTAGCAAGGTATTGTTCAGTATCTGATGTTATTGGTAGCTGTCAGTTAGCAAGGTATTGTTCAGTATCTGATGTTATTGGTAGCTGTCAGTTAGCAAGGTATTGTTCAGTATCTGATGTTATTGGCAGCTGCTCAGAATGGAGGAGACGCTGCTTTTTGTATCCATGAAGTATTATCTTTTCACCTCCTACTGTTATTGTCAACATGTGTTATTATCCTGTTTGTGGCCAATCAGGCACTTTAGTAACTAACTGTCTCTCAATATCTGAATGCATAATCGTGTGTGTGTGTGTGTGTGTGTGTGTGTGTGTGTGTGTGTGTGTGTGTGTGTGTGTGTGTGTGTGTGTGTTGTGTGAGTGTGTGTGTGTGTGTGTGCTGTGTGTGTGTGTGTGTGTGTGTGTGTGTTTCACAGCAAGCGGCAGCAGAGTTGCGTAGCTCTCAACCAGAGCAAAATCGAGGACATGCAGGCCAGACTGAGAAGCAACCTGGAAGCTATCGGCATACTAAACCAAGAAGTAAGAGCACACACACACACACACCAGGTCCCAGCAGATACAACACACCACAGCGGCCCACCTGCTGTTGAGCTCAGACACCAGACGAAGCTTTCAAGCTTTCCAACTTCAAACACCCACACACACGCACACACACACACACACACACACACACACACACACACACACACACACACACACACACACACACACACACATATACACACACACACACACACACACACACACACACACACACACACACACACACAACATACATACACACATACACATATACAGTACACACATACACATACACAGACATCCATTTTCTCTTCCCATGATAAAAGTGAAAGGTGGGGGGGTCTAGGGGGGATCTTATCGGGGTGAAGGCTGTGACGTTTCTCTCCAGCGGTAAATGACTTCTCCTTTCATGAAAGTGAGGGAAGGACGTATATCAATACGGCCTGGCTCATCTTTCCATGACAGCGCAGGGAAACGACCTGCTGTGATAAAATGCAACAGGAGGATAGAGAGGGGGGGGGGGGGAGAACACAGAGGAATATTCAGAGCAAGAAAGCTGACATTTTTACTGTGTTCCGACATCACAGGAGTCAACAAATCACCAAGGAAGAAGGTAGAATCAAAAAGTACTGCGTCCTCCTGCTCCTTGTGTAAGAGTCCAGACCTGGGGGATCGCTCCCCTGCTCTGGTTCAGTCTGGCACAGTCAGCTGACTAGTAATAATCTACTTCTGCTGGTTTAATGTACCGCTGTTTTCCTTGGAAGAGTAAATGGAAATTTGTGTGCGCATGTGTGTGTGTTTGGGTACTGTATAGGTTTGTGTGTGGATGTGAGTGAGAGTGAGAGTGAGAGTGGTGAGAGAGAGAGAGAGAGAGAGAGAGAGAGAGAGAGAGAGAGAGAGAGAGAGAGAGAGAGAAGAGAGAGAGAGAGGAGAGGGAGGGGGGGGGGGGGGACAGGTGTTGTTTACCAGGTCAGGTGTGTAATAGCACCTCTTAATCTCTAGTGAGAATCATTACACACATCGATCCAACATGGACAAGCTAAACACACTCACTCTCACACTCTCCATACACTCTCTCTCACACATACTCTCTCACACACACACACACACACACACACACACACACACACACACACACACACACACACACACACACACACACACACTCAGTCACTCACTCACATGAACACACACAGTCACTCACACACATAAACACACACACACACACACACACACACACACACACACACACACACACACACACACACACACACACACACACAACACAACACAGGCAAACACTCACACACTGAGTCAGTCACTCACACACACACACACATACACTGAGTCAGTCAGTCAGTCAGTCACATACATACCCACCCTCACTCACACACACATACACTCAGTTACACATATGAGGTGTCAAACATTTCACAAACACACACCAGTCCTCACTAGCACCTACACCAACCTCTGAACACTCGGTGAAGACACAGGCGTTACACACATGTGACAGGTTTCACACCGGCGGTGGTCATTTCATAGATGTGGCTTCACACGGTTACCTGGGAATTGACAGGTTTGCGTGAATGAGACTCCAAAACCGTTCCTACAACAATTGATTGTTTTATGTTGCATGATCATGTATACATTTATTATGTATTATATTTTTTACGTTTAAATATCAACATTATCTGGCCATCCTCAGTAAATACTATCAAACTCCTCTGACCTCATCTGGTCTGGGAACGAACGCTCACACACAGAGAAATGGAGAATGGCTTATAGCAGACTTAATGATTTTTGAATATTTCAGCTAATGAAGCCTATTAACCTCTTACCGTAAATTACATCATAAATCAAGCTCTGCAGACTGTCTGACATAATTATCTTTTTTTTTCAAAAGGTATTTAAGAATAAACATCATAACCATGTCACAACAGCAGTTATAATGTATATTTCCATCAATACCTTTGTTTACCAATAGGTTAAAGTGTTATTAGTGAGATTTTAGTTTTTGAAATGTGTTTGTTGTGGTCGCGGAGATACGCCGTTTTGAATAAGCGGCCTGCGCTGAATGATGAAAATGTAGTCATTTTGAGAAGAGGACATCCAGAGGTTTCAATGAGCGTTGGAATTTTTCAAAACGACACTTTCCAAAGGCCTCTAGCTTTTGGCAAGCAAATGACTTCCTGATTAATATTTTTTTGTTTTCTTATTACTCTGGATTATATACCACAAAACTGAACGGTATTGGCATATATGGAGCACAGTTAGTTTGTCACCCCTATTTTGAGCATTTAGCAACCATCCGATTTGAAATCAGTTTAAAAATGGCGGAGCTCTGGCAAGAATAAGAAACCTACTGTACATACAGTAGATTCATTATCTGTTCTTACTGTATGCACGCCTGGTGATACTAAATCCAAATTGAACTCGGCCATTTGAAAGATAAGATTTGGCCCAATCCATAAGTGTGCGAATTGGCTATAATAAAGTTATTTATAGGCCTGCTATTCTATATTCTATAATAATATTTCAAATTGCATTGGTCCGGATGGGAGAATTCAGTACTGTATCTATAAAACCTTCTGTTTAATCATCTTCCCTTTATTCATTTCCTTAGCGTTTTTGTCTTAATTCATATTATTTGTTATTATACTTTGTTTCATCACAATTTAAGCAAGCCTAGTAATAGACACAATATTTCTGACACTGGGAATACATTCACTGAGGTCCATAGATGTCCCTAGATAACAAGAACATGCAAATGGGCCTTGTAGAAGTGGAGCAATAATCTATTTACATAGGTATGTATTTAGTCGTTGGTTTTCAGAAAATAGGGCTCCGGGCTTAAATGTTGGGATGCCAGGGTGGCGCGCTCCACGTACTGCGCTGCGGTGCAACACGGCCGTCCCGGGTTCGACTGCCGGACCCGGCGACCTTTTCCGAATGTCTTCCCCCTCTATCTCCCATACTTCCTCTCTCTCTCTGCCGGACTGCCCGGAGAAAAACAATACAAATCTACCAAAAACAGGGCGGCTAGGTGGTGTAGTGGGCAAGGCACTCGCCACCAGTGTGGAGACGCTAGGATTCGCGTGTTCGAATCCAGCTCTCCACATTGTTTTCAGTTTAGCTGGTCGTCCGCAGTAATACACATTGGCCGTATTACGGGGAGGGAAACTGAAGGGTGGGGATCGGGCGTTGTGAACAAGCGACTCCTACAAGTCGGTTGGTGCGCCTGCGCAGTAGAATCAGGAAGTGTCGGGGGCAGCGTGAGCCTCCCACGCGTTACTCCTTGACACTGAGAGATCGAGCTGCGCAGGTGAAAAGATGCGACTGCTGTTACCTCAAGTACCGGAGGGGACTTGTGCTATGTATGACTTAGTCCACATTGCAGCCGGCTTGTGGGAGGCAAGAAACAGCGTTCGTGACAGGGGAGGGTTGAATTGGATGATACGAAATTGGGATGGGAGAAAATATAGAAAAATGGGAGAAAAAGTGGACCAAAAAAAAAAAAATCTACCAAAAACATAATAAAAAAAAAGAGGTTAAATGTTTATTATCATCAACTATCCAGTTAATTTGTATAGCCAGGGGCGGACCTAGCACATTTGGCGCCCTAGGCGAGATTCACCACTTTTTTTGTAATTTTTTTATTTAATTTTTTTTATGGCTTTTGCCTCTTCATAGTTCTCTAACGTTAGTCTTTCTTTCCTCAACGCGCAATTCTATAAACACTTGACCGATACCCATCAATGCACAGCGCTCTAGCATGTTCTGACTGTGAACACCTAAAGCTGAGGCTCAGACCGACCGACCGTTTTAGATTTTTGGCTCATTTTCCCTTATGTTAGAATTTTTTTTATGTAAAAATAATGGTTGCCGATATAGAGGGGGGCGCCAAAACTGCAAAAAAAAAGAAAAAAAAGGATTAAAAAAAGAAAAAATTAAATAAAAAATATATATATATTTTTTTTTTTTGGCGCCCCCCTCTGGGTGGCGCTCTAGGCGACCGCCTATATCGCCTGTAGGAAGGTCCGCCTTTGTGTATAGCGTAACGTTTTGCTACTTAAAATCATTGAACGTAGAGAGAGGGAGAGAGAGAGATTTGCCCCCCCCCCCCCTTTCCCTCACTATTGAAACTTTG
>NC_140176.1:40869840-40911365 GCF_963971535.1 Notolepis coatsorum | reverse complement strand
ACACCAGAACTCCCACCACCAGCGGCATGGTGGTCCCTCCCTCTGACATTGACGTCGAGGTGGACTTGTTAGCCACGCCGGCCGCCTCACGTTCCCCCGAGCCGTCTCCAGGGGCCTGACTTCCCCCAGGCTCCTCCAGGCTCCTCCAGGCTGTGTCGGTGGCTAGGGGATTCCCCTCCACAGCCCCGCCCCTCCCCGGATCCCATGGTCACAAGGACTTCCCCCAGGCCCCTCCAGGCTGCGGCCGCGGCTAAGGGTATTCCCCTTACAGCCCACTGCCCCTCCCTGGACCAGATGGTATGGTCGTTTCTACTAGGGGTGGGACGATAAATCGATCCAGATCGATACATTGATCTAATTACCAATAGGATCGATGCAATGTAAAAGATCGGTTCATATCGACACTCTTATTTTGAAAATCCCAAGCGCAGCTCCGGCAGCTGGATTCGCGTGAGATGTGAAAACAAGCCATCTGGCAGGAACAGCATGTGTGGGAAGACGTTACAGCAGGGCTCCAGATTTGGTCACATTTTGTGACCCGAAATAAAAAAAAGCTTTTTCTCCCCGCAACGGGTCCAATGAGTCTAACATGCTTTGCATCCTCGCCATTCGTGTATGCCCACGTCGCCGTAAATACTTAACATTAGCTGCTAGCGCTAACTAAGCTAAGCTAACCTAACCCTACTCACAGGCACAGAGAAAACTGCAAAGTTTCAATAGTGAGGGAAAGGGGGGGGGGGGCAAATCTCTCTCTCTCCCTCTCTCTACGTTCAATGATTTTAAGTAGCAAAACGTTACGCTATACACAAAGGCGGACCTTCCTACAGGCGATATAGGCGGTCGCCTAGAGCGCCACCCAGAGGGGGGCGCCAAAAAAAAATATATATATTTTTTTTTATTTAATTTTTAATTTTTTTAATCCTTTTTTTATTTTTTTGCAGTTTTGGCGCCCCCCTCTATATCGGCAACCATTATTTTTACATAAAAAAAATTCTAACATAAGGGAAAATGAGCCAAAAATCTAAAACGGTCGGTCGGTCTGAGCCTCAGCTTTAGGTGTTCACAGTCAGAACATGCTAGAGCGCTGTGCATTGATGGGTATCGGTCAAGTGTTTATAGAATTGCGCATTGAGGAAAGAAAGACTAACGTTAGAGAACTATGAAGAGGCAAAAGCCATAAAAAAAAAAAAAATTAAAAAAAAAAAAAAAAAAAAAATAAATAAAATTGGGGCGGGGGGGGGGGGGGGGGGGGGCGGCGCAGTGGTGAATTTCGCCTAGGGCGCCAAATGTGCTAGGTCCGCCCCTGGCTATACAAATTAACTGGATAGTTGATGATAATAAACATTTAACCTCTTTTTTTTTATTATGTTTTTGGTAGATTTTTTTTTTTTTTTGATCCACTTTTTCTCCCATTTTTCTATATTTTCTCCATCCCAATTTCGTATCATCCAATTCAACCCTCCCCTGTCACGAACGCTGTTTCTTGCCTCCCACAAGCCGGCTGCAATGTGGACTAAGTCATACATAGCACAAGTCCCCTCCGGTACTTGAGGTAACAGCAGTCGCATCTTTTCACCTGCGCAGCTCGATCTCTCAGTGTCGAGGAGTAACGCGTGGGAGGCTCACGCTGCCCCCGACACTTCCTGATTCTACTGCGCAGGCGCACCAACCGACTTGTAGGAGTCGCTTGTTCACAACGCCCGATCCCCACCCTTCAGTTTCCCTCCCCGTAATACGGCCAATGTGTATTACTGCGGACGACCAGCTAAACTGAAAACAATGTGGAGAGCTGGATTCGAACACGCGAATCCTAGCGTCTCCACACTGGTGGCGAGTGCCTTGCCCACTACACCACCTAGCCGCCCTGTTTTTGGTAGATTTGTATTGTTTTTCTCCGGGCAGTCGCAGAGAGAGAGAGGAAGTATGGGAGATAGAGGGGGAAGACATTCGGAAAAGGTCGCCGGGTCCGGCAGTCGAACCCGGGACGGCCGTGTTGCACCGCAGCGCAGTACGTGGAGCGCCACCCTGGCATCCCAACATTTAAGCCCGGAGCCCTATTTTCTGAAAATCCGACTAAAATACATACCTATGTAAATAGATTATTGCTCCACTTCTACAAGGCCCATTTGCATGTTCTTGTTATCTAGGGACATCTATGGACCTCAGTGAATGTATTCCCAGTGTCAGAAATATTGTGTCTATTACTAGGCTTGCTTAAATTGTGATGAAACAAAGTATAATAACAAATTATATGAATTAAGATTTTTCTTTGCATCTTTGACAGTGAATAAACCTTCTTGAGATCACGTCGTGTACAAAAAAGCTAAGGAAATGAATAAAGGGAAGATGATTAAACAGAAGGTTTTATAGATACAGTACTGAATTCTCCCATCCGTGTCACGATGGGGTTAGGTAGAATGCAATAATACAGAAAGGGAAAGAATGGAGGAGGCAGAGGCGAGGAGTGAAGCTTGGAGAAGGGTGTTTACTGTAGAATCCAGTGCAATACAGGGAAAAATACAGAAACTAAATAACAAACTTCACAATACAAAACACCAAACACTAAGACTTACTAGAGGGAGAACGATGCGACACGACGTGGAGGAACAGGGGGTAACAGGAGGAATGTCGCCACACAGAAGGGAGGACAGACAGAACCCTATATACCCCAACTAATTAACAATTAAGAACACCTGGCCAACACAGAATCACAAACAACCCCTAGACAATAAGCAAAGAACAAATAAACACAACTAAACACAAAGGCAACTCCTAACAACCCAACACAGTGCATGACATCACACCAGGGAAGGGAAAGACAATGACAGCACACACCAGGACACCACATTGATTACACAATTAATTATTGTTAATACAGTGGTCAAGATATTTGTCATTGTAGCGTGCACCAATTGTTTGTGACCACTAGAGGGTGGTAGGGCGCCAATATCAGGCCGAGGGCCAATGTCAGATGTAGGGCATTGCCCAAAGTTAGGTGGAGGGTACTGCCCACTGTCAGGTGGAGAGCACTGCTCAAAGTTACCATCCTGACCCGTCCAACCATGACCGGGCCTAGGATCCTGACAGTACCTCCCCCTCAACGGGGGGCTTCCAGACCACCGAAGACAACGTCCATAGCCAGGCGAGGGAGGAAGCTGGAACCCCGGAGAGGATCCAGGGAGGAGACCCGAAGACCAGGGGCCGGGAGGCCGAGCGAAAACCCCAGGAGGGGCATAGCAGCCAGGGGGGTAGAAAACGGGCGCAGATGCCCGGAGAGGGGGGGTGGGGACGGGAACAGAGGCCCGGGGAGGAGGACTGGACCTGGGAACAGAGGTCCGACGAGGGGGGGTGGGGATGGGCACCGAGACCCGGGGAGGGGGGCAGAACCTGAGAACCGAGGCCCGGCGAGGGGGAGTGGGGACGGGCACCGAGGCCCGACGAGGGGGGGTGGGTACAGGTGTAGAAGCCCGGGAAGGGGAGCTGGACCCTGGAGCAGGATCCCGGGCGAGAGACCCTCCAGCCGCCGGACTCGGGGCCGGTTCAGGAGAGCCGGACCGGAGGTGCGGCGGCGACGACCCCTGGAGCAGGATCCCACGCAGACCACGGCGAAGACCACGGCGAAGACCCCGGCGAGGACCCCGGCGAGGACCAGGACGCTGATCACGGCGCAGAGCTGGACCAGACGGGGAGCCAGGATCCGTCGAAGAGCCGGGAGCCGGCACGGCAGCCGGACCAGGTGTAGGGGCCGGGCATGGCGTGGAGACCGGATTGGTCTCGGCGGCGAGGCGTGGTGTAGGATCCAGAGATGAGGAGCCAGGATCCGTCGAGGAGCCGGGAGCCGGCACGGCAGCCGGACCAGGTGGAGAGGCCGGGCAGGGCGTGGAGACCGGATCGGTCGCGGCGGCGAGGCGTGGTGTAGGATCCGGGGATGAGGAGCCAGGACCCAGAGCAGAGGCTGGACTGGGCGTGGAAGCTGGACCAGCTGTGGAGGCCTTACTAGCCATACTAGCCTCGGGGGCTAGGCTAACTGTGGGCCCTGGACTCACTGTGGGAACTGTGCTAGCTGAGAATGCCTGGCTAGCTGCCGAGGCTAAGCTAACAGTCGGGGAGAGCCTAGCAGCTCCTGTCCTAATAGCCCTCCTAGGCCTGCTAGCTGCAGAGACCTGACTAGCTTGGGACATCTGGTCCGTCTCAGCTACCAGGCTCACCCTGAACCTGGAGCCTAGGGTGGCAGTGGGCGTCTGGTTAGCTACTGTAGCGGGGCTAACAGGCGGAGCTAGGTTAGCTGGGAGTGGCTGGTTAGCTATTGACACGAAGCTAACGGGCGGAGCTAGGTTAGCTGGGAGTGGCTGGTTAGCTATTGACACGAAGCTAACGGGCGGAGCTAGGTTAGCTGGGAGTGGCTGGTTAGCTATTGACACGAAGCTAACGGGCGGAGCTAGGTTAGCTGGGAGTGGCTGGTTAGCTTTTGACACGAAGCTAACGGGCGGAGCTAGGTTAGCTGGGAGTGCCTGGCTAGCTTGGGACATCTGGTCCGTCTCCGGTACTAGGCTCACCCTGAACCTGGAGCCTAGTCTGGCAGTGGAGACTGTGCTAGCTGGAGACATCTGGTCTGTCTCAGATACTAGGCTCACCCTGAACCTGGAGCCTAGTCTGGCAGTGGAGACTGTGCTAGCTGGAAACGGCCGGTTAGCTATTGACACGAAGCTAACGGGCGGAGCTAGGTTAGCTGGGAGTGGCTGGTTAGCCCTTGACACAAGGCTAACCGGCGGAGCTATGTTAGCTGTGGACGTCTGGTTAGCTGTATGAGCGGAGCTAACGGGTAGAGCTGTACCAACTGGGGACGTCTGGCCATCTATAGTGGCGGAGCTAACAGGCGGAGCTGTGCTAACTGGAGACGACCGGTTAGCTATTGGCACGAAGCTAACGGTCGGAGCTATGTTGGCTGTAGACGACAGATCGGCGATGGACATCCGAGCAGCCTCAGCGGCTGTGGGAGGATCTAGGCTGACCGTAAGCCTGAGAACAGTCGGCAGGCTAGCTACCCTAGCCTCCGACTTGTGCTTCTCCATGAGGCCAGCAACATG
Organism: Notolepis coatsorum; assembly: GCF_963971535.1. Lineage (NCBI taxonomy): Eukaryota > Metazoa > Chordata > Actinopteri > Aulopiformes > Paralepididae > Notolepis > Notolepis coatsorum. The sequence goes on along the minus strand of NC_140176.1, from coordinate 40,906,278 downwards.
TTCAGCCATCTCCCACATCGCTGGCTCCAGTGTCGGATTCTCCATGGCGACCTGGTCGATCTCCCGGAGCAGGAACCCCCACTTGGCCGGTGAGTAATGCTTCATGTCAGTCTCACCGGCCATCAGGCTCAGGACGACCCGAATGGTATCGCTTGCCCTTTCTGCTGTATTCATTATTGGTGGCGACATTCTGTCACGATGGGGTTAGGTAGAATGCAATAATACAGAAAGGGAAAGAATGGAGGAGGCAGAGGCGAGGAGTGAAGCTTGGAGAAGGGTGTTTACTGTAGAATCCAGTGCAATACAGGGAAAAATACAGAAACTAAATAACAAACTTCACAATACAAAACACCAAACACTAAGACTTACTAGAGGGAGAACGATGCGACACGACGTGGAGGAACAGGGGGTAACAGGAGGAATGTCGCCACACAGAAGGGAGGACAGACAGAACCCTATATACCCCAACTAATTAACAATTAAGAACACCTGGCCAACACAGAATCACAAACAACCCCTAGACAATAAGCAAAGAACAAATAAACACAACTAAACACAAAGGCAACTCCTAACAACCCAACACAGTGCATGACATCACACCAGGGAAGGGAAAGACAATGACAGCACACACCAGGACACCACATTGATTACACAATTAATTATTGTTAATACAGTGGTCAAGATATTTGTCATTGTAGCGTGCACCAATTGTTTGTGACCACTAGAGGGTGGTAGGGCGCCAATATCAGGCCGAGGGCCAATGTCAGATGTAGGGCATTGCCCAAAGTTAGGTGGAGGGTACTGCCCACTGTCAGGTGGAGAGCACTGCTCAAAGTTACCATCCTGACCCGTCCAACCATGACCGGGCCTAGGATCCTGACACATCCGGACCAATGCAATTTGAAATATTATTATAGAATATAGAATAGCAGGCCTATAAATAACTTTATTATAGCCAATTCGCACACTTATGGATTGGGCCAAATCTTATCTTTCAAATGGCCGAGTTCAATTTGGATTTAGTATCACCAGGCGTGCATACAGTAAGAACAGATAATGAAATCTACTGTATGTACAGTAGGTTTCTTATTCTTGCCAGAGCTCCGCCATTTTTAAACTGATTTCAAATCGGATGGTTGCTAAATGCTCAAAATAGGGGTGACAAACTAACTGTGCTCCAATATATGCCAATACCGTTCAGTTTTGTGGTATATAATCCAGAGTAATAAGAAAACAAAAAAATATTAATCAGGAAGTCATTTGCTTGCCAAAAGCTAGAGGCCTTTGGAAAGTGTCGTTTTGAAAAATTCCAACGCTCATTGAAACCTCTGGATGTCCTCTTCTCAAAATGACTACAATTTTCATCATTCAGCGCAGGCCGCTTATTCAAAACGGCGTATCTCCGCGACCACAACAAACACATTTCAAAAACTAAAATCTCACTAATAACACTTTAACCTATTGGTAAACAAAGGTATTGATGGAAATATACATTATAACTGCTGTTGTGACATGGTTATGATGTTTATTCTTAAATACGTTTGAAAAAAAAAGATAATTATGTCAGACAGTCTGCAGAGCTTGATTTATGATGTAATTTACGGTAAGAGGTTAATAGGCTTCATTAGCTGAAATATTCAAAAATCATTAAGTCTGCTATAAGCCATTCTCCATTTCTCTGTGTGTGAGCGTTCGTTTCCCAGACCAGATGAGGTCAGAGGAGTTTGATAGTATTTACTGAGGATGGCCAGATAATGTTGATATTTAAACGTAAAAAATATAATACATAATAAATGTATACATGATCATGCAACATAAAACAATCAATTGTTGTAGGAACGGTTTTGGAGTCTCATTCACGCAAACCTGTCAATTCCCAGGTAACCGTGTGAAGCCACATCTATGAAATGACCACCGCCGGTGTGAAACCTGTCACATGTGTGTAACGCCTGTGTCTTCACCGAGTGTTCAGAGGTTTGGTTAGGTGCTAGTGAGGACTGGTGTGTGTTTGTGAAATGTTTGACACCTCATATGTGTAACTGAGTGTATGTGTGTGTGTGAGTGAGGGTGGGTATGTATGTGACTGACTGACTGACTGACTCAGTGTGTGTGTGTGTGTTTATGTGTGTGACTGACTGTGTGTGTGTGTGTGTGTGTGTGTGAGTGAGTGACTGACTCAGTGTGTGAGTGTTTGCCTGTGTGTGTGTGTGTGTGTGTGTGTGTGTGTGTGTGTGTGTGTGTCTGTGACTCACGGACTGTGTGTGTGTGTTTATGTGTGTGAGTGACTGTGTGTGTTCATGTGAGTGAGTGACGTGTGTGTGTGTGTGTGTGTGTGTGTGTGTGTGTGTGTGTGTGTGTGTGTGTGTGTGTGTGTGTGTGGTGTGTGGTGTGTGTGTGTGTGTGTGTGTGAGAGGAGTAGGTGAGAGTGTAGAGAGTGTGAGAGTGAGTGTGTTAGCTTGTCCATGTTGGATCGATGTGTGTAATGATTCTCACTAGAGATTAAGAGGTGCTATTACACACCTGACCTGGTAACAACACCTGTCCCCCCCCCCCCCCCCTCTCCTCTCTCTCTCTCTCTCCTCTCTCTCTCTCTCTCTCTCCTCTCTCTCTCTCTCTCTCCTCTCTCTCTCTCTCTCTCTCTCTCTCTCTCTCTCTCTCTCTCTCTCTCTCTCTCTCTCTCTCTTCTACACTCTCACTCTCACTCTCACTCACATCCACACACAAACTATACAGTACCCAACACACACACACATGCGCACACAAATTTCCATTTACTCTTCCAAGGAAAACAGCGGTACATTAAACCAGCAGAAGTAGATTATTACTAGTCAGCTGACTGTGCCAGACTGAACCAGAGCCAGGAGAGCGATCCCCCAGGTCTGGACTCTTACACAAGGAGCAGGAGGACGCAGTACTTTTGATTCTACCTTCTTCCTTGGTGATTTGTTGACTCCTGTGATGTCGGAACACAGTAAAAATGTCAGCTTTCTTGCTCTGAATATTCCTCTGTGTTCTCCCCCCCCCTCTCTATCCTCCTGTTGCATTTTATCACAGCAGGTCGTTTCCCTGCGCTGTCATGGAAAGATGAGCCGCGCCGTATTGATATACGTCCTTCCCTCACTTTCATGAAAGGAGAAGTCATTTACCGCTGGAGAGAAACGTCACAGCCTTCACCCCGATAAGATCCCCCCTAGCCCCCCCCACCTTTCACTTTTATCATGGGAAGAGAAATGGATGTCTGTGTATGTGTATGTGTGTACTGTATATGTGTATGTGTGTATGTATGTGTGTGTGTGTGTGTGTGTGTGTGTGTGTGTGTGTGTGTGTGTGTGTGTGTGTGTGTGTATATGTGTGTGTGTGTGTGTGTGTGTGTGTGTGTGTGTGTGTGTGTGTGTGTGTGTGTGGTGTGTGTGTGTGTGTGTGTGTGGGTGTTTGAAGTTGGAAAGCTTGAAAGCTTCGTCTGGTGTCTGAGCTCAACAGCAGGTGGGCCGCTGTGTGTGTGTTTGTATCTGCTGGGACCTGGTGTGTGTGTGTGTGTGTGCTCTTACTTCTTGGTTTAGTATGCCGATAGCTTCCAGGTTGCTTCTCAGTCTGGCCTGCATGTCCTCGATTTTGCTCTGGTTGAGAGCTACGCAACTCTGCTGCCGCTTGCTGTGAAACACACACACACACACACACACACACACACACACACACACACACACACACACACACACACACACACACACACACACACACACACACACACACACACACACACACGATTAATGCATTCAGATATTGAGAGACAGTTAGTTACTAAAGTGCCTGATTGGCCACAAACAGGATAATAACACATGTTGACAATAACAGTAGGAGGTGAAAAGATAATACTTCATGGATACAAAAAGCAGCGTCTCCTCCATTCTGAGCAGCTGCCAATAACATCAGATACTGAACAATACCTTGCTAACTGACAGCTACCAATAACATCAGATACTGAACAATACCTTGCTAACTGAGCAGCTACCAATAACAGTAGATCAGGGGTAGGCAACCCTAGGCACGCGTGCCTGCATAGCCACACGGGGGCATTTGCATAGGCATTATTATTATTATTATTATTTTTTTTTGCTTTGAAATATTATAGTGAAATATTTTGCACTGTTGTCGCATTTATCTTGTTGAAATCCTCCCACAGGTTCTTTTTACTACCACATATTTAATTGAGACCCTTTATTTGTTTATTATTTCAATTTAGCTGGAAATACATTGCTACATCATTCAGTAACATTTGCAGAGCCTTATAACAAAAACATTATTACGGTCGCCATTGTGACCAGTGGGATTAATCAACAAATTGTATTATTTATTTTTCTATTTCATTGAACATTGCACATGTTAAAAGCCATTTTTTTTACTCAAAATGTGAGTATTACCAAGTCAACTTGTGTTCTTAAAACAATGACAATAAACATAGTTTTATTAGGTTGAAATAATGTGGTTGTGTACTTATTTTTCTGTTAACTTATTATGGATTGAAAACTGAAAACCTTAATGCACAGTAACTGAACTCAATATTTTTAAGTTCTGGTAACTTATTATTATATTTTTTTTTACAGTGTAGTCTTGCGATCAATCAAAACTTATTTACACGATATACCTCACATTCACCCTCCATTCACATCCTGGTGTTCTCCATTAGGCCTGTAGGTGTAGCTATGACAGCACACGTACAGTACACACACCAATGGTGTGTGATGTGTCCAAAAATGAATGGGCAAATGTGAGTGAAATGGTCGCACTGTATGCAGCTGTTTGTCTGCATTGCATCCCCCCCCCCCAACTCAGATTTAGGGTTGATACAACCATCATAATAATATTGTTAATAATAACAATAACAATAATGATGTAATAATGTAAAAATTATCATTAAAAAGACCTGATTATGAGAGAAAAAAAATTACGTTGCATGGAATATTGTTGAGGCACACTACTGTAGTTACAACTATATTTCAAACAGGCACTCCATGTCAAAAAGGTTGCTGACCCCTGCAGTAGATATTGAACAACACCTTGCTAACTGAGCTTTACTGAGTTTACACTTGTAGCCCAGCTGTGAACTGCACCAGTTGGTTAGAAAGGCTTCCTCTAGGCACACACACACATATATATATATATATATATATATATATATATATTGTGGCAGATATCATCTACCGTCCCATGGCTACGTGAAGGATGGGAGATACTACTGCCACGAGGAGAGGAGAAGCAATTAGACAGCTGATTAGGACTGATAGAACACACCTGTGCACCACAAGATCACCCACATCCCACAGTCCACACACACACACACCAGACACACATAACATAAAACACTAGGACAGACATAGTATGGTAGAGTAGAGGTGAGGTAGGAGCGGAGTACAGAGAGAGAGAGAGAGAGAGAGAGAGAGAGAGAGAGAGAGAGAGAGAGAGAGAGAGAGAGAGAGAGAGAGAGAGAGAGATTGTGATACACAGTTTTGTGAGGTGAGAGGTAGTTGAGAGGAGAGGTGAAGGCGAGAAGGTGTTCGTTGTGTACTGGACCCTAGACTGGCTGAGAAACCCCCTTGTGTACTGACCCTGGACCAGAAGACAAACTCTGAGTATTCAACAATCCCTTTTTTTGTACGAGAGCCTGATACGTGTTTTGACGCTGGAATGTTATACGATTACCCTATTGCCCATTGGACTTGTTCTGTTAATCAATAAATATCATTTATTTATTGAAATTGTGCTTGTGTGGACATTGAAATTGTTTGTTTTGGTCCTTGTCGAGCTTGAACACCACCAGGCTCTTCACAATATATACAACTTGTAATGATTTGAGAGTCTGCTATGATAAATAGATACTGTACATCCTCCTCTCGTCTCCTGTTTGAAACAGATTCATGTGTAGCTTGACGTTATACAGACAATCTCAACCATGGTAAACTTTTCAACTCGTGCTAACTAAGGCCCTTATAATGACATGCACTTGCCTGACAAAACTGTTTCAATCAAACCCCCCCGCCCCAAGAATCTAGGGCATAAACTAGTTGGCGTACACATCATCATGAACCGTTTCGATAATAACTTATTACCAAACCCAACGATGGGCGGGCGGGAATGGGTTCCAGAAATCATTAAATTATATATGAACATGATGGTTCTGGGAAGAAAAAAACAAAAGAAAAACAAACAACAAGCTCAACGAGGCAACATTAGGAGCCCAAGAAGCCATTTAAGATCTTTAACTGTTTATTAAAATGTTTTGGGGGAAATGATAAACAAATGTTGGGGTCCGCCGTATATAACCAGACCCGTGGCTGGCTAAGGAATGTCCATTAAATTAACGAAGGTAGATAATGGTGCTCTGAAGAGGCTCACCCAGCTACCCCCCCCCCCCCTCCCGCCTTGCGCTGTTCCCTTCATGCGCCGGCGAGTCCGTCCAGTTAGCAAAAACCTTCTAAATACTTTGATGAAGCCAAGACTCCTTAGCCCATTAAAGTATCGCGTCCCTCCCCGCCTCTGCCGTCGTTTACTTGTAAAATAAAAAAAACCCAAGCGAGGGCTTTCCCATCTCATCTGGGCAAAGAGCAGCGGATGGAGAAGACCGTCCCGTTCTGCTTCGGTTGACTAGCTCTACGCACTCATCGCAACGCTAATGAATGGCATCATTGTTCATGCAGAGGTGTGCGCACGCATGCACGCACGCGCACACACACACAAACAAACTTTTGCCCCTATTAGCAATAACTTAAAACATTCAAGATTCTAAAAGACACTCGAAAAAGATGCCATTATGTTATTTTTCTTTTTTTTTAATCATTTGAAATCATCAGCTAAATGAAGCCTTTTGAGCTCCACTGGTCTGGTTTAATAGCAATCAATGGCAAACCTTGTTCTAAAAAACTGAAAGTACGGTAGACAAACAAAACAAAAAGATTATAATGACCAACGGAATGACAATCTATCATCCTCATATTTGAGAGGCATCTTTAAAGTGAAAAGCGTTTGATTTATTTATTCATTTATACACACACTACATTTTTACATTTATTATTTATGGGTATGCATATAGATTATTGCATGTGCTTGCTGGGTTTCATCATAACTCAAAATAAAGGTCACGTTTTGCGCTCTTGTTCTTTATGAATACAAATACATAACAAAAAATTATGTTGGGGGGGCTATTCCTCCCATTTTCATCCCAATTTAGTCGTTCTGCTAAAAAAGTTCCCTGTGTTTGCATGTCACGGTCCTGGTCGTTGCGCTATCCAGCGTGGGTTTGGGGAGGGACTATACCGCACGGCTCCTCCGATACACGTGGCCAGCCGCTTCTTTTCACCTGACAGCGAGGACCTTTCACTGGGAGAGCGTCATGCGCCCTCAGACCCCCTCCAGGCACCCGAGCCGGAAGTACAGCTACAAATAAAATACACAACGTTATACCAGTTGTATAAAAACCCAGTACATCAATGTGAGTGATAAAACACTTGATTGTGTGTTCCCAGCAGGGTTAGGGTCGGTTCAGGCCACACACAAAAGAAATCACACATTGCAAAGTGCGTGAGTGGAGCGTATTTTTGAATTTTCACATTTTTGTCTGAAAGCATCTTATGTCTGTGTTTCAGTTTAATTTGTCAGCGAGTGAGTAATTTCGATTAATTGGCAGTGCAACAGGCCCTCTTATATTCAAAATAAAGGGAACAAAAATGTATTATTTATTTGGATTGACTGCCCTTTGAAAGAAAACCAACAGAACGGCAGGGAAACTTTAGCTCCGGTTAAAGACTTTTCCACTTCAAAGTGGATTCTGACATCTGATCATAAGGATCTGACGTTTGTGAGATCACTGCGTGTCGCCGGGTGTCTGAGAAACATGTGGTCTGAGAAGGCCCATTACACGCTGGCCTCCTGTGGCTGTTTATTCAAATCTGTGTCTCTTTTCTCTCCGTCTCCTTAATGCAGCGCGTCCAGTCCAGCTGCGCGAGGCTCAAACTCAGCCAGTGTCCAATGAAACTGGCTGATTTTGACCAAACTTTTGGTCAAAACATTCCCCATTCCCGCATCGAATGTATTTTTCTCACGAAATAATAGCCTGAATGTAGCCGACTTTAAAATGCCTTTTTTATTTCAATGTGCAATAATGAAATGAAATAAAATACAAACCTAAGAAAGATATATTGAAATATTCTTTGATCTTTGAGAGCCGTTTTCAATGTTCAATGTTCTTTCCTCATGGTATCTGCAGGTTTCAACAAGTACAATTTAAGACTTTTTAATATGACTTTTTTTTTATAGCAATTTTATACAAATTTCACGACCATACTGAACTGTCGGCTGCACTTGAGCACTAATTAAAATTCTTGCCAGTTCCATACACGCTCTCGCCAGATGCACCAAGTTCCCGGTAGATCCCCAAAAAACTACTTGAATACAAAAACCTTTCATATATTTATTATTATTTCATCTCCTGACAGCCGAGCTGCCCCCCCCCCAAAGTAATACCTGTTCAAATGAAATGTAAGACCTTTTAAGGTCTCAAATTGAGAATTATGAATTTAATACTTTTAAAGACTTTTTAATACCCTGTTCCTGTCCTGCAGTAGATAACTTAAAAATAAAATAAAATAAAGAATCCACAATGTTTTTTATTATAGTTTTTCTGTTTAACATTCAGTTTGAATTCATGAAAGGTTTCATAGTATAGAGCATCAGCATAACCACCGTCGCCCCAATACTGAATCACGCCTTCTGAAAACAGTAGTCCCCGTGTATATACAAATTTAAAAAAACGCTCCCGTAATTAAATCTCTGGTTGGGTTTGGTTGAGCAGATTGTGAAACACGGCGCCCGCAGAGGGGAACTCAGCAAGTCAGATTTATGTGAGCGACGTGTGAAGGCGGCGGGGAGCTCTTCTGGCGCGGCGCCTGTGTAAACATGTGTTGCCGTGTTTACATACAAACACGAGTGTGTAATTAGCGGCCTAACCCAATCAGTGTGTGTATAATTGCAGTCATTAGAGGCGAAGCCAAGCTGCCATGTCCTCTTAAGCCCCGCCGTAAACTACACGCTTGCTCTCCTCCTCCCATCTTTCTCTCATCTCTTCTTTTATTTATTTGGGTTTTTCTCTTCTTCTACACAGCCCTCGCTTTGGCTCCCTGTTCCCGTCCCATCTTTCTCTCTCCCTCTCTCTCTTTTATTCTCTCCATTTTTCCCTCTCTTTATCGCTCTGTATTTTTTGTGTTGCTAATCCTCGGCTGTGATCGGTGCATGTTGTTAATTAGAAGCGCTGTGGCGGCTCTGCTAACGAGCCCTGATGGTCTGTAGGACTGACAGATGGGATGTGTCAGTCAGTGAGTCTGTCCGTCTTGTCTGTCTGTCTGTCTGTCTGTCTGTCTGTCTGTCTGTCTGTCTGTCTGTCTGTCTGTCTGTCTGTCTGTCTGTCTGTCTGTCTGTCTGTCTGTCTGTCTGTCTGTCTGTCTGTCTGTCTGTCTTGTCTGTCTGTCTGTCTGTCTGGCTGACTGACTGTCAGTGAGTCTGTCTGTCTGTCTGTCTTGTCTGTCTGTCTTGTCTGTATGTCTGTCTGGCTGACTGACTGTCAGTGAGTCTGTCTGTCTTGTCTGTTTGCCTGTCTGTCTGTCTGTCTGTCTGTCTGTCTGTCTGTCTGTCTGTCTGTCTGTCTGTCTGTCTGTCTGTCTGTTTACCGCCTACTTACAATTGTAATTAGTAACATAATCAAGTGGATTACTCTCAACGCAGTGACGTGAAGCTTGATTACATTTGATCATTTTAGGATTACTTTGCCTCTTAACACATTCTGTGCTAGACCCAAGATTTCTCGGGTTAACTCGCCAGCGGTTGAGCGCCAGACCAGAGATTTCTCAGGTTTTGATCCTTTGATCTTTTCCCTCTGATCCCCGTTCTAAATCATCATCCGGATCACTCTAGCCGTCCCTGGGTTGTTTGTATATGTTTGAATTGCAATGCCGAGCGACTAATTCCAGGTGGCAGTATCGTCTGTGTCTGAACTGGAATGGCTTGGTGTTGATACACGTCTTCCTTTAAAACATTTTGAAGGGGCTCATCCTCCTGCTTGAACAGAGATTCACATTGATCGCCTCGAAATTCCGTTGCCTAAGCGTATTTTACCATCGAAACGTGTATAGACATATACACTGGTAATGCGATGGCGATGCGATCACTTGGAATTATTCTTTTTGGAATACCTTCTGGCTAAGGTAAGGTATATTCTTTTTTTTTTGATCCACTTTTTCTCCCATTTTTCTATATATTTTCTCCCATCCCAATTTCGTATCATCCAATTCAACCCTCCCCTGTCACGAACGCTGTTTCTTGCCTCCCACAAGCCGGCTGCAATGTGGACTAAGTCATACATAGCACAAGTCCCCTCCGGTACTTGAGGTAACAGCAGTCGCATCTTTTCACCTGCGCAGCTCGATCACTCAGTGTCGAGGAGTAACGCGTGGGAGGCTCACGCTGCCCCCGACACTTCCTGATTCTACTGCGCAGGCGCACCAACCGACTTGTAGGAGTCGCTTGTTCACAACGTTCGATCCCCACCCTTCAGTTTTTCCCTCCCCGTAATACGGCCAATGTGTATTACTGCGGACGACCAGCCAAACTGAAAAACAATGTGGAGAGCTGGATTCGAACACGCGAATCCTAGCGTCTCCACACTGGTGGCGAGTGCCTTAGACCACTACACCACCTAGCCGCCCAGGTAAGGTATATTCTATGTCTATTTTACCGAACCTGAAACGTGTTTTTCTAACGATCACAGTTCTGTGTTTCACCAAACGTAAAACATGCTCGGCAAACACGATCACAGTTTTTAGTTAAAACGACCCCCCCCCCCCCCCCCCCCAGCTTTGCAAACATAGTGAAACACCGCGGAAACGACTATCAAGCTGGCCATCTAGCAGTAGAGATGGATAGAACGGCTGGCGTTGAAAGTGTTAAATGTATCGAATTAGAGGGTAAAACAGGCAAATTATGCCAATTTACAGACCGTAACTTGAGTGATGTTATTAGTCAGGTCAAGTCAAGTATTTGATATACAGTAGCATTATTTCATATGACAAGCGTAGACTCAACATGCTTCAAGAATAGACAAACATAAAACATAAAAAATAACATTGAGAATGTATTTTTATCGCAGGAATTGAACACAGGAAATACAATAAAAAGATAATTATAAGGTATTATTATTATTAGAGATCAAAAAGGGAATAATACTAACACTGATTAAAAAAATTTAATAACTAAATAACAGACTTAATGGCTAACATTTTTATGTTATCATCTACAATAATATATTTTTTAATTATTATAATCAAAAACATTATTTCAAGTCATGTTTAATAATGTGTGTGTGCTCACACCATTAGGAAGCATCTTCCCCTTTCAAATAAGCCTCTGGAGTAAAATAAATTTGTTTTTCAAGTACGCTTTCATTCAAAAGTATAATATAATGTGATGACAGTGTTTTCAAAAGTATATCCATAAAGTGATGACAGTGTTTTACTCAGCAGCTGTACCTAATTAACATAATAACATTTATATTTTTGTAATATAATGACTGTAATCCGGTTACATGTAATGTGTTATTACCCGACCCTGAGCTCCGTGCTGCCGGCTGCTGCAGCCGCCTCTGAGAGAGCAGAGCTCTACGTCACACATGGTGGATTTAAGGGCCGTCCGGGACCACTTTACTTCTTTCCTTCCTCGTCCTAAGCTTCTCCTCTCACGGTCTTTCCACTTCTCTCTCTGGAGATATCAGTCATCCTCTTCTCCCCCTTTTTCTCTCCTCCTCTACCAGATCAAATTCAGATAATTTTATTGTCACAGCTTACATTTTTTTTTAAATGTACAGTACATACATTCAGAAAAACGTGAGATGCTTGTTTCCCCCCGGCTCCTCAAACGTAGTACAGTCGATTTGTAGACTACAGATACAATAAGATACAATAAAATAAATAAAATTGTGGATAAATAAAAAAGTTGATATTCTACAGTGTAAATAGCAGCAGTGTGTGTATAATAAGTGTGCTTGTGTGGTGTGTAAGTCTCTTAAGGTACTTTTGTGTGTCTCATGTGATGATTTAGAGTCTGTTCGCCCGGTGGAAGTGGCTGAAACCGGCCCTGAAACGTTCCTCTTTTCTTCGCTTCCACCTCTCCTTCCCTATCGATCGAAACTCCCAGACTCTTGTCCTCCTCTCGTCTTCACGTTCTTGTTTTCATTAGTAAACACCTTTGTCCTCAAAATCGCTTCTTCCTCTTCCTGATTCTCCTCTCCTCCTCTCTCTCTCTCTCTCTCTCTCTCTCTCTCTCTCTCTCTCGCTCTCTCTCTCTCTCTCTCCTGGATCCTCAAAGTCACTTGCTCGCCCTCCGCCAACCCTTCCTCCCGTCCGTATCTCCTCTTTCCCCCTCTCTATCGATCTCTCTGACTCGAACGAACCACCCCGTCCGCACGAACGCGACGCAGGCCGCGTAATCATCATAAATTTCGGTTAATAAAAGGCATATCTAATGACAAAACCTTCACAGCGCCCCCGCCGATCGCTGTCAGCGATATCTACGACGGAGCCGAGACACGCAGGAGATATCCCCTTGGCCGTGGAGAGTAATGATATTTATGCCTGGGATGTATGCAGCTGCCACGCAAATATCGTGACATATCTGTTTCCTTATAGATGTATGATTTTCATACATATGGCATTTGGGGAAAGTGTGTGTGTGTTGGGGTCTGCAGTAATGAAATGAATTAGGGATCCCCGTAATAAAGAGAAGGAGAGAATGATAGGGAAAGGCTTTCATTCACTGTTCTTATCTCATTCCGTGTTATTATATTCGTTCAATCAAAAACCCTTTTATGCATACATCTATATGAACTGCCTCTCTCTCCCCCGCTCCCCCTCTCTCTCCCCCCGCTCACCCTCTCAATCTCTCTCAATCTCTCTCGCTCTCTCTCTCTCTCTCTCTCTCTCTCTCTCTCTCTCTCTCTCTCTCTCTCTCCCTCTCTCCCTCTCTCCCTCTCTCTCTCTCTCTCTCTCTCTCTCGCAATTATGAAGCAAAGACAAAGAGAAGCGATTCATCTTGCTGTCGCTGCCCCTTAATGATATCATTAAAATGACTGACAGCTTTGAATAGTGCTGGAAACCCGCCCCCAGTCAAAACAAATCTGATCCGTTTTGGAAACAGAGCCTGGTGGTTCTTTCGGGGTGGGCTGGGCGAGGGGAGGGGGGGGCACAACACGTGGACGTGTGTGTGGAGGGGGTTGTTGTTAATGAGACTACCCTAGGGGGTCACGTTGGGATCTATGGGGGGGGGGGGGGGGGTATTGCTGCAGGCAGGTGCTTCCTGGTATGACCCCCCCCCCCCCTCTCCTCTCCTTCCATCCGCCTCTGCCCACCCTCTACCCTGCCCTAGTCTGTCATTGCCTTAATGAAGATGCCTTCACTACATTGATGAATATCATTTGACAGTGGTGGGGGAAGGGGGTGGGGGGGAGAGGAGGGAAGAGGGGACGAGAGGAGAAGAGAGAAGAGGGGATGAGAGGAGAGGAGAGAAGAGGGGATGAGAGGAGATGATATAAGAGGGGATGCGAGGAGAGAAGAGGGTATGAGAGGAGAGGAGAGAAGGGGGGATGAGAAGCAAGGAGGGAAAAGGAGTGGAGAGGAGAGGAGAGAGAAGGGAAGAGGAGCTGAGAGAAAATGAGAGGAGAGGAGGTGAGAGGAGAAAAGAGAAGGGGAGAGAGGGGATGAGGGGAGGGGTAACCTCGTTCCCAGCTTTATCTCGAGAGGGGTGAGGAGAGGAGAGTAGGGAGGATAGGGGGGTTCTTGATTGGACTGTAATCACTGTTAAAGGTACAGTGTGAATTAGTTATTCAGAGAGAGAATGAAGGGGGGTCTCATACACACACACCTACAAACACACACACACACACGCACAGACACAGACACAGACACAGGCGCATGCGCACGCACACGCACACGCACGCACACACACACACACACACACACACACACACACACACACACACACACACACACACACACACACACACACACACACACACACACACACACACAGGTGTCCAGGCCCGCAGGGTGTTTCATTCTCAACCCGTCACCATCCTGTCATTATCATCATCAGCTGTGACAGACAGAGACACCCTGCTTTACATGCTAATGGAAAGAAAGAGACATTATGTATTCAAACGCACCAGCACCACTCAAAGACACACACCTGTACACATGTATACACACACACACACACACACACACACACACGCACACGCACACACTCACACGCACACACACAGGGTTATGTGAACACATACACACATACAGTACACACACAGCACAGACAAACCTTACCATTCATCTTCCAGTAGTTTCTCTTGGCCTTGGCTCTGTATCTGCAAACAACCACAGACAACATGAAGAGCAACACTAGACAAACGCTGTGTCTCTAACTGTCTACCAGCTCTCTGTTCACCTTCAGTCTAACTGTCTACCAGCTCTCTGTTCACCTTCAGTCTAACTGTCTACCAGCTCTCTGCTCACCTTCAGTCTAACTGTCTACCAGCTCTCTGTTCACCTTCAGTCTAACTGTCTACCAGCTCTCTGTTCACCTTCAGTCTAACTGTCTACCAGCTCTCTGTTCACCTTCAGTCTAACTGTCTACCAGCTCTCTGCTCACCTTCAGTCTAACTGTCTACCAGCTCTCTGTTCACCTTCAGTCTAACTGTCTACCAGCTCTCTGCTCACCTTCAGTCTAACTGTCTACCAGCTCTCTGCTCACCTTCAGTCTAACTGTCTACCAGCTCTCTGCTCACCTTCAGTCTAACTGTCTACCAGCTCTCTGTTCACCTTCAGTCTAACTGTCTACCAGCTCTCTGTTCTCCTTCAGTCTAACTGTCTACCAGCTCTCTGCTCACCTTCAGTCTAACTGTCTACCAGCTCTCTGTTCACCTTCAGTCTAACTGTCTACCAGCTCTCTGTTCACCTTCAGTCTAACTGTCTACCAGCTCTCTGCTCACCTTCAGTCTAACTGTCTACCAGCTCTCTGTTCACCTTCAGTCTAACTGTCTACCAGCTCTCTGTTCTCCTTCAGTCTAACTGTCTACCAGCTCTCTGCTCACCTTCAGTCTATAAAGGGCTCTACATGCTCGGGCAACTGCGACACAACTGCAACACAACATGGCTCTGCGACATCTGCAACCGTCGCAGAGTGTGTTGCAGAGGGTGTTTGCGAGGATGTTGCGTACCTATCACAAAAATCTAACTAGATTAGATGTTGCGTGGATGTTGCGTAGCATTGATTGGTTGGTTAGCGAATGGGGGCGGGGCTGTCATATATAATATTGGTTCCGCAGGCAGGAATACATTTCAACAAAGTGGAGCTGCAGGGGAAGACTTCCATAGCATACGCCTTCAAATCTTCTTACCTTGACGATTAAAATTCAGAATTTATTAACATAGCTACAACACACGTTAATAACGTTAATATAATTGCATGCATCATTGTTTACAATGAACGGGTGGGGCTAATCGAAAGCACTGGACACAGGGACAAGTTAAACAGCAATCAATTAATTTAATACAACAGGTTGTTGTGAAGGGCCAGATTAAACCGAATATATATATTTATTTATATATATATATTTAATTGTATTTGTATATTCTCTAATATTCCCTGATATCCCTTGTATATTCCTTGTACAATATGCATTGAATATCCATTCTAGCCTACTGAACATCCCATAATAGTCTCCATTCTACTATTGGTCGAGACCTTGGTGCCAGGCTGCCATACCCCTCAGACCCAGTTCAAACGTACCGCTCCACATGTACGAACAAGTCCTAGTTCCGCGTAGGAATCTGACTACCGCACCACTAATGGGACTATTTGTTCATAGTGCGTATATATACTGCGCTACTAAAGTAGGACTTTCTTTTCAGTCCAGTTTCTTACCCTCCAATAGAGTCACAGACGTAAAGCCTCCCCGCGACGCCACATGTGGGAGTAAGGCCAAGTTCGCCTACCATCGGTATTGAGACATCGTGTATATTAATATTTGAATAGTCATATTTGGCACTATATCGTCGAGTTGGACGTAGTCTATTAAGCTAATAATAGTCTGTTAATATATAGTGCTTCGTGCGGTGAGAATACTACCGTAGTCAGTACCCCATCGTTTCGGGCAGAGAACTGGCTGCTTACCCAGGGTGGTTGACCCCACGTGAAGCTGCACCCGAGGAGCCCCAGAGCCGACGAGCAAGTGGACCTGTATACCGGATTATTCTACCGACGACAGCCCGCCTTCCCAGGCACGGATTATGCTTTGTATACTTTGATTATTCCATGGATAAAGACCCCCGACACTGCCGTGTGTTGGAACCCCCCCCCCTGGAGAGGACGCAAGGTGAGGAGACGCTCTGCAAGACGAGGTCGCTTCACGTCTCTCCTCCGTGGACCGGATGACGCCGGCCCACAAAGAGTCCACCTGCTTTCATCTGTGGTCCAAGGATCGCCGGCGCATTGAACGGCACTACAGTGGGTTCACCTGGGATACCCTTGGCCGGATGAGGCAGCCGGATTCTACCCCCCCCCCCCTTCCTACTCCTGTCGGCTTACAAGCGACCGGATTAACCCCCTCTAGTGTATCCAGTATATAATCATTAAAGTATCATTGCTGTTATTCCTTGAACTATTCCAGGTCGTATATATGTACCACCTGCGCCTTCAGAGATTGGACATTCTCTATTGATATACCGACGAATACTCTTGCCATAAAAGTGCATACTAATTCCATTCATAAATGTGATTGATTTGATTAAGTGCTTGCTCTACACACCATCGCTGTGTAGAAATAAAGACCTATTTCTAATTCGTACATTTGTGTTGGATCCGTTTCATCTACGTGACAGTGTTCATCATAATATATTTATGCCGTGTACTGGGTGGCCGAATATTAAGTACAAAGGTAGTGGTAGTAAGTATCATATCTAGTAATACAGTCAGGGAATTGTACCCCTCAGTTACAATTGGTCCTTCGAGCCGGATGGTAATTAGTGTAATATTAATATAGTGTTATTAATATTGAAATGGCCTATGATGAACACTCCACGAAACGATCCTCCTAACCAACGCCCGCAGCGCGAACGACGGCTCCCTCAGTACTTAGAGGCCTACGCTGTCAGTCAACAACCTAGTCTTCTACTAACAGTAAACGTGGTAAAACTAGAAAGTAAAAGTATGTCTAACCCCAACGCCCAGACTACCCCGACCATAGAGGCCCCTACGGGCTCTAATGTAACTGACCAAGTTCACGGTGGGGACCAGTGGGAACCAGACATGACTTCACACCCCGCCAGTACTGAAGAAGTAGTCCCCGATGAGTCCCGGGAGGAATACAACGCTACCGAGAGAGAACTCGGCACGGAAGAAGACGGGGAGAGCACCGTGGAGATAGAGCTCCAAGGCTCCGCAAGGAGTACCCCGAGGGAAGGCTCCCCTATACAACCGCCTTCTCCCAGCGAGGCAGAGAGGACCCTACAGCAGGCCTTCCTCATCAGCCTGAACGCCGCTGCTGAACGCGACCGACTGCAGATCCAGCAGCGAAGCGAACACGAGCAGATACGTCTAGAAATAAGACGCATTCAGATGGAAGAGAATGTGGCCCGAGAACGAGCCGGTGCTCAACGGGACGCAGCGCGCGACAGACAGCAGTCGCAACTAATAGAACAGCTGATCAGACGGACAACACCCTCTCCCTCCGCCAGAGGCTCCAGGAACTCGTCTAGACACACCTCCAGGGCGGCATCCCCTAGCCGAGTAAACAACCCTGAACTTGACCAACAGACGAGGTCTATACCCCCCACAGACCACCTCCCCCCACCGGTCCAAGCGAGACCTAGCAACCGGGAAGGAGCAGCATATCCTGTGGAGAGGCTAAACCAGAGACTACAAGCACTGGATGACCTAACTGAAGACGAAGAGGAAGAGGAGGAGAACCACGCCCGACGACAGCACAGTACTCTACCGGACCAGGAGGTCCGGTACAGCCCAGGCTATACTCCCGCGGAGCTGCGCTACAGACAAGCGGGCCATGGTACACTGCCGGTACCAGCCCATACCAAGGAGCGGGAGGAGACTCGCCTAGGAGGCCTCTCCCCCAACGCTCGCCGATGTATCCACAGTCAGCGTCATACATTGGCACGCCTATGGTACCCGACTTCACCCAAGAGAACCGGGCCCAGTATACAGAACTCCGCATGTGTCTGGAGACCATGTTGGTGGATGTATTGGATGAACGCCACAAATACGCCATCCTACTGAAGCACTTAAAGGTGCCCCGCGCACATAATATAGCGCTCGCCTACGCGACTTCCACCACCCCATACACAGCAGCGCTGGTAGCATTGGACCAGAGGTATGGGCGCATATGGGATTACGTGATCCAGGAGATCCGACACATCGACCGCTTACCCCCAGCAATAGACAATCGAGCACTGGACGACCTGTCCATCAGAGTGCAGTCCCTGGTAGGGATGTTGGGAGCGCAAAGAGAGAAGGGGAGGCATGAACTTTACGCCAACTCAAATGTGGAAAGGATTCTGGAGAAGCTGCCGCCCGCTCGTCAGGAGCGCTTTAGGCGGCAGAGGGACCACAGAGACCCGAATGGCCCCGAACCGAAACTCCTCGATCTAGCAGACTTCCTGGCGAGAGAAGTCAGCAGCCTACGGCTAGATACATTCGGACGGAGCACCCCTGGCTCCAGAGAAGGAACCAGACGACTAAATGATGGAAGAAGATCGGTGACTGTGATGCACCAATCGGAGTCAGTACCGAGCAGCAGGAGCCACAGTACCCCCTCCAGAACGGAGAAGTGGAAGATAGTGTGCCCCTACTGTGAGAAAGAACACTGGCTAGCGCAATGTGACTCCTTCCCCAAGCTGAACGCGGAGGAAGCAAGTCAATGGATAAAATCCAACAAGCGCTGTTTTCGCTGTGCGCGCTCACACATGGCAGCCGAATGCCGCTTAAAGAAAAGGTGCACCAAGTGCAATGGAGCCCATCTGGACATACTTCACGACAGTAACAGACGGCGCCCTTCACCCGCACCATCCAGCCGCAAAGCGAGCGTCATGTACATCGATCCCGCCAGCTCCAGTGGAGCCCGAGTACTCCTAAAAGTAGTGCGTGTGACACTAAGCTACCAGAATAAAGTCCTGGACACTTACGCCGTCCTCGATGACGGGTCAGAGAAGACCCTGCTGCTCGCCTCCGCTGCGGCCCAGCTAGGGCTGCGGGGAAGCGAAACCCAAATGACAATTCGGACAATAAGACGAGATTTGAAGACGATAAAGGGCGAGAATGTCTCATTCTCTATCGCAGCAAGCGGCCAGCCTGAGCGACGGTACCAGATTGCAGACGCTTTCACCAGCCAAGAAATAGGACTGTCGCGGTACACATACCCCGTCGCCAAGCTGATGGAGAAATATGTACATCTGCGCAAGTTACCGATCCCGCTCATAGACAATGCTATGCCGACCCTGTTGATAGGCTCCGACCATGCAGACCTCATTGTCCCGATAGACCGGGTTCATACCGGACCCCGAGGCTGTCCTGCAGCAGTCGAGACCCGTTTGGGATGGACTCTCCAAGGCCCGCTCGCCAAGTCTCTCAACCGAAGTACAGCCACTAGATGTCTCCACTCCCGAGTCACAGAGGGAGAAACCGCACTCCTGCAACACGTAGAGCGGCTATGGACCTTGGAACAAATGCCCTTTAAGAACGGAAAGAAAGACATTCGCTCTAAAGATGACATTTACGCCATTCACCTCCTCGAGACAGGGACCAAGAGAGTCCCGGTCAACGGCGTGTTGAGATACGCCACGCCACTCCTGCGGCGAGAAGGAATGCCTACTTTCCACGCCAAGACAGACGCCATAGAACGGTACCTGCTGAACACGGAGCGGCGCTTAGCCAAGAACCCCGCCCAAGAGAGTGTATACCGCGCTGAGATTGAGAAGCTCATCACAGCGGGACACGTCACAAAGATGGACATTAAAGAGGCTGACCAGACCACTGAATCGTGGTACGTGCCCCACCACAAGGTCCATCACAACGGTAAAGACTGCATAGTATTTAACTGCAGCTACCAGATCGGATCCCAAAATCTGAATAAAGAGTTACTGCCCGGTCCCACACTCGGCCCCTCCCTACTCGGCGTTCTACTCCGCTTCCGCCAGGAAAAGGTGGCCATCAGCGGGGACATTAAAGGAATGTTCCTGCAGGTGAGATTAGTAGAGGCGGACAAGCCCCTGTTACGGTTCCTATGGAGAGAGAAGCCAGGAGATGAGCACCCAGCCATCTACCAATGGGAAGTCCTCCCCTTCGGAACGACGTGCAGCCCCTGCTGTGCTACATTTGCACTACAGAAACATGTAGCAGAGGACCCAGCAGCGGACGAAGAGGTCCGACACAGCGTAAAGAACAGCTTCTACGTAGACAACTGTCTACAAAGCCTTTCAACCCAAGAAGAAGCCGAGGCTCTCCTGATTAAACTCCGCGCCTCATTGATCAAAGGCGGCTTTGATCTCAGGCAGTGGGCCAGCAGCGATCCGCAAGTACTGCGCAGCCTCTCCTCCGAGGACAAGGCAGCCAGCAGCGAGACCTGGATGGCTACAATCCCGGGAGAAGCCCAGGAGATGACCCTGGGATTGGTGTGGCGATTCAAAACAGATTCGCTTCACTACAGACACAAGCCCCTGACTACGGAGCAGGGAAGGCCGGCGGCGGCGCCGACCACCAGACGGAGTGTGTACACAGCACTCGCCCGACAATATGACCCGCTAGGATGTATTCTACCGTACACCACCAGGGCAAGAATGATTGTACGAGCATTGTGGGACAAGGACCAGGGCTGGGACGACCCCATTCCCGCACACCTTGCATCCACCTGGAGAGAGTGGGAGATGGAGCTCCACTCACTCCCAGGCGTTAATATGCGCCGAAGCTACTTCCCACCCACGGTGAGGCCAGAGACATGTAAAATGGACTTACACGTCTTCAGTGACGCCTCAGAGGTCGCATACGGATCAGTAGCCTACTTGCGGGCCCAAGACCAGGGGGGAGAGATCTACACAGCATTTGTCCTCGCCCGCTCGAGAATAGCCCCACGCAAGCAACAATCTATCCCACGTCTAGAGCTCTGCGCAGCCCTAGCCGGAGCGCACCTAGCCACGCTCATCCAACGTGAGCTCACCATACCGGTGTCTAGAACAATCCTGTGGTCAGATTCCACGACAGTACTCGCCTGGATCAAATCGGACTCATGCAAGTACAAAGTCTTCGTGGGAGTCAGAGTCACCGAGATTCAAGACTTAACCGAAGAGTTAATCGGAGAAACAGAGTGGCGCTACGTTGATACAAAACAGAACCCAGCTGACGTCATCACCCGGGGGATGCCCCTGGATGACCTCACCCGTCGCAATGTCTACAGTGACGGCCCCGCATTCCTAAGACTCCCGGAAGGACAGTGGCCCATGCCTATCCCGAGGGAAGCAAGTCCAGAGGAGGTGGAAAATAAGAAGTCTGTGTTCTGTGGATTGAGCACCGTAGCCTCCACCGACCCTAACATAGACGATTGCACGTCCATAGAGAGTGCACAACAAAGAACATTCCTGCGGTACCACCCGGAGTGCAAGTCCCCCGCTGATATGTCAGCAGCTAACTACGAGGAAGCAGAATTGCTTCTACTGCAGCGAGCCCAGAGAGACTCGTTCCCCGATGAATTGGCCTGTCTACAGGGAGGAAAGCCCGTCCCATCCGACAGCAGATTAATTCATCTGGCCCCCGAGAGGGACGCTCATACCCTCATCAGAGTGGGTGGTCGCCTACGCAGAGCCCCCAATCTACCGGATGACATTAAATACCCGATCGTATTGAACAGCCGACACAAGGTCACAGAGCTGATTATAAAGAAATACGATGAGGATGTACATCACGCAGGAGCAGAAAGAGTCTTCGCGGAAATCAGACGTCGTTACTGGATCCTACAAGGAAGAGAGGCGGTACGACGCTTCCAGCGAACATGTCTAGACTGCCGCAAGTGGCGCGCGCAGCCCAGCATACCAAGGATGGCTGACCTTCCTCCATGTCGCCTCCGAATCGGTGACAAGCCATTCCACTCAACGGGTATGGACTGCTTTGGCCCGCTGCACATAAAGAAAGGAAGAGGAACCGAGAAGCGGTGGGGTATTGTATTCAAATGCATGACCACCAGAGCGATACACATCGAGCTTCTCCCGACCATGAGCACAGACTCATTCCTTATGGCCTTCCGTAGATTCACATCACGGAAAGGAAGACCGCCTACCCTATTGTCCGATCATGGGACAAACTTCAAAGGCGGCGAAAGAGAGCTGAGAGAGAGCTTCCAAGCTATGGGCCCAGAACTTAAGACCCACCTTGCTCCAGCACAGGTTGATTTCCAATTCAACCCCCCAAACGCACCCCACTTCGGTGGCACTTGGGAACGAAAAGTGCGCTCCATAAAGACAGCCCTGTACGCAGTACTTGGGGCCCAGACTGTGGCGGAAGAAGTCCTAATGACAGTCCTCACGGAGATTGAGGGAGTACTTAACTCGAAGCCCCTCGGATATGTCTCCAGTGATGTGGCGGATATCGACCCAGTTACCCCCAACACACTCCTGATGGGGCGGCTAGATCCTGCATTACCCCAGACAATGTACCGGCCTGAAGAAGCGAACGGCCGACGAATGTGGAGGTACAGCCAAGTATTAGCCGACAAGTTTTGGAACAGTTTCCTACTGCACTACCTACCGTCTCTACAGACCCGCCAGAAGTGGGTAAAGGAGAGAGACAATTTGACAGAAGGAACAGTCGTCATGATTATTGATCAATCACTGCCCAGAGCTATGTGGCCGGCCGGCCGCGTAAGCAAAGTGATCACCGGTGCCGACGGCAAGGTCCGAGCAGCTGAAGTGCTCGTCCAGGGTCGCACTTACACCCGTCCCGTGGCGAGGCTCATAGAACTGCCTCGACTCCCAGACACAATCGATGATGACCATGACCCTACAACCCTATGACTTTGTGAAGTTGACTGACCCCTACAGCAAACCCTTATGTGTAAATAGACAACGCGATTAATCTGTCTCTGTTTAACTGATTAGGTCTGGGACCAATCAGGGGGTGGCTGTTGTGAAGGGCCAGATTAAACCGAATATATATATTTATTTATATATATATATTTAATTGTATTTGTATATTCTCTAATATTCCCTGATATCCCTTGTATATTCCTTGTACAATATGCATTGAATATCCATTCTAGCCTACTGAACATCCCATAATAGTCTCCATTCTACTATTGGTCGAGACCTTGGTGCCAGGCTGCCATACCCCTCAGACCCAGTTCAAACGTACCGCTCCACATGTACGAACAAGTCCTAGTTCCGCGTAGGAATCTGACTACCGCACCACTAATGGGACTATTTGTTCATAGTGCGTATATATACTGCGCTACTAAAGTAGGACTTTCTTTTCAGTCCAGTTTCTTACCCTCCAATAGAGTCACAGACGTAAAGCCTCCCCGCGACGCCACGTGTGGGAGTAAGGCCAAGTTCGCCTACCATCGGTATTGAGACATCGTGTATATTAATATTTGAATAGTCATATTTGGCACTATATCGTCGAGTTGGACGTAGTCTATTAAGCTAATAATAGTCTGTTAATATATAGTGCTTCGTGCGGTGAGAATACTACCGTAGTCAGTACCCCATCGTTTCGGGCAGAGAACTGGCTGCTTACCCAGGGTGGTTGACCCCACGTGAAGCTGCACCCGAGGAGCCCCAGAGCCGACGAGCGAGTGGACCTGTATACCGGATTATTCTACCGACGACAGCCTGCCTTCCCAGGCACGGATTATGCTTTGTATACTTTGATTATTCCATGGATAAAGACCCCCGACACTGCCGTGTGTTGGAACCCCCCCCCCTGGAGAGGACGCAAGGTGAGGAGACGCTCTGCAAGACGAGGTCGCTTCACGTCTCTCCTCCGTGGACCGGATGACGCCGGCCCACAAAGAGTCCACCTGCTTTCATCTGTGGTCCAAGGATCGCCGGCGCATTGAACGGCACTACAGTGGGTTCACCTGGGATACCCTTGGCCGGATGAGGCAGCCGGATTCTACCCCCCCCCCCTTCCTACTCCTGTCGGCTTACAAGCGACCGGATTAACCCCCTCTAGTGTATCCAGTATATAATCATTAAAGTATCATTGCTGTTATTCCTTGAACTATTCCAGGTCGTATATGTACCACCTGCGCCTTCAGAGATTGGACATTCTCTATTGATATACCGACGAATACTCTTGCCATAAAAGTGCATACTAATTCCATTCATAAATGTGATTGATTTGATTAAGTGCTTGCTCTACACACCATCGCTGTGTAGAAATAAAGACCTATTTCTAATTCGTACATTTGTGTTGGATCCGTTTCATCTACGTGACAGTGTTCATCATAATATATTTATGCCGTGTACTGGGTGGCCGAATATTAAGTACAAAGGTAGTGGTAGTAAGTATCATATCTAGTAATACAGTCAGGGAATTGTACCCCTCAGTTACAAGGTAGTTTGAGCTACACTTTCGTGCCTACGACCACAGTCACAGGGATATACGGCTTTGACGAGCTCTCTCTCTCTCCTGCCGATTAAATTCAGCAGCTCTTCCTCGAGTGCCTGTAGCTGCATTTGCACAACGGTGTCCATCCCTGCTGCTAGCTAACGTTAAAACGAACCTAAAGTTAGGCGGCCGAGCGGAGATTGCGTTCGTCACCAACCCCGGAGCTGTGAGCTGGATTCGCCTGTTCGAATCCAGCTCACAGCTCCGGGGTTGTCACCAGCTTGGCTGGCCGTCCACACTAATACAATTGGCTGTATTAGAGGGTGGGAGAAGCTGGCGGGGTGGGTCCGGGTCGTTGTAAACAGCGACTCCTACAGTTCGGTCGGGGCGCCTGCTAAGCGCGGATAGGACTTGAGGGGGATAGTGTGATCCTCCCACACGCTACGCCCTCTCAATGAGAATCCGCGCTGCCAGGTGAAAAGAAGCGGTGATTGGCTGGACGTGTGTCGGAGGAAGCACGTGGTAGCCTCCACTCTCCCAGATGATCTGACTGTGGGGGGTAAGTGCGCAGCGACCAGGAAGGGACTGGGAATTGGCATACGACTAACATTGGGATGGGAGAAAATCGGAGGAAAATGGAGGGGGAAAAAGATAAAAAAATAAAAAATAAATAAACGAACCTAAAGTTAGTTGTTCACCAACAATCTCAACATTTGCGTCAGCTCAAAAACACAGAACCGTGTTTGTGTTTTAACCGTATCACCGGACGACACAAGTCACTAGCGATAGCAGCAATAATACTTCCGGTCGGGGGGTTTCAAAATAAAAGAGCGACATCTAAAACACCGGAAAGACGTTTAAACTAACGCTACAACTACCTAAACTAACAAACTAACAAACGTACCAAACAAACTAAATATAACTATATTACACTATATACAAGAACACAAGCAAAAACAAACATAAACACGGCTATTATATGGGTTGTTATCAATGGGTTGGTTGAGAAGGGAAGTTTCATCTAGGGAACCTAGCTACATACGGGGTACAATGTTGCTTAGGCTGTGCGTAGCCGTTGCAGACGTATAAATGCAGAGTGTCTGCAACATTGTTGCATTGTCGATGTTGCGTTGCAGTTGCGTTGCAGTTGCTCGAGCATGTAGAGCCCTTAACTGTCGACCAGCTCTCTGCTGCTCCTCTGCACTCGCTCACCTTCAGTTGCTCCATCTGCCTGTCCTTCTGCTCAACTGCCTCTTTCACTTTCTTCACCTCCTCCAGCAGCCTGTCATTAGCTTCCTGAAGATGTCTGAGGGAGAGAGGGAGAGAGAGAGAGAGAGAGAGAGAGGGGGGTAGAGAGAGAGAGGGAGGGAGAGGAAGATAGAGAGAGAGAGAGAGAAGGGAGGGACATACAGAGAGGGAGAGAGATGGAGAAACAGAGAGAGAGACAGAGAGAGATATGAGAGAATGTTATTAACACAAAAGACATTATACCCAGTATTTCCCCTGAAAAAAACTTCAACAGCGGTGCTGTGCTGCGCACGCGCTGCCGGAATCCATATTTGTGCGTGCGCACGTGCCGCCGGAATCCATATTAGCGCACACTGCCGGAGAAATAACTTAAAACTACCATAGAATTGTTCGAGATAGGTTATTCATGTTCATGTTCATGTTCATGGAGTCATGTGCGTGTGAATTTTCTAGGATGTTTTTGGTGTGTCCGCTGACACTAGAAGTGCTCTGGAGGCCCAGGCAGCTGCATATTTGTACACTGCAAAAATTGAAATCTTATCAAGTGAAAATATCTTGTATTTGGTACAATAAGTCCGATATTGGGTAGAATTATCTTGAATTATCTTATTCCACTGGCAGACAATTTGCAAATTTTTTTCTTGATTTTGGTCAATTTAATCTTGTTTTAAGAAAATATTAATCTTGTTTTCTTAAAACAAGATTAAATTGACCAAAATCAGAAAAAAGCTAAATTGTCTGCCAGTGGGATAAGATAATTCAAGATAATTCAACTCAATATTGGACTTATTGTACCAAATACAAGATATGTTCACTTGATAAGATACATTATTTTTGCAGTGTAGTTGTAATCAGGGTTAATGTCAAGATTAATGACATGCCTCAACACCTTTACACTATTTGTATTGAACATAGATATAGATGATTTAATAGATAATATAAATACTAACATACTAACTGTCTAACATACACAAAGCATAACACTACAACAGCACTTTACACCTAAGAAGTCTCAGTGGCATAGGCTACATTCTGCCTTAGAGCATTTCATTTTCCTGGGCTTTTGAAAGAAAAGCTCCAGGGCTCTTTGGTAGGGAATTCACTGGTAGGGAGGGAGCCCATTGATGCTGAGACGCATACAAGCGGCCAGATGGTCTCCCTGCAGCCTGTTCCTCAGGTCAGTCTTCACCTGTAAATACGGAATCAATTACTAGACAATAAGTGGGGTGAGATTTGTAGCAAGTCAAATAACTAATCTGATTACAAATGACTAGGGCTGACCACGACTAGTCGATTAGTCGACTAATCAATCGAAAGTAGCCATAGTCAACTGCCAACCTCTTAGTCGAATGCACAAAATAAAAAAGAATAAAATATATATATATTTTTTTGTCACTCTTTCCAAAAGCAAAGAGGCCTATAAGCGTGGCTAACGCTAATGGCGCGCATACCAGCGAGGCTAACTGCCTAAGAAAACAGGCACAGAGGCACTGAACGAGGATTTCACCTGTCTAATGTACACACTAGACAAATATCAAGATGTATCCATCTGGTGGACCAATTGCATGCTTTCGCAGAGGACAAGAAGCCTTCAGTCGACTCCTTCAGACATTAACCTGTTCCACACGATGTACAAGGGCTATTTGCATATTCTTGGTATCTAGGTACATCTAAGGACCTCAGGGAATGTATTCAAAGTGTCAAAATATTGTGTCTATTACTAGGCTTGCTTAAATTGTGATGAAACAAAGGAGAATATGAATTATGATTTTTCTTTGCATCTTTGACAGTGAATAACACCATGATAATAATGACCAAACTTAAAAAACTGCCACGGAACTTGTTCAGTAGCCTCTTGAGATCATGTGTACAAAAAAATCTAAGGAAATTAATAAAGGGAAGATGATTAAACTGAAGGTTCTGTAGATACAGTACTGAATTCTCCCATCCGGACCAATGCAATTTGAAATATTATTATAGAATATAGAATATGATGCTTATACATTACCTTATTATAGCCAATTCGCACATACATATATTATCTTTCAAATGCCCAAGTTCAATTTGGATTTAGTATCACCAGGCGTGCATAAGAACAGATAATGAAATCTACTGTAAACTAGTGTACTTTTAAATTTTCCCCACAGTGCAACCGTTTTGAAACAAATTTCAGATCTAATTGTTCCTACATGCTAACAATAGGGAGGAGAAACAAACTGCATTTCAATATTTGTCAAAAACGTTACCTTTTGTGGCTTATTATCGCGAATCATAACAGTTATTGATATGATTCATTCAGAATGCTGAACTTTGAAAGCCCACAGTATCTGACAGGAAGTGTAGTTCGGAAAAATTCCAACGCTGGTCGACAGCTATGCATGTCCTCTACAAAAAGACTACAATTCCCATGGTTCAAAATTTCCATTTCCGTTTCCGTCTTGGAATAGACTTCAACTTATATGCAATATTTAAAAAATTATGGATTTATGACCAGATGTAATTTTTTGGGTCGGTACCGACCCCGTGGGGTGGAACAGGTTGCACCCCCCACATCCCAAAAAAAATATATAATAATAATAATAATAATAATAATAATAACAATAACAATAATAATAATAATAATAATAATAATAATAATAATAATAATAATAATAATAATAATAATAATAATAATAATAATAATAATAATAATAATAATAATTGTAACTGAGGGGTACAATTCCCTGACTGTATTGATAAGTATGGTATCATTAAACCACTACCGCTTTATGTACTTTAACTACTGGCCACACAGTACATGATATAGATATGATGAACACTTTCCCACCTGATGAAACCAAGTCCACACAAATGTATCCGTCGAATCTTTAATATATAGCAAAGGGTATATACAACGTTCACGTAATGACATTTATGATTTGAATGCACTTGTAAGGCAAATGAGTATTCGTAGGCAAATCAACATTGAATGTCCAATCTCTGGTTACGCAGGAAGCAAGTATACAACCTGGTTCTTTAGGGAACTATAGCGATGGTACTTAATGATTATAGCTGGATACACTAAAGGGGGTCCCGCTGGTTGTAAGTCAGTAGGGGGGGGGGGGGGTTAGGAGAGCCGCTGGCGATATCCCATCTGGCCAACGATTTCTTGGGAGAATTCAGAGTGCTGAACACGGTGCCCACAGAACCTTGGTCCACAGATGAATACAGTTGGGCCCTCTTGTAGACGGTAGCTGCCGGTCCACAACGAAGAGACGTGAGGCGACCTCACTCGGGTTAGAGCGCCGTCTCACCTGGACTCCTCTCGGGGGTAGTTCCAACACTTACCAGTGTTGGCTGTTATCCATGGCATAATCAAAGCACCCAAAGCAAGTAGATAATCCAAGCCGTGTAGGGCTCGCCGTCGTCCGGGTAAGGTAATCCAATGTGCAGGTCCACTCGTCCTTGCCCAGAACTCCTCGGATGAAAGCACCACACGTGGTCTGCCCAGCCTGGCTAAGACTCTAGATAACGTGAGGAAAACGATGGGGGTACTGCTCACTTTATAACTCTAACCGAACGATGCACCATACACAATAGACTATTATTAACTTAATAGAAATACGTCCCACTCGACGGTATAGTGCCAAACTATGACAATTCAACTATTAATCCACACGATGTCTCAATGCCATTCTGAGGCCAAGTTGACCATACTGCACCACACGTGTATCGTGGGTGAGGCTTAACGTCTTGCCACTAGGTTGGAGGGTAAAGAACTAAGGGCTAAGGGAAGTTCTACTTTACTTGCGCCATATATATATGCGCTGTGAACAAATAGTACCATTCGTATTTCGGCAGACGTATTCCTACGCGGAACCGGGGCTAGTAACGACATGTTCGTCGGCACGATTGAACTTGAACCAAGGGGCTTGGCTGCTGGCGCCAAGTTCTTGTCCAATGAGAGAATGAAACTATTATGGGCTGTTAGTAGACCAAAGGGATATTCAGTGTATATGTACAAGGAATATACAAGGGATATCAAACGATATACAAATACTATTAAATATATATCCATAAATAAATATATATATTCGGTTCAATCTGATCCTTCACAACAGCCGCCCCCTAATTAGTCCCACCTAATTAGCTAAGCAGAGACAGATTGACCGCACTGTCTACCACTCAAGGTCCGCTGTAAGGGTCAGTCAACTCACAAAGTCATGGGGTCATGGTCGTCATCGATAGTGTCTGGGAGTCTGGGCAGTTCTATTAGCCTCGCCACGGGTCGTGTGTAAGTTCGCCCTTGGACGAGCACCTCAGCTGCTCGGACCTTGCCATCGGCACCGGTGATCACTTTGCTTACGCGGCCAGCCGGCCACATAGCTCTGGGTAGTGACTGGTCGATAATCATGACGACTGTTCCTTCTGTCAAATTGTCTCTCTCTTTTACCCACTTCTGGCGGGTCTGTAGAGACGGTAGGTAGTGGAGTAGAAAGCTGTTCCAAAAACTTGTCAGCTAGTACTTGACTGTACCTCCACATTCTTCGGCCGTTCGCTTCTTCAGGCCTGTACATTGTCTGGGGTAGCGCGGGGTCCAGCCGCACCATCAAGAGTGTGTTGGGGGTGACTGGGTCGACATCTGCTATATCACTGGAGACGTAGCCGAGGGGCTTGGAGTTCAATACTCCCTCGATCTCCGTGAGGACTGTCATTAGGACTTCTTCCGCTACAGTCTGGGCCCCAAGCACGGCGTACAGGGCTGTCTTTATAGAACGTACTTCTCGTTCCCAGGTTCCACCGAAGTGGGGTGCGTTCGGGGGATTAAACTGGAAGTCAATCTGGGATGGAGCGAGGTGGGTCTTAAGTTCTGGGCCCATAGCTTGGAAGCTCTCTCTCAGCTCTCTTTCTCCGCCTTTGAAGTTTGTCCCGTGATCAGACAACAATGTAGACGGTTTTCCTTTCCGCAATGTGAATCTTCGGAAGGCCATAAGGAATGTCTTTAGTTGCGCACTCTGTAGGGTGAGGCAGTCATCTATGTTGGGGTCTGTGGAGGCGACTGTGCTCAGTCCACAGAACATAGGTTTCTTGTTCTCAGCCTCCTCTTTACTCGCCTCCCGTGGGGTGGGCGTAGGCCACTCTCCTTCCGGGAGCTTGAGGAACTCTGGTCCGTCACTGTAGATGTTGTGACGGGTGAGGTCATCTAGGGACATTCCCCGGGTGATGACGTCAGCTGGGTTGTGTTTGGTGTCCACATACCGCCAGCTCGCTGCTTCTGTTAACTCTTGAATCTCGGTGACTCTGACTCCCACGAAGACTTTGTATCTGCATGAATCAGACTTGATCCATGTGAGTACTGTCGTGGAATCTGACCACAAGATTGTTCTGTGCACCGGAATGGTGAGTTCACGTTGGATTAACGTGGCTAGATGCGCTCCTGCTAGGGCTGCGCAGAGCTCTAGACGCGGGATAGATTGTTGCTTTCGTGGGGCTATTCTTGAGCGAGCCAGGATGAAAGCGGTGTGTATCTCTCCTCCCTTCTCTTGGGCACGCAAGTAGGCCACAGATCCATAGGCTACTTCGGAGGCGTCACTGAAGACGTGTAGATCCACATCCACCTCTTCATCTGCTGCTGGGTCCTCTGCGACGTGTTTCTGCAGTGCAAATGTAGCACAGCACGGGCTGCATGTGGTTCCGAAGGGGAGGACTTCCCATTGGTAGATGGCTGGGTGCTCATCTCCGATCCTCTCTCTCCATAGGAACCGCAGTAGGGGCTTATCCTCCTCCACTAGTCTCACCTGCAGGAACATCCCTTTGATATCCCCGCTGATAGCCACCTTGTCCTGGCGGAAGCGTAGTAGCACGCCTAGTAGAGAGGGGCCGAGTGTGGGGCCGGGCAAGAGCTCTTTATTCAGATTCTGGGATCCGATCTGGTAGCTGCAGTTAAACACAATGCGATCCTTGCCGTTGTGGTGGACCTTGTGGTGCGGCACGTACCATGATTCGGTCGTCTGATCGGCCTCTTTAATGTCAATCTTCATTACGTGTCTCGCTGTGATTAGCTTCTCAATCTCAGCGCGGTACACACTCTCTTGAGCGGGGTCTTTGGCTAGGCGCCGCTCTGTGTTCAATAGATACCGCTCCGTAGCTTCTTTCGTGGCGTGAAAGGTGGGCATTCCCTCTCGCCTCAGGAGTGGAGTTGCGTATCTCATCACTCCGCCGACTGTGACTCTCTTTGTCCCTTGCTCGAGGAGGTTTATGGCGTAAATGTCTTCTTTAGAACGAATGTCTTTCTTTTCGTTCTTAAAGGGCATTGTCTCTAGTGTCCATAGCCTCTCGACATGCTGCAGGAGAGTGGTGTCTTCTTCTGTCACTCTGGAGTGGAGGCAGCTAGTGGCTGCTGTTCGGTTGAGAGATTTAGCGAGGGGGCCTTGTAGTGTCCATCCTAGGCGGGTCTCGACTGCTGCAGGACAGCCTCTGGGTCCTGTATGGACCCGGTCTATCGGGACTATGAGGTCTGCATGGTCGGAGCCTATCAGCAGGGTCGGGGTGGCGCCGTCTATGAGCGGGATAGGTAGTTGACGCAGGTGCACATATTTATCCATCAGCTTGGCGATGGGGTAGGTGTACTGTGATAGTCCTATTTCTTGGCTGGTGAAAGCATTTGTAATCCTATACCGTCGCTCTGGCTGCCCGCTTGCTGCGATAGTGAAGGAGACATTCTCGCCTTTTATCGTCTTTAAATCTCTTCTTATTGTCCGAATCGTCATTTGGTTCTCGCTCCCCCGCAGTCCCAGCTGGGCCGCAGCGGACGCGAGCAGAAGGGTCTTCTCTGACCCGTCATCAAGGACGGCGTAAGTGTCCATGACTTTATCTTGGTAGCTCAATGTTACACGGACTACCTTTAAGAGCACTTGGGCGCCGCTGCTGCTGGCGGGGTCAATGTACATGACACTTGCCTTGGTGCTGCTCGATGGTGCAGGTGCAGGCTTTCTTCTGTTACTGTCGTGTAGGACATCTAGGTGGGCTCCGTCACACCGACTGCACCTCTTCTTTAGGCGGCACTCGGCTGCCATGTGACTGCGCGCACATCGGTAACAGCGCCTGTTGGACTTTATCCATTGACTCACTTCTTCTGCATTCATCTTCTTGAACAGGTCACATTGTGACAGCCAGTGTTCCTTCTCGCAGTACGGGCACACCATCTTCCACTTCTCTTTTCTCGAGGGGGTACTGTGGTTCTTACTGCTCGGTACTGATTCTGATTGGTGCATAACAGTCACCGATCTTCTTCCATCGTTTATTCTCCTGGGTCCCTCTCTGGAGCTTGGTGTGCTCCGCACGAACGTATCCAGTCGTAAGCTGCTGACTTCTCTCGCCAGGAAGTCGGCTAGATCGAGGAGGGATGGTTCGGGACCGTTAGGATCACGGTGGTCTCTCTGCCGCCTAAAGCGCTCTTGTCTGGCGGGTGGCAGCTTCTCTAAAATCCTCTCGACGTTAGAGTTGGCGTATAGCTCGTGCATACCCTTTTCTCGTTGCGCTCCCAGCATCCCTACCAGGGACTGCACTTTTATAGACAGGTCGTCTAATGAGCGATTGTCTGTTGCTGGGGGTAGGCGGTCAATATGCCTTATCTCTTGGATTACGTAATCCCATATACGTCCATATCTCTGGTCCAGCGCTGCTAGAGCCGCGGTGTATGGGGTCGTAGAGGTGGCATAGGCTAGCGCTATATTGTGCGCTCGGGGTACTTTCAGGTGCTTCAGTAATATTGCATACTTGTGACGTTCATCAACGACATCCACCATCATTGTCTCTAAGCACATTCGGAGCTCCGTGTACTGTGCCCGATTCTCATGGGTGAAGTCTGGGATGGTCGGTGTGGCAATGTATGACGCCGTGGATGGCTGATACATCGGCGAGCGTTGGGGGAGAGGCCTCCTAGGCGAGTCTCCTCTTGCGCCTCTCTGTGGGCTGGTACCGGCAGGGTACCATGGCCCGCTGGTCCAGGTGCTATTCCTCGGGGCTGGTCGTGCGTCGTGCTCACCCGTGAATAGAGTCGGGGGTCTGTAGCGCAGCGCCGCGGGGGTATAGCCTGGGCTGTACTGGACCTCCTGGTCCGGTGGAGTACTGTGCTGTCGTCGGGCTTGGTTCTCCTCCTCTCCCTCTTCTTCTTCTATCAGGTCCTCTAGATCCTGTAGTCGTTTATTTAGCTTCTCCGCAGTGTATGCTGCTCCTTCCTTGTAGCTGGGTCTCGCTTGGACCGGTCGGGGAAGGGGGTCTGCGGGGGGTATAGGCTTGGTCTGTTGGTCAAGTTCAGGGTCGCTTGCTCGGTTAGGAGACGCTGCCCTTGACTGTTGTCTCGACGAGTTCCTTGAACCCCTGGCGGAGGGAGAGGGTGTTGCCTTGAGGATCAGCTGCTCCATTAGTTGCGCTTGTAGCTTGTCGCGCTCGGCTTGTAGTCTGTCGCGCTCGGTTTCGCGCTGGATGAGAGCGAGGTCGCGCTCTGCTTCTCTTTGGGCACCGGCAGCGGCACGCTGGGTGTCTGCTCGGTCTCTTGCCATATTCTCTTCCGTCTGAAGGCGTCTCATCTCCAGGCGTATGCGCTCTTCTTCGCTCCGTTGCTGTGTCTGGAGTCGATCGCGTTCACCCTGAAGTCGATCGCGTTCACCCTGGAGTCGATCGCGTTCGGTAGAGGCTGTCAGGCTGACGAGGAACGCCTGTGATAGCATCCTCTCCGCTTCGCTGGGGGAAGACGGTTGTAGAGGTGAGCCGCTCCTGGCGGTACTCGTTGGGGAGTCCTGGAGCTCTATTTCCTCGGCGCTCTCCTCCTCTTCTTCCGTGCAGAGTTCTCTCTCTGTAGGGTTGTCTTCCTCCCGGGGCTGGTCGGGGACTACTTCTTCGGTATTGGCGGGGGGTAAAGGCATGTCAGCTCCCTCCTGGTCCCCACCGTGAGCTTGGTCAGTTACATTAGAACCCACTAGGGCCTCTGTGGTCGGGGTAACCTGGTCGTTAAGGTCAGACATAATTTTACTTTCTACTTTTACCGCGTTTACCGTTTGTAGAAGGCTAGGTAGTTGACTGACAGCGTAATCCTCTAAGTACGGAGGTGGCTGTCGTCTGCGCCGCGGGCGTTCTACGTTAGGAGGACCGTTTCGTGGAGTGTTCATCATAGGCCATTTCAATATTAATAACACTATATTAATATTACACTAGTTACCCTCCGGCTCGAAGGACCAATTGTAACTGAGGGGTACAATTCCCTGACTGTATTGATAAGTATGGTATCATTAAACCACTACCGCTTTATGTACTTTAACTACTGGCCACACAGTACATGATATAGATATGATGAACACTTTCCCACCTGATGAAACCAAGTCCACACAAATGTACAACGTTCACGTAATGACATTTATGATTTGAATGCACTTGTAAGGCAAATGAGTATTCGTAGGCAAATCAACATTGAATGTCCAATCTCTGGTTACGCAGGAAGCAAGTATACAACCTGGTTCTTTAGGGAACTATAGCGATGGTACTTAATGATTATAGCTGGATACACTAAAGGGGGTCCCGCTGGTTGTAAGTCAGTAGGGGGGGGGGGGGGGGTTAGGAGAGCCGCTGGCGATATCCCATCTGGCCAACGATTTCTTGGGAGAATTCAGAGTGCTGAACACGGTGCCCACAGAACCTTGGTCCACAGATGAATACAGTTGGGCCCTCTTGTAGACGGTAGCTGCCGGTCCACAACGAAGAGACGTGAGGCGACCTCACTCGGGTTAGAGCGCCGTCTCACCTGGACTCCTCTCGGGGGTAGTTCCAACACTTACCAGTGTTGGCTGTTATCCATGGCATAATCAAAGCACCCAAAGCAAGTAGATAATCCAAGCCGTGTAGGGCTCGTCGTCGTCCGGGTAAGGTAATCCAATGTGCAGGTCCACTCGTCCTTGCCCAGAACTCCTCGGATGAAAGCACCACACGTGGTCTGCCCAGCCTGGCTAAGACTCTAGATAACGTGAGGAAAACGATGGGGGTACTGCTCACTTTATAACTCTAACCGAACGATGCACCATACACAATAGACTATTATTAACTTAATAGAAATACGTCCCACTCGACGGTATAGTGCCAAACTATGACAATTCAACTATTAATCCACACGATGTCTCAATGCCATTCTGAGGCCAAGTTGACCATACTGCACCACACGTGTATCGTGGGTGAGGTTTAACGTCTTGCCACTAGGTTGGAGGGTAAAGAACTAAGGGCTAAGGGAAGTTCTACTTTACTTGCGCCATATATATGCGCTGTGAACAAATAGTACCATTCGTATTTCGGCAGACGTATTCCTACGCGGAACCGGGGCTAGTAACGACATGTTCGTCGGCACGATTGAACTTGAACCAAGGGGCTTGGCTGCTGGCGCCAAGTTCTTGTCCAATGAGAGAATGAAACTATTATGGGCTGTTAGTAGACCAAAGGGATATTCAGTGTATATGTACAAGGAATATACAAGGG
>NC_140176.1:40838855-40867140 GCF_963971535.1 Notolepis coatsorum | reverse complement strand
ACCCTAGTAGTAGGTCACTATAGTAGTAGTTCACACTATCTAGTAGTCACACCCTAGTAGTAGTCACACTAAGTAGTGAGACACACTCTAGTCGAGATTACCCTAGTAGTAGGTCACTATAGTAGTAGTCACACTATAGTAGTAGACACACTTATAGTCACACTATAGTAGTAGTCACACTATAGTAGTAGTAAGTCACACTACTAGTAGTAGTCACACTAGAGTATAGTAGTCAGTCACACTATAGTAGTAGTCACACTATAGTAGTAGTCACACTATAGTAGTAGTCACACTTAGTCACACTATAGTAGTAGTCACACTATAGTAGTCACTATAGTAGTAGTCACACTATAGTAGTAGTCACACTCTAGTAGTAGTCACACTATAGTAGTAGTCACACTATAGTAGTAGTCACACTATAGTAGTAGTCACACTATAGTAGTAGTCACACTATAGTAGTAGTCACACTATAGTAGTAGTCACACTATAGTAGTAGTCACACTATAGTAGTAGTCACACTATAGTAGTAGTCACACTATAGTAGTAGTCACACTATAGTAGTCACACTATAGTAGTAGTCACACTCTAGTAGTAGTCACACTATAGTAGTAGTCACCTATAGTAGTCACTATAGTAGTAGTCACACTATAGTAGTAGTCACACTATAGTAGTAGTCACACTATAGTAGTCACACTATAGTAGTCACACTATAGTAGTAGTCACACTATAGTAGTAGTCACACTCTAGTAGTAGTCACACTATAGTAGTAGTCACACTATAGTAGTAGTCACACTATAGTAGTAGTAGTCACACTATAGTAGTAGTCACACTATAGTAGTCACACTATAGTAGTAGTCCACACTATAGTAGTAGTCACACTCTAGTAGTAGTCACACTATAGTAGTAGTCACACTCTAGTAGTAGTCACACTATAGTAGTAGTCACACTATAGTAGTAGTCACCTAGTAGTAGTCACACTATAGTAGTAGTCACACTATAGTAGTAGTCACACTCATAGTAGTAGTCACACTCTAGTAGTAGTCACACTATAGTAGTAGTCACACTATAGAGTAGTCACACTCTAGTAGTAGTCACACTATAGTAGTAGTCACACCCTAGTAGTAGTCACACCCTAGTAGTAGTCACACTATAGTAGTAGTCACACCCTAGTAGTAGTCACACTATAGTAGTAGTCACACTATAGTAGTATAGTAGTAGTCACACTATAGTAGTAGTCACACTATAGTAGTAGTCACTATAGTAGTAGTCACACCCTAGTAGTAGTCACACTATAGTAGTAGTCACACTATAGTAGTAGTCACACTATAGTAGTAGTCACACTATAGTAGTAGTCACACCTAGTAGTAGTCACACTATAGTAGGTAGTCATACTCTAGTAGTAGTCACACTATAGTAGTAGTCACTATAGTAGTAGTCACTCTAGTAGTAGTCACACTCTAGTAGTAGTCACACTATAGTAGTAGTCACACTATAGTAGTAGTCACACCTAAGTAGTAGTCACACTCTAGTAGTAGTCACACTCTAGTAGTAGTCACACTCTAGTAGTAGTCACACTATAGTAGTAGTCACACTATAGTAGTAGTCACACCCTAGTAGTAGTCACTAGTTGTAGTCACACCCTAGTAGTAGTCACACTATAGTAGTAGTCACACCCTAGTAGTAGTCACACTATAGTAGTAGTCACACTATAGTAGTATAGTAGTAGTCACACTATAGTAGTAGTCACACTATAGTAGTAGTCACTATAGTAGTAGTCGCACTCTAGTAGTAGTCACACTCTAGTAGTAGTCACACTATAGTAGTAGTCACACTCTAGTAGTAGTCACACTATAGTAGTAGTCACACATAGTAGTAGTCACACTATAGTAGTAGTCACACTATAGTAGTAGTCACACTCTAGTAGTAGTCACTATAGTAGTAGTCACACCATAGTAGTAGTCACACTATAGTAGTAGTCACACTATAGTAGTAGTCACACTCTAGTAGTAGTCACACTCTAGTAGTAGTCACACTATAGTAGTAGTCACACTATAGTAGTAGTCACACTATAGTAGTCACACTCTAGTAGTAGTCACACTATAGTAGTAGTCACACTATAGTCACACTCTAGTAGTAGTCACACTATAGTAGTAGTCACACTATAGTAGTAGTCACACTATCGTAGTAGTCACACTATAGTAGTAGTCACACTATCGTAGTAGTCACACTCTAGTAGTAGTCACACTATAGTAGTAGTCACACTCTAGTATTAGTCACACTCTAGTAGTAGTCACACTCTAGTAGTAGTCACACTATAGTAGTAGTCACACTATAGTAGTAGTCACACTCTAGTAGTAGTCACACTATAGTAGTAGTCACACTCTAGTAGTAGTCACACTATAGTAGTAGTCACACTCTAGTAGTAGTCACACTATAGTAGTAGTCACACTATAGTAGTAGTCACACTCTAGTAGGAGTCACACTATAGTAGTAGTCACACTATAGTAGTAGTCACACTATAGTAGTAGTCACACTATAGTAGTAGTCCCACTCTAGTAGTAGTCACACTATAGTAGTAGTCACACTATAGTAGTAGTCACTATAGTAGTAGTCACACTATAGTAGTAGTCACACTATAGTAGTAGTCACACTATAGTAGTAGTCACACTATAGTAGTAATAATAATAATAATAATAATAATAATAATAATAATAATAATAATAATAATAATAATAATACTTCGTTTTATATAGCGCCTTTCAGAGGACCCAAGGTCGCTTTACATAAGGGGGGGGGGGGGGGAGATAACAAGTCAACAAACATAGTGGACAGACACAACACATACATATAAAGTGAGAAAGTTAGGGGTTGAAGGCCAGGTTGAAGAGGTGGGTTTTGAGCAGTTTTTTAAATGAGTCCAGAGTTGGGGTGGTGCGGAGTTCTGCGGGGAGGGAGTTCCAGAGGGTGGGAGCTGCCACACTGAAAGCTCTGTCCCCGAACGTCCGCACACTATAGTAGTAGACACTATAGTAGTAGTCACACTATAGTAGTAGACACTATAGTAGTAGTCACACTATAGCAGTAGTCACACTCTAGTAGTAGTTACACTATAGTAGTAGACACTATAGTAGTAGTCACACTATAGTAGTAGACACTATAGTAGTAGTCACACTCTAGTAGTAGTCACACTATAGTAGTAGTGACACTATAGCAGTAGTCACACTCTAGTAGTAGTCACACTATAGTAGTAGACACTATAGTAGTAGTCACACTATAGTAGTAGACACTATAGTAGTAGTCACACTATAGTAGTAGTCACACTCTAGTAGTAGTCACACTATAGTAGTAGTCACACTATAGCAGTAGTCACACTCTAGTAGTAGTCACACTATAGTAGTAGACACTATAGTAGTAGTCACACTATAGTAGTAGACACTATAGTAGTAGTCACACTATAGCAGTAGTCACACTATAGTAGTAGTCACACTATAGCAGTAGTCACACTCTAGTAGTAGTCACACTATAGTAGTAGACACTATAGTAGTAGTCACACTATAGTAGTAGACACTATAGTAGTAGTCACACTATAGCAGTAGTCACACTATAGTAGTAGACACTATAGTAGTAGTCACACTATAGTAGTAGACACTATAGTAGTAGTCACACTATAGCAGTAGTCACACTATAGTAGTAGTCACACTATAGTAGTAGACACTATAGTAGTAGTCACACTCTAGTAGTAGTCACACTATAGTAGTAGTCACACTATAGCAGTAGTCACACTCTAGTAGTAGTCACACTATAGTAATAGACACGATAGTAGTAGTCACACTATAGTAGTAGACACTATAGTAGTAGTCACACTATAGTAGTAGTCACACTCTAGTAGTAGTCACACTATAGTAGTAGTCACACTATAGCAGTAGTCACACTCTAGTAGTAGTCACACTATAGTAGTAGACACTATAGTAGTAGTCACACTATAGTAGTAGACACTATAGTAGTAGTCACACTATAGCAGTAGTCACACTATAGTAGTAGTCACACTATAGTAGTAGTCACTATAGTAGTCACACTATAGTAGTAGTCACACTATTGTAGTAGTCACACTATTGTAGTAGTCACACTATAGTAGTAGTCACACTATAGTAGTAGTCACACTATAGTAGTCACACTATAGTAGTAGTCACACTATTGTAGTAGTCACACTATTGTAGTAGTCACACTATAGTAGTAGTCACACTATAGTAGTAGTCACACTATAGTAGTAGTCACACTATAGTAGTAGTCACACTATAGTAGTCACACTATAGTAGTAGTCACACTATTGTAGTAGTCACACTATTGTAGTAGTCACACTATAGTAGTAGTCACACTATAGCAGTAGTCACACTATAGTAGTCACACTATAGTAGTAGTCACACTATAGTAGTAGTCACTATAGTAGTAGTCACACTATAGTAGTAGTCACTATAGTAGTAGTCACACTCTAGTAGTAGTCACACTATAGTAGTAGTCACTATAGTAGTAGTCACACTATAGTAGTAGTCACTATAGTAGTAGTCACACTATAGTAGTAGTCACACTATAGTAGTAGTCACACTATAGTAGTAGTCACACTCTAGTAGCAGTCACTATAGTAGTAGTCACACTATAGTAGTAGTCACACTATAGTAGTAGTCACACTCTAGTAGTAGTCACACTATAGTAGTAGTTACACTATAGTAGTAATCACTATAGTAGTAGTCACACTCTAGTAGTAGTCACACTATAGTAGTAGTCACACTATAGTAGTAGTCATACTCTAGTAGTAGTCACACTATAGTAGTAGTCACACTATAGTAGTAATCACACTATAGTAGTAGTCACACTATAGTAGTAGTCACACTAAAGTAGTAGTCACTATAGTAGTAGTCACACTATTGTAGTCACACTATAGTAGTAGTCACACTATAGTATTAGTCACACTATAGTAGTAGTCACACTATAGCAGTAGTCACACTATAGTAGTAGTCACACTATTGTAGTCACACTATAGTAGTAGTCACACTATAGTAGTAGTCACACTATAGTAGTTGTCACACTATTGTAGTAGTCACACTATAGTAGTAGTCACACTCTAGTAGTAGTCACACTATAGTAGTAGTCACACTATAGTAGTAGTCACACTATAGTAGTAGTCACACTATAGTAGTAGTCACACTCTAGTAGTAGTCACATTATAGTAGTAGTCACACTCTAGTAGTAGTCACACTATCGTAGTAGTCACACTATAGTCACACTCTAGTAGTAGTCACACTCTAGTAGTAGTCACACTATAGTAGTAGTCACACTATAGCAGTAGTCACACTCTAGTAGTAGTCACACTATAGTAGTAGACACTATAGTAGTAGTCACACTATAGTAGTAGACACTATAGTAGTAGTCACACTATAGCAGTAGTCACACTATAGTAGTAGTCACACTATAGCAGTAGTCACACTCTAGTAGTAGTCACACTATAGTAGTAGACACTATAGTAGTAGTCACACTATAGTAGTAGACACTATAGTAGTAGTCACACTATAGCAGTAGTCACACTATAGTAGTAGACACTATAGTAGTAGTCACACTATAGTAGTAGACACTATAGTAGTAGTCACACTATAGCAGTAGTCACACTATAGTAGTAGTCACACTATAGTAGTAGACACTATAGTAGTAGTCACACTCTAGTAGTAGTCACACTATAGTAGTAGTCACACTATAGCAGTAGTCACACTCTAGTAGTAGTCACACTATAGTAATAGACACGATAGTAGTAGTCACACTATAGTAGTAGACACTATAGTAGTAGTCACACTATAGTAGTAGTCACACTCTAGTAGTAGTCACACTATAGTAGTAGTCACACTATAGCAGTAGTCACACTCTAGTAGTAGTCACACTATAGTAGTAGACACTATAGTAGTAGTCACACTATAGTAGTAGACACTATAGTAGTAGTCACACTATAGCAGTAGTCACACTATAGTAGTAGTCACACTATAGTAGTAGTCACTATAGTAGTCACACTATAGTAGTAGTCACACTATTGTAGTAGTCACACTATTGTAGTAGTCACACTATAGTAGTAGTCACACTATAGTAGTAGTCACACTATAGTAGTCACACTATAGTAGTAGTCACACTATTGTAGTAGTCACACTATTGTAGTAGTCACACTATAGTAGTAGTCACACTATAGTAGTAGTCACACTATAGTAGTAGTCACACTATAGTAGTAGTCACACTATAGTAGTCACACTATAGTAGTAGTCACACTATTGTAGTAGTCACACTATTGTAGTAGTCACACTATAGTAGTAGTCACACTATAGCAGTAGTCACACTATAGTAGTCACACTATAGTAGTAGTCACACTATAGTAGTAGTCACTATAGTAGTAGTCACACTATAGTAGTAGTCACTATAGTAGTAGTCACACTCTAGTAGTAGTCACACTATAGTAGTAGTCACTATAGTAGTAGTCACACTATAGTAGTAGTCACTATAGTAGTAGTCACACTATAGTAGTAGTCACACTATAGTAGTAGTCACACTATAGTAGTAGTCACACTCTAGTAGCAGTCACTATAGTAGTAGTCACACTATAGTAGTAGTCACACTATAGTAGTAGTCACACTCTAGTAGTAGTCACACTATAGTAGTAGTCACACTATAGTAGTAGTCACACTATAGTAGTAGTTACACTATAGTAGTAATCACTATAGTAGTAGTCACACTCTAGTAGTAGTCACACTATAGTAGTAGTCACACTATAGTAGTAGTCATACTCTAGTAGTAGTCACACTATAGTAGTAGTCACACTATAGTAGTAATCACACTATAGTAGTAGTCACACTATAGTAGTAGTCACACTAAAGTAGTAGTCACTATAGTAGTAGTCACACTATTGTAGTCACACTATAGTAGTAGTCACACTATTGTAGTCACACTATAGTAGTAGTCACACTATAGTATTAGTCACACTATAGTAGTAGTCACACTATAGCAGTAGTCACACTATAGTAGTAGTCACACTATTGTAGTCACACTATAGTAGTAGTCACACTATAGTAGTAGTCACACTATAGTAGTTGTCACACTATTGTAGTAGTCACACTATAGTAGTAGTCACACTCTAGTAGTAGTCACACTATAGTAGTAGTCACACTATAGTAGTAGTCACACTATAGTAGTAGTCACACTATAGTAGTAGTCACACTC
This sequence comes from Notolepis coatsorum, assembly GCF_963971535.1. Taxonomy (NCBI): domain Eukaryota; kingdom Metazoa; phylum Chordata; class Actinopteri; order Aulopiformes; family Paralepididae; genus Notolepis; species Notolepis coatsorum. Next base: position 40,859,892 of record NC_140176.1, on the reverse strand, counting down.
TAGTAGTAGTCACATTATAGTAGTAGTCACACTCTAGTAGTAGTCACACTATTGTAGTAGTCACACTATAGTCACACTCTAGTAGTAGTCACACTATAGTAGTAGTCACACTATAGTAGTAGTCACACTCTAGTAGTAGTCACACTATAGTAGTAGTCACACTATAGTAGTAGTCATACTATCGTAGTAGTCACACTCTAGTCACACTCTAGTAGTAGTCACACTATAGTAGTAGTCACACTATAGTAGTAGTCACACTCTAGTAGTAGTCACACTCTAGTAGTAGTCACACTATAGTAGTAGTCACACTATAGTAGTAGTCACACTATAGTAGTAGTCACACTATAGTAGTAGTCATACTATCGTAGTAGTCACACTCTAGTCACACTCTAGTAGTAGTCACACTATAGTAGTAGTCACACTATAGTAGTAGTCACACTCTAGTAGTAGTCACACTATCGTAGTAGTCACACTATAGTCACACTCTAGTAGTAGTCACACTATAGTAGTAGTCACACTATAGTAGTAGTCACACTATAGTAGTCACACTCTAGTAGTAGTCACACTATAGTAGTAGTCACACTATAGTCACACTCTAGTAGTAGTCACACTATAGTAGTAGTCACACTATAGTAGTAGTCACACTATAGTAGTAGTCACACTATCGTAGTAGTCACACTATAGTAGTAGTCACACTATCGTAGTAGTCACACTCTAGTAGTAGTCACACTATAGTAGTAGTCACACTCTAGTATTAGTCACACTCTAGTAGTAGTCACACTCTAGTAGTAGTCACACTATAGTAGTAGTCACACTATAGTAGTAGTCACACTCTAGTAGTAGTCACACTATAGTAGTAGTCACACTCTAGTAGTAGTCACACTATAGTAGTAGTCACACTCTAGTAGTAGTCACACTATAGTAGTAGTCACACTATAGTAGTAGTCACACTCTAGTAGGAGTCACACTATAGTAGTAGTCACACTATAGTAGTAGTCACACTATAGTAGTAGTCACACTATAGTAGTAGTCCCACTCTAGTAGTAGTCACACTATAGTAGTAGTCACACTATAGTAGTAGTCACTATAGTAGTAGTCACACTATAGTAGTAGTCACACTATAGTAGTAGTCACACTATAGTAGTAGTCACACTCTAGTAGTAGTCACACTATAGTAGTAGTCACACTATAGTAGTAGTCACACTATAGTAGTAGTCACACTATAGTAGTCACACACTAGTAGTAGTCACACTCTAGTAGTAGTCACACTCTAGTAGGAGTCACACTATAGTAGTAGTCACACTATAGTAGTAGTCACACTATAGTAGTAGTCACACTATAGTAGTAGTCCCACTCTAGTAGTAGTCACACTATAGTAGTAGTCACACTATAGTAGTAGTCACACTATAGTAGTAGTCACACTATCGTAGTAGTCACACTCTAGTAGTAGTCACACAATAGTAGTAGTCACACTATAGTAGTAGTCACACTATAGTAGTAGTCACACTATCGTAGTAGTCACACTATAGTAGTAGTCACATGATTGTAGTAGTCACACTCTAGTAGTAGTCACACTATAGTAGTAGTCACACTATAGTAGTAGTCACACTATAGTAGTAGTCACACTACAGTAGTCACACTCTAGTAGTAGTCACACTCTAGTAGTAGTCACACTATAGTAGTAGTCACACTATAGTAGTAGTCACACTCTAGTAGTAGTCACACTCTAGTAGTAGTCACACTCTAGTAGTAGTCACACTCTAGTAGTAGTCCCACTATAGTAGTAAGTCACACTATAGTAGTAGTCACACTATAGTAGTAGTCACACTATAGTAGTAGTCACACTATAGTAGTAGTCACACTCTAGTAGTAGTCACACTCTAGTAGTAGTCACACTATAGTAGTAGTCACACTATAGTAGTAGTCACACTATAGCAGTAGTCACACTCTAGTAGTAGTCACACTCTAGTAGTAGTCACACTATAGTAGTAGTCACACTATTGTAGTAGTCACACTATTGTAGTAGTCACACTATAGTAGTAGTCACACTATAGTAGTAGTCACACTATAGTAGTCACACTATAGTAGTAGTCACACTATAGTAGTAGTCACTATAGTAGTAGTCACACTATAGTAGTAGTCACTATAGTAGTAGTCACACTCTAGTAGTAGTCACACTATAGTAGTAGTCACTATAGTAGTAGTCACACTATAGTAGTAGTCACTATAGTAGTAGTCACACTATAGTAGTAGTCACACTATAGTAGTAGTCACACTATAGTAGTAGTCACACTCTAGTAGCAGTCAATATAGTAGTAGTCACACTATAGTAGTAGTCACACTATAGTAGTAGTCACACTCTAGTAGTAGTCACACTATAGTAGTAGTCACACTCTAGTAGTAGTCACACTATAGTAGTAGTTACACTATAGTAGTAAACACTATAGTAGTAGTCACACTCTAGTAGTAGTCACACTATAGTAGTAGTCACACTATAGTAGTAGTCATACTCTAGTAGTAGTCACACTATAGTAGTAGTCACACTATAGTAGTAATCACACTATAGTAGTAGTCACACTATAGTAGTAGTCACACTAAAGTAGTAGTCACTATAGTAGTAGTCACACTATTGTAGTCACACTATAGTAGTAGTCACACTATAGTATTAGTCACACTATAGTAGTAGTCACACTATAGCAGTAGTCACACTATAGTAGTAGTCACACTATTGTAGTCACACTATAGTAGTAGTCACACTATAGTAGTAGTCACACTATAGTAGTTGTCACACTATTGTAGTAGTCACACTATAGTAGTAGTCACACTCTAGTAGTAGTCACACTATAGTAGTAGTCACACTATAGTAGTAGTTACACTATAGTAGTAGTCACACTCTAGTAGTAGTCACATTATAGTAGTAGTCACACTCTAGTAGTAGTCACACTATCGTAGTAGTCACACTATAGTCACACTCTAGTAGTAGTCACACTATAGTAGTAGTCACACTATAGTAGTAGTCACACTCTAGTAGTAGTCACACTATAGTAGTAGTCACACTATAGTAGTAGTCATACTATCGTAGTAGTCACACTCTAGTCACACTCTAGTAGTAGTCACACTATAGTAGTAGTCACACTATAGTAGTAGTCACACTCTAGTAGTAGTCACACTCTAGTAGTAGTCACACTATAGTAGTAGTCACACTATAGTAGTAGTCACACTATAGTAGTAGTCATACTATCGTAGTAGTCACACTCTAGTCACACTCTAGTAGTAGTCACACTATAGTAGTAGTCACACTATAGTAGTAGTCACACTCTAGTAGTAGTCACACTCTAGTAGTAGTCACACTATAGTAGTAGTCACACTATAGTAGTAGTCACACTATAGTAGTCACACTCTAGTAGTAGTCACACTATAGTAGTAGTCACACTATAGTCACACTCTAGTAGTAGTCACACTATAGTAGTAGTCACACTATAGTAGTAGTCACACTATCGTAGTAGTCACACTATAGTAGTAGTCACACTATCATAGTAGTCACACTCTAGTAGTAGTCACACTATAGTAGTAGTCACACTATAGTAGTAGTCACACTCTAGTATTAGTCACACTCTAGTAGTAGTCACACTCTAGTAGTAGTCACACTATAGTAGTAGTCACACTATAGTAGTAGTCACACTCTAGTAGTAGTCACACTATAGTAGTAGTCACACTCTAGTAGTAGTCACACTATAGTAGTAGTCACACTCTAGTAGTAGTCACACTATAGTAGTAGTCACACTATAGTAGTAGTCACACTCTAGTAGGAGTCACACTATAGTAGTAGTCACACTATAGTAGTAGTCACACTATAGTAGTAGTCACACTATAGTAGTAGTCACACTATAGTAGTAGTCACACTATAGTAGTAGTCACTATAGTAGTAGTCACACTATAGTAGTAGTCACACTATAGTAGTAGTCACACTATAGCAGTAGTCACACTCTAGTAGTAGTCACACTCTAGTAGTAGTCACACTATAGTAGTAGTCACACTATTGTAGTAGTCACACTATTGTAGTAGTCACACTATAGTAGTAGTCACACTATAGTAGTAGTCACACTATAGTAGTCACACTATAGTAGTAGTCACACTATAGTAGTAGTCACTATAGTAGTAGTCACACTATAGTAGTAGTCACTATAGTAGTAGTCACACTCTAGTAGTAGTCACACTATAGTAGTAGTCACTATAGTAGTAGTCACACTATAGTAGTAGTCACTATAGTAGTAGTCACACTATAGTAGTAGTCACACTATAGTAGTAGTCACACTATAGTAGTAGTCACACTCTAGTAGCAGTCACTATAGTAGTAGTCACACTATAGTAGTAGTCACACTATAGTAGTAGTCACACTCTAGTAGTAGTCACACTATAGTAGTAGTCACACTCTAGTAGTAGTCACACTATAGTAGTAGTTACACTATAGTAGTAATCACTATAGTAGTAGTCACACTCTAGTAGTAGTCACACTATAGTAGTAGTCACACTATAGTAGTAGTCATACTCTAGTAGTAGTCACACTATAGTAGTAGTCACACTATAGTAGTAATCACACTATAGTAGTAGTCACACTATAGTAGTAGTCACACTAAAGTAGTAGTCACTATAGTAGTAGTCACACTATTGTAGTCACACTATAGTAGTAGTCACACTATAGTAGTAGTCACACTATAGTAGTAGTCACACTATAGCAGTAGTCACACTATAGTAGTAGTCACACTATTGTAGTCACACTATAGTAGTAGTCACACTATAGTAGTAGTCACACTACAGTAGTTGTCACACTATTGTAGTAGTCACACTATAGTAGTAGTCACACTCTAGTAGTAGTCACACTATAGTAGTAGTCACACTATAGTAGTAGTCACACTATAGTAGTAGTCACACTCTAGTAGTAGTCACATTATAGTAGTAGTCACACTCTAGTAGTAGTCACACTATCGTAGTAGTCACACTATAGTCACACTCTAGTAGTAGTCACACTATAGTAGTAGTCACACTATAGTAGTAGTCACACTCTAGTAGTAGTCACACTATAGTAGTAGTCACACTATAGTAGTAGTCATACTATCGTAGTAGTCACACTCTAGTCACACTCTAGTAGTAGTCACACTATAGTAGTAGTCACACTATAGTAGTAGTCACACTCTAGTAGTAGTCACACTCTAGTAGTAGTCACACTATAGTAGTAGTCACACTATAGTAGTAGTCACACTATAGTAGTAGTCATACTATCGTAGTAGTCACACTCTAGTCACACTCTAGTAGTAGTCACACTATAGTAGTAGTCACACTATAGTAGTAGTCACACTCTAGTAGTAGTCACACTCTAGTAGTAGTCACACTATAGTAGTAGTCACACTATAGTAGTAGTCACACTATAGTAGTCACACTCTAGTAGTAGTCACACTATAGTAGTAGTCACACTATAGTCACACTCTAGTAGTAGTCACACTATAGTAGTAGTCACACTATAGTAGTAGTCACACTATCGTAGTAGTCACACTATAGTAGTAGTCACACTATCGTAGTAGTCACACTCTAGTAGTAGTCACACTATAGTAGTAGTCACACTATAGTAGTAGTCACACTCTAGTATTAGTCACACTCTAGTAGTAGTCACACTATAGTAGTAGTCACACTCTAGTAGTAGTCACACTATAGTAGTAGTCACACTCTAGTAGTAGTCACACTATAGTAGTAGTCACACTCTAGTAGTAGTCACACTATAGTAGTAGTCACACTATAGTAGTAGTCACACTCTAGTAGGAGTCACACTATAGTAGTAGTCACACTATAGTAGTAGTCACACTATAGTAGTAGTCACACTATAGTAGTAGTCACACTATAGTAGTAGTCACACTATAGTAGTAGTCACTATAGTAGTAGTCACACTATAGTAGTAGTCACACTATAGTAGTAGTCACACTATAGCAGTAGTCACACTCTAGTAGTAGTCACACTCTAGTAGTAGTCACACTATAGTAGTAGTCACACTATTGTAGTAGTCACACTATTGTAGTAGTCACACTATAGTAGTAGTCACACTATAGTAGTAGTCACACTATAGTAGTCACACTATAGTAGTAGTCACACTATAGTAGTAGTCACTATAGTAGTAGTCACACTATAGTAGTAGTCACTATAGTAGTAGTCACACTCTAGTAGTAGTCACACTATAGTAGTAGTCACTATAGTAGTAGTCACACTATAGTAGTAGTCACTATAGTAGTAGTCACACTATAGTAGTAGTCACACTATAGTAGTAGTCACACTATAGTAGTAGTCACACTCTAGTAGCAGTCACTATAGTAGTAGTCACACTATAGTAGTAGTCACACTATAGTAGTAGTCACACTCTAGTAGTAGTCACACTATAGTAGTAGTCACACTCTAGTAGTAGTCACACTATAGTAGTAGTTACACTATAGTAGTAATCACTATAGTAGTAGTCACACTCTAGTAGTAGTCACACTATAGTAGTAGTCACACTATAGTAGTAGTCATACTCTAGTAGTAGTCACACTATAGTAGTAGTCACACTATAGTAGTAATCACACTATAGTAGTAGTCACACTATAGTAGTAGTCACACTAAAGTAGTAGTCACTATAGTAGTAGTCACACTATTGTAGTCACACTATAGTAGTAGTCACACTATAGTAGTAGTCACACTATAGTAGTAGTCACACTATAGCAGTAGTCACACTATAGTAGTAGTCACACTATTGTAGTCACACTATAGTAGTAGTCACACTATAGTAGTAGTCACACTACAGTAGTTGTCACACTATTGTAGTAGTCACACTATAGTAGTAGTCACACTCTAGTAGTAGTCACACTATAGTAGTAGTCACACTATAGTAGTAGTCACACTATAGTAGTAGTCACACTCTAGTAGTAGTCACATTATAGTAGTAGTCACACTCTAGTAGTAGTCACACTATCGTAGTAGTCACACTATAGTCACACTCTAGTAGTAGTCACACTATAGTAGTAGTCACACTATAGTAGTAGTCACACTCTAGTAGTAGTCACACTATAGTAGTAGTCACACTATAGTAGTAGTCATACTATCGTAGTAGTCACACTCTAGTCACACTCTAGTAGTAGTCACACTATAGTAGTAGTCACACTATAGTAGTAGTCACACTCTAGTAGTAGTCACACTCTAGTAGTAGTCACACTATAGTAGTAGTCACACTATAGTAGTAGTCACACTATAGTAGTAGTCATACTATCGTAGTAGTCACACTCTAGTCACACTCTAGTAGTAGTCACACTATAGTAGTAGTCACACTATAGTAGTAGTCACACTCTAGTAGTAGTCACACTCTAGTAGTAGTCACACTATAGTAGTAGTCACACTATAGTAGTAGTCACACTATAGTAGTCACACTCTAGTAGTAGTCACACTATAGTAGTAGTCACACTATAGTCACACTCTAGTAGTAGTCACACTATAGTAGTAGTCACACTATAGTAGTAGTCACACTATCGTAGTAGTCACACTATAGTAGTAGTCACACTATCGTAGTAGTCACACTCTAGTAGTAGTCACACTATAGTAGTAGTCACACTATAGTAGTAGTCACACTCTAGTATTAGTCACACTCTAGTAGTATTCACACTCTAGTAGTAGTCACACTATAGTAGTAGTCACACTATAGTAGTAGTCACACTCTAGTAGTAGTCACACTATAGTAGTAGTCACACTCTAGTAGTAGTCACACTATAGTAGTAGTCACACTCTAGTAGTAGTCACACTATAGTAGTAGTCACACCATAGTAGTAGTCACACTATAGTAGTAGTCACACTATAGTAGTAGTCACACTATAGTAGTAGTCACACTCTAGTAGTAGTCACACTCTAGTAGGAGTCACACTATAGTAGTAGTCACACTATAGTAGTAGTCACACTATAGTAGTAGTCACACTATAGTAGTAGTCCCACTCTAGTAGTAGTCACACTATAGTAGTAGTCACACTATAGTAGTAGTCACACTATAGTAGTAGTCACACTATCGTAGTAGTCACACTCTAGTAGTAGTCACACAATAGTAGTAGTCACACTATAGTAGTAGTCACACTATAGTAGTAGTCACACTATAGTAGTAGTCACACTATCGTAGTAGTCACACTATAGTAGTAGTCACATGATCGTAGTAGTCACACTCTAGTAGTAGTCACACTATAGTAGTAGTCACACTATAGTAGTAGTCACACTATAGTAGTAGTCACACTACAGTAGTCACACTCTAGTAGTAGTCACACTCTAGTAGTAGTCACACTATAGTAGTAGTCACACTATAGTAGTAGTCACACTATAGTAGTAGTCACACTCTAGTAGTAGTCACACTCTAGAAGTAGTCACACTCTAGTAGTAGTCCCACTATAGTAGTAGTCACACTATAGTAGTAGTCACACTATAGTACTAGTAGTAGTCCCACTATAGTAGTAGTCACACTATAGTAGTAGTCACACTATAGTAGTAGTCACACTATAGTAGTAGTCACACTATAGTAGTAGTCACACTCTAGTAGTAGTCACACTCTAGTAGTAGTCACACTATAGTAGTAGTCACACTATAGTAGTAGTCACACTATAGCAGTAGTCACACTCTAGTAGTAGTCACACTCTAGTAGTAGTCACACTATAGTAGTAGTCACTCTCTAGTAGTAGTCACACTATAGTAGTAGTCACACTCTAGTAGTAGTCACACTATAGTAGTAGTCACACTCTAGTAGTAGTCACACTATAGTAGTAGTCACACTATAGTAGTAGTCACACTATAGTAGTCACACTCTAGTAGTAGTCACACTATAGTAGTAGTCACACTATAGTCACACTCTAGTAGTAGTCACACTATAGTAGTAGTCACACTATAGTAGTAGTCACACTATCGTAGTAGTCACACTATAGTAGTAGTCACACTATCGTAGTAGTCACACTCTAGTAGTAGTCACACTATAGTAGTAGTCACACTATAGTAGTAGTCACACTCTAGTATTAGTCACACTCTAGTAGTATTCACACTATAGTAGTAGTCACACTATAGTAGTAGTCACACTCTAGTAGTAGTCACACTATAGTAGTAGTCACACTCTAGTAGTAGTCACACTATAGTAGTAGTCACACTCTAGTAGTAGTCACACTATAGTAGTAGTCACACTATAGTAGTAGTCACACTCTAGTAGGAGTCACACTATAGTAGTAGTCACACTATAGTAGTAGTCACACTATAGTAGTAGTCACACTATAGTAGTAGTCACACTATAGTAGTAGTCACACTATAGTAGTAGTCACACTATAGTAGTAGTCACACTCTAGTAGTAGTCACACTATAGTAGTAGTCACACTATAGTAGTAGTCACACTATAGTAGTAGTCACACTCTAGTAGTAGTCACACTCTAGTAGGAGTCACACTATAGTAGTAGTCACACTATAGTAGTAGTCACACTATAGTAGTAGTCACACTATAGTAGTAGTCCCACTCTAGTAGTAGTCACACTATAGTAGTAGTCACACTATAGTAGTAGTCACACTATAGTAGTAGTCACACTATCGTAGTAGTCACACTCTAGTAGTAGTCACACAATAGTAGTAGTCACACTATAGTAGTAGTCACACTATAGTAGTAGTCACACTATAGTAGTAGTCACACTAGCGTAGTAGTCACACTATAGTAGTAGTCACATGATCGTAGTAGTCACACTCTAGTAGTAGTCACACTATAGTAGTAGTCACACTATAGTAGTAGTCACACTATAGTAGTAGTCACACTACAGTAGTCACACTCTAGTAGTAGTCACACTCTAGTAGTAGTCACACTATAGTAGTAGTCACACTATAGTAGTAGTCACACTATAGTAGTAGTCACACTATAGTAGTAGTCACACTCTAGTAGTAGTCACACTCTAGTAGTAGTCACACTCTAGTAGTAGTCCCACTATAGTAGTAGTCACACTATAGTAGTAGTCACACTATAGTACTAGTAGTAGTCCCACTATAGTAGTAGTCACACTATAGTAGTAGTCACACTATAGTAGTAGTCACACTATAGTAGTAGTCACACTATAGTAGTAGTCACACTCTAGTAGTAGTCACACTCTAGTAGTAGTCACACTATAGTAGTAGTCACACTATAGTAGTAGTCACACTATAGTAGTAGTCACACTCTAGTAGCAGTCACTATAGTAGTAGTCACACTATAGTAGTAGTCACACTATAGTAGTAGTCACACTCTAGTAGTAGTCACACTATAGTAGTAGTCACACTCTAGTAGTAGTCACACTATAGTAGTAGTTACACTATAGTAGTAATCACTATAGTAGTAGTCACACTCTAGTAGTAGTCACACTATAGTAGTAGTCACACTATAGTAGTAGTCATACTCTAGTAGTAGTCACACTATAGTAGTAGTCACACTATAGTAGTAATCACACTATAGTAGTAGTCACACTATAGTAGTAGTCACACTAAAGTAGTAGTCACTATAGTAGTAGTCACACTATTGTAGTCACACTATAGTAGTAGTCACACTATAGTATTAGTCACACTATAGTAGTAGTCACACTATAGCAGTAGTCACACTATAGTAGTAGTCACACTATTGTAGTCACACTATAGTAGTAGTCACACTATAGTAGTAGTCACACTACAGTAGTTGTCACACTATTGTAGTAGTCACACTATAGTAGTAGTCACACTCTAGTAGTAGTCACACTATAGTAGTAGTCACACTATAGTAGTAGTCACACTATAGTAGTAGTCACACTCTAGTAGTAGTCACATTATAGTAGTAGTCACACTCTAGTAGTAGTCACACTATCGTAGTAGTCACACTATAGTCACACTCTAGTAGTAGTCACACTATAGTAGTAGTCACACTATAGTAGTAGTCACACTCTAGTAGTAGTCACACTATAGTAGTAGTCACACTATAGTAGTAGTCATACTATCGTAGTAGTCACACTCTAGTCACACTCTAGTAGTAGTCACACTATAGTAGTAGTCACACTATAGTAGTAGTCACACTCTAGTAGTAGTCACACTCTAGTAGTAGTCACACTATAGTAGTAGTCACACTATAGTAGTAGTCACACTATAGTAGTAGTCATACTATCGTAGTAGTCACACTCTAGTCACACTCTAGTAGTAGTCACACTATAGTAGTAGTCACACTATAGTAGTAGTCACACTCTAGTAGTAGTCACACTCTAGTAGTAGTCACACTATAGTAGTAGTCACACTATAGTAGTAGTCACACTATAGTAGTCACACTCTAGTAGTAGTCACACTATAGTAGTAGTCACACTATAGTCACACTCTAGTAGTAGTCACACTATAGTAGTAGTCACACTATAGTAGTAGTCACACTATCGTAGTAGTCACACTATAGTAGTAGTCACACTATCGTAGTAGTCACACTCTAGTAGTAGTCACACTATAGTAGTAGTCACACTATAGTAGTAGTCACACTCTAGTATTAGTCACACTCTAGTAGTATTCACACTCTAGTAGTAGTCACACTATAGTAGTAGTCACACTATAGTAGTAGTCACACTCTAGTAGTAGTCACACTATAGTAGTAGTCACACTCTAGTAGTAGTCACACTATAGTAGTAGTCACACTCTAGTAGTAGTCACACTATAGTAGTAGTCACACTATAGTAGTAGTCACACTCTAGTAGGAGTCACACTATAGTAGTAGTCACACTATAGTAGTAGTCACACTATAGTAGTAGTCACACTATAGTAGTAGTCCCACTCTAGTAGTAGTCACACTATAGTAGTAGTCACACTATAGTAGTAGTCACTATAGTAGTAGTCACACTATAGTAGTAGTCACACTATAGTAGTAGTCACACTATAGTAGTAGTCACACTCTAGTAGTAGTCACACCATAGTAGTAGTCACACTATAGTAGTAGTCACACTATAGTAGTAGTCACACTATAGTAGTAGTCACACTCTAGTAGTAGTCACACTCTAGTAGGAGTCACACTATAGTAGTAGTCACACTATAGTAGTAGTCACACTATAGTAGTAGTCACACTATAGTAGTAGTCCCACTCTAGTAGTAGTCACACTATAGTAGTAGTCACACTATAGTAGTAGTCACACTATAGTAGTAGTCACACTATCGTAGTAGTCACACTCTAGTAGTAGTCACACAATAGTAGTAGTCACACTATAGTAGTAGTCACACTATAGTAGTAGTCACACTATAGTAGTAGTCACACTATCGTAGTAGTCACACTATAGTAGTAGTCACATGATCGTAGTAGTCACACTCTAGTAGTAGTCACACTATAGTAGTAGTCACACTATAGTAGTAGTCACACTATAGTAGTAGTCACACTACAGTAGTCACACTCTAGTAGTAGTCACACTCTAGTAGTAGTCACACTATAGTAGTAGTCACACTATAGTAGTAGTCACACTATAGTAGTAGTCACACTCTAGTAGTAGTCACACTCTAGAAGTAGTCACACTCTAGTAGTAGTCCCACTATAGTAGTAGTCACACTATAGTAGTAGTCACACTATAGTACTAGTAGTAGTCCCACTATAGTAGTAGTCACACTATAGTAGTAGTCACACTATAGTAGTAGTCACACTATAGTAGTAGTCACACTATAGTAGTAGTCACACTCTAGTAGTAGTCACACTCTAGTAGTAGTCACACTATAGTAGTAGTCACACTATAGTAGTAGTCACACTATAGCAGTAGTCACACTCTAGTAGTAGTCACACTCTAGTAGTAGTCACACTATAGTAGTAGTCACTCTCTAGTAGTAGTCACACTATAGTAGTAGTCACACTCTAGTAGTAGTCACACTATAGTAGTAGTCACACTCTAGTAGTAGTCACACTATAGTAGTAGTCACACTATAGTAGTAGTCACACTATAGTAGTCACACTCTAGTAGTAGTCACACTATAGTAGTAGTCACACTATAGTCACACTCTAGTAGTAGTCACACTATAGTAGTAGTCACACTATAGTAGTAGTCACACTATAGTAGTAGTCACACTATAGTAGTAGTCACACTATCGTAGTAGTCACACTCTAGTAGTAGTCACACTATAGTAGTAGTCACACTATAGTAGTAGTCACACTCTAGTATTAGTCACACTCTAGTAGTAGTCACACTATAGTAGTAGTCACACTATAGTAGTAGTCACACTCTAGTATTAGTCACACTCTAGTAGTATTCACACTCTAGTAGTAGTCACACTATAGTAGTAGTCACACTATAGTAGTAGTCACACTCTAGTAGTAGTCACACTATAGTAGTAGTCACACTCTAGTAGTAGTCACACTATAGTAGTAGTCACACTCTAGTAGTAGTCACACTATAGTAGTAGTCACACTATAGTAGTAGTCACACTCTAGTAGGAGTCACACTATAGTAGTAGTCACACTATAGTAGTAGTCACACTATAGTAGTAGTCACACTATAGTAGTAGTCCCACTCTAGTAGTAGTCACACTATAGTAGTAGTCACACTATAGTAGTAGTCACTATAGTAGTAGTCACACTATAGTAGTAGTCACACTATAGTAGTAGTCACACTATAGTAGTAGTCACACTCTAGTAGTAGTCACACTATAGTAGTAGTCACACTATAGTAGTAGTCACACTATAGTAGTAGTCACACTATAGTAGTAGTCACACTCTAGTAGTAGTCACACTCTAGTAGGAGTCACACTATAGTAGTAGTCACACTATAGTAGTAGTCACACTATAGTAGTAGTCACACTATAGTAGTAGTCCCACTCTAGTAGTAGTCACACTATAGTAGTAGTCACACTATAGTAGTAGTCACACTATAGTAGTAGTCACACTATCGTAGTAGTCACACTCTAGTAGTAGTCACACAATAGTAGTAGTCACACTATAGTAGTAGTCACACTATAGTAGTAGTCACACTATAGTAGTAGTCACACTAGCGTAGTAGTCACACTATAGTAGTAGTCACATGATCGTAGTAGTCACACTCTAGTAGTAGTCACACTATAGTAGTAGTCACACTATAGTAGTAGTCACACTATAGTAGTAGTCACACTACAGTAGTCACACTCTAGTAGTAGTCACACTCTAGTAGTAGTCACACTATAGTAGTAGTCACACTATAGTAGTAGTCACACTATAGTAGTAGTCACACTCTAGTAGTAGTCACACTCTAGAAGTAGTCACACTCTAGTAGTAGTCCCACTATAGTAGTAGTCACACTATAGTAGTAGTCACACTATAGTACTAGTAGTAGTCCCACTATAGTAGTAGTCACACTATAGTAGTAGTCACACTATAGTAGTAGTCACACTATAGTAGTAGTCACACTATAGTAGTAGTCACACTCTAGTAGTAGTCACACTCTAGTAGTCACACTATAGTAGTAGTCACACTATAGTAGTAGTCACACTATAGCAGTAGTCACACTCTAGTAGTAGTCACACTCTAGTAGTAGTCACACTATAGTAGTAGTCACTCTCTAGTAGTAGTCACACTATAGTAGTAGTCACACTCTAGTAGTAGTCACACTATAGTAGTAGTCACACTCTAGTAGTAGTCACACTATAGTAGTAGTCACACTATAGTAGTAGTCACACTATAGTAGTCACACTCTAGTAGTAGTCACACTATAGTAGTAGTCACACTATAGTCACACTCTAGTAGTAGTCACACTATAGTAGTAGTCACACTATAGTAGTAGTCACACTATCGTAGTAGTCACACTATAGTAGTAGTCACACTATCGTAGTAGTCACACTCTAGTAGTAGTCACACTATAGTAGTAGTCACACTATAGTAGTAGTCACACTCTAGTATTAGTCACACTCTAGTAGTATTCACACTCTAGTAGTAGTCACACTATAGTAGTAGTCACACTATAGTAGTAGTCACACTCTAGTAGTAGTCACACTATAGTAGTAGTCACACTCTAGTAGTAGTCACACTATAGTAGTAGTCACACTCTAGTAGTAGTCACACTATAGTAGTAGTCACACTATAGTAGTAGTCACACTCTAGTAGGAGTCACACTATAGTAGTAGTCACACTATAGTAGTAGTCACACTATAGTAGTAGTCACACTATAGTAGTAGTCCCACTCTAGTAGTAGTCACACTATAGTAGTAGTCACACTATAGTAGTAGTCACTATAGTAGTAGTCACACTATAGTAGTAGTCACACTATAGTAGTAGTCACACTATAGTAGTAGTCACACTCTAGTAGTAGTCACACTATAGTAGTAGTCACACTATAGTAGTAGTCACACTATAGTAGTAGTCACACTATAGTAGTAGTCACACTCTAGTAGTAGTCACACTCTAGTAGGAGTCACACTATAGTAGTAGTCACACTATAGTAGTAGTCACACTATAGTAGTAGTCACACTATAGTAGTAGTCCCACTCTAGTAGTAGTCACACTATAGTAGTAGTCACACTATAGTAGTAGTCACACTATAGTAGTAGTCACACTATCGTAGTAGTCACACTCTAGTAGTAGTCACACAATAGTAGTAGTCACACTATAGTAGTAGTCACACTATAGTAGTAGTCACACTATAGTAGTAGTCACACTAGCGTAGTAGTCACACTATAGTAGTAGTCACATGATCGTAGTAGTCACACTCTAGTAGTAGTCACACTATAGTAGTAGTCACACTATAGTAGTAGTCACACTATAGTAGTAGTCACACTACAGTAGTCACACTCTAGTAGTAGTCACACTCTAGTAGTAGTCACACTATAGTAGTAGTCACACTATAGTAGTAGTCACACTATAGTAGTAGTCACACTATAGTAGTAGTCACACTCTAGTAGTAGTCACACTCTAGTAGTAGTCACACTCTAGTAGTAGTCCCACTATAGTAGTAGTCACACTATAGTAGTAGTCACACTATAGTACTAGTAGTAGTCCCACTATAGTAGTAGTCACACTATAGTAGTAGTCACACTATAGTAGTAGTCACACTATAGTAGTAGTCACACTATAGTAGTAGTCACACTCTAGTAGTAGTCACACTCTAGTAGTAGTCACACTATAGTAGTAGTCACACTATAGTAGTAGTCACACTATAGTAGTAGTCACACTCTAGTAGCAGTCACTATAGTAGTAGTCACACTATAGTAGTAGTCACACTATAGTAGTAGTCACACTCTAGTAGTAGTCACACTATAGTAGTAGTCACACTCTAGTAGTAGTCACACTATAGTAGTAGTTACACTATAGTAGTAATCACTATAGTAGTAGTCACACTCTAGTAGTAGTCACACTATAGTAGTAGTCACACTATAGTAGTAGTCATACTCTAGTAGTAGTCACACTATAGTAGTAGTCACACTATAGTAGTAATCACACTATAGTAGTAGTCACACTATAGTAGTAGTCACACTAAAGTAGTAGTCACTATAGTAGTAGTCACACTATTGTAGTCACACTATAGTAGTAGTCACACTATAGTATTAGTCACACTATAGTAGTAGTCACACTATAGCAGTAGTCACACTATAGTAGTAGTCACACTATTGTAGTCACACTATAGTAGTAGTCACACTATAGTAGTAGTCACACTATAGTAGTAGTCACACTACAGTAGTTGTCACACTATTGTAGTAGTCACACTATAGTAGTAGTCACACTCTAGTAGTAGTCACACTATAGTAGTAGTCACACTATAGTAGTAGTCACACTATAGTAGTAGTCACACTCTAGTAGTAGTCACATTATAGTAGTAGTCACACTCTAGTAGTAGTCACACTATCGTAGTAGTCACACTATAGTCACACTCTAGTAGTAGTCACACTATAGTAGTAGTCACACTATAGTAGTAGTCACACTCTAGTAGTAGTCACACTATAGTAGTAGTCACACTATAGTAGTAGTCATACTATCGTAGTAGTCACACTCTAGTCACACTCTAGTAGTAGTCACACTATAGTAGTAGTCACACTATAGTAGTAGTCACACTCTAGTAGTAGTCACACTCTAGTAGTAGTCACACTATAGTAGTAGTCACACTATAGTAGTAGTCACACTATAGTAGTAGTCATACTATCGTAGTAGTCACACTCTAGTCACACTCTAGTAGTAGTCACACTATAGTAGTAGTCACACTATAGTAGTAGTCACACTCTAGTAGTAGTCACACTCTAGTAGTAGTCACACTATAGTAGTAGTCACACTATAGTAGTAGTCACACTATAGTAGTCACACTCTAGTAGTAGTCACACTATAGTAGTAGTCACACTATAGTCACACTCTAGTAGTAGTCACACTATAGTAGTAGTCACACTATAGTAGTAGTCACACTATCGTAGTAGTCACACTATAGTAGTAGTCACACTATCGTAGTAGTCACACTCTAGTAGTAGTCACACTATAGTAGTAGTCACACTATAGTAGTAGTCACACTCTAGTATTAGTCACACTCTAGTAGTATTCACACTCTAGTAGTAGTCACACTATAGTAGTAGTCACACTATAGTAGTAGTCACACTCTAGTAGTAGTCACACTATAGTAGTAGTCACACTCTAGTAGTAGTCACACTATAGTAGTAGTCACACTCTAGTAGTAGTCACACTATAGTAGTAGTCACACTATAGTAGTAGTC
Source organism: Notolepis coatsorum (assembly GCF_963971535.1). Classification (NCBI taxonomy): domain Eukaryota; kingdom Metazoa; phylum Chordata; class Actinopteri; order Aulopiformes; family Paralepididae; genus Notolepis; species Notolepis coatsorum. The sequence goes on along the minus strand of NC_140176.1, from coordinate 40,842,222 downwards.
ACACTCTAGTAGGAGTCACACTATAGTAGTAGTCACACTATAGTAGTAGTCACACTATAGTAGTAGTCACACTATAGTAGTAGTCCCACTCTAGTAGTAGTCACACTATAGTAGTAGTCACACTATAGTAGTAGTCACTATAGTAGTAGTCACACTATAGTAGTAGTCACACTATAGTAGTAGTCACACTATAGTAGTAGTCACACTCTAGTAGTAGTCACACCATAGTAGTAGTCACACTATAGTAGTAGTCACACTATAGTAGTAGTCACACTATAGTAGTAGTCACACTCTAGTAGTAGTCACACTCTAGTAGGAGTCACACTATAGTAGTAGTCACACTATAGTAGTAGTCACACTATAGTAGTAGTCACACTATAGTAGTAGTCCCACTCTAGTAGTAGTCACACTATAGTAGTAGTCACACTATAGTAGTAGTCACACTATAGTAGTAGTCACACTATCGTAGTAGTCACACTCTAGTAGTAGTCACACAATAGTAGTAGTCACACTATAGTAGTAGTCACACTATAGTAGTAGTCACACTATAGTAGTAGTCACACTATCGTAGTAGTCACACTATAGTAGTAGTCACATGATCGTAGTAGTCACACTCTAGTAGTAGTCACACTATAGTAGTAGTCACACTATAGTAGTAGTCACACTATAGTAGTAGTCACACTACAGTAGTCACACTCTAGTAGTAGTCACACTCTAGTAGTAGTCACACTATAGTAGTAGTCACACTATAGTAGTAGTCACACTATAGTAGTAGTCACACTCTAGTAGTAGTCACACTCTAGAAGTAGTCACACTCTAGTAGTAGTCCCACTATAGTAGTAGTCACACTATAGTAGTAGTCACACTATAGTACTAGTAGTAGTCCCACTATAGTAGTAGTCACACTATAGTAGTAGTCACACTATAGTAGTAGTCACACTATAGTAGTAGTCACACTATAGTAGTAGTCACACTCTAGTAGTAGTCACACTCTAGTAGTAGTCACACTATAGTAGTAGTCACACTATAGTAGTAGTCACACTATAGCAGTAGTCACACTCTAGTAGTAGTCACACTCTAGTAGTAGTCACACTATAGTAGTAGTCACTCTCTAGTAGTAGTCACACTATAGTAGTAGTCACACTCTAGTAGTAGTCACACTATAGTAGTAGTCACACTCTAGTAGTAGTCACACTATAGTAGTAGTCACACTATAGTAGTAGTCACACTATAGTAGTCACACTCTAGTAGTAGTCACACTATAGTAGTAGTCACACTATAGTCACACTCTAGTAGTAGTCACACTATAGTAGTAGTCACACTATAGTAGTAGTCACACTATAGTAGTAGTCACACTATAGTAGTAGTCACACTATCGTAGTAGTCACACTCTAGTAGTAGTCACACTATAGTAGTAGTCACACTATAGTAGTAGTCACACTCTAGTATTAGTCACACTCTAGTAGTAGTCACACTATAGTAGTAGTCACACTATAGTAGTAGTCACACTCTAGTATTAGTCACACTCTAGTAGTATTCACACTCTAGTAGTAGTCACACTATAGTAGTAGTCACACTATAGTAGTAGTCACACTCTAGTAGTAGTCACACTATAGTAGTAGTCACACTCTAGTAGTAGTCACACTATAGTAGTAGTCACACTCTAGTAGTAGTCACACTATAGTAGTAGTCACACTATAGTAGTAGTCACACTCTAGTAGGAGTCACACTATAGTAGTAGTCACACTATAGTAGTAGTCACACTATAGTAGTAGTCACACTATAGTAGTAGTCCCACTCTAGTAGTAGTCACACTATAGTAGTAGTCACACTATAGTAGTAGTCACTATAGTAGTAGTCACACTATAGTAGTAGTCACACTATAGTAGTAGTCACACTATAGTAGTAGTCACACTCTAGTAGTAGTCACACTATAGTAGTAGTCACACTATAGTAGTAGTCACACTATAGTAGTAGTCACACTATAGTAGTAGTCACACTCTAGTAGTAGTCACACTCTAGTAGGAGTCACACTATAGTAGTAGTCACACTATAGTAGTAGTCACACTATAGTAGTAGTCACACTATAGTAGTAGTCCCACTCTAGTAGTAGTCACACTATAGTAGTAGTCACACTATAGTAGTAGTCACACTATAGTAGTAGTCACACTATCGTAGTAGTCACACTCTAGTAGTAGTCACACAATAGTAGTAGTCACACTATAGTAGTAGTCACACTATAGTAGTAGTCACACTATAGTAGTAGTCACACTAGCGTAGTAGTCACACTATAGTAGTAGTCACATGATCGTAGTAGTCACACTCTAGTAGTAGTCACACTATAGTAGTAGTCACACTATAGTAGTAGTCACACTATAGTAGTAGTCACACTACAGTAGTCACACTCTAGTAGTAGTCACACTCTAGTAGTAGTCACACTATAGTAGTAGTCACACTATAGTAGTAGTCACACTATAGTAGTAGTCACACTATAGTAGTAGTCACACTCTAGTAGTAGTCACACTCTAGTAGTAGTCACACTCTAGTAGTAGTCCCACTATAGTAGTAGTCACACTATAGTAGTAGTCACACTATAGTACTAGTAGTAGTCCCACTATAGTAGTAGTCACACTATAGTAGTAGTCACACTATAGTAGTAGTCACACTATAGTAGTAGTCACACTCTAGTAGTAGTCACACTCTAGTAGTAGTCACACTATAGTAGTAGTCACACTATAGTAGTAGTCACACTATAGCAGTAGTCACACTCTAGTAGTAGTCACACTCTAGTAGTAGTCACACTATAGTAGTAGTCACTCTCTAGTAGTAGTCACACTATAGTAGTAGTCACACTCTAGTAGTAGTCACACTATAGTAGTAGTCACACTATAGTAGTAGTCACACTAAAGTAGTCACACTCTAGTAGTAGTCACACTATCACAGGACCCTTGCTGGAGTCAAGCGAAGGCCTCTTTCCAAGGTGACAGCTCTCTGATATGGGTATCAGTGCAATTCTTGAAGAACGCATTTAGTCTTCATTTACCTACATCTTTTGGAATTTCAGATTTTGCGTTGAGCGTTTGTGTTAATTTGATCGTGGCTCAGTAGGTTACTTTCCAAATATAATTGTTATATTATTGTAACTAAAAAACATGATCTGATTGCTTTCAATTAATTTTTAACTATTCTCGCCTCCAAAATCCCAAATGATTCCAATTCAATTTCATTCAGAATTTACTTGCAATTTCACTGACGTCATTAACACCGCCTACCTCCGTGATTAACAATGGTTTCAAGCGCTAGAAAATCATATAACAGTGTCCATAAATCCTACACTGGGGAAACACCTTTGCTGTTCCAGCTCATC
>NC_140176.1:40691355-40833855 GCF_963971535.1 Notolepis coatsorum | reverse complement strand
AAGTAAAGAAATCAAAATAAAAAAAAAGACAGCAGAAAACGATTTCCTCATTGACTCCAATGCATTCCACAGAAATTTCTCTTCCTGATTGCGCTCATGACTTTTCACCTAGATCCCTGATACGCTCATTCCCACCTGGGGTATCATTGGAAAGCCAGACTCATTGGTTACAACCCTGTCCAATAATTTCCGAGATCGCCAAATGATTGAAGGAGGTAGAGCCTCGGGAGTCGCGGGTGGTATTCGAAAAAAGTCTGCCGTGTACTTCGGCGCACTGGGACCTTCCCAGGCAGTTGCCTATCTAGCTCACAGTCACAAACAGGACCTTCCCAGGCAGTTGCCTATCTAGCTCACAGTCACAAACAGGACCTTCCCAGGCAGTTGCCTATCTAGCTCACAGTCACAAACAGGACCTTCCCAGGCAGTTGCCTATCTAGCTCACAGTCACAAACAGGACCTTCCCAGGCAGTTGCCTATCTAGCTCACAGTCACAAACAGGACCTTCCCAGGCAGTTGCCTGTCTAGCTCACAGTCACAAACAGGACCTTCCCAGGCAGTTGCCTGTCTAGCTCACAGTCACAAACAGGGTGCCAACACTGACAAGGTTAATTGACCTGACGTGACGTACAATGAGCGTACGAGCATGCAAATGTCACCATTCAGGTTCGCCTCCTCTCCGCCCTCAGCAAGATGCCCATGTTGCCCATGCTCAGGGGCGTAATTATGGTTTCAGAGGCAGTTATTGTCCCCCGCACTTTTTTACCGTCCAAAACAATGTTACACAATAATAAACGGTAACGCAACACGGCTCTAGGACCACACGGAAAACGTTTGCTTGTTCCATCTCTGAGCTCAGGTCTCTGCAAATAAAGTTTTCATTCATTCATTCATTCATTCATTCATTCATTCATTCATTCATTCATTCATTCATTCATTCATTCATTCATTCATTCATTCATTCATTCACCAAGCAATGCTGTTGCATTTCATGGCAATCACACAGACCATCATTCACACCAAACTTTGAGGGGAGGGGTGCTATGTATTTGAGTACACCTGATGACATGGGCTGTTGTTATGCAAAGACAAGTAGCCAGGTGAGCACACGGCGAGGGACGAGTCACAAGTGCCGACCTGGCCAGCTGTCTTTGCATTGCATTGCTTGGTGAATGAATGAATGAATGAATGAATGAATGAATGAATGAATGAATGAATGAATGAATGAATGAATGAATGAAAACTTTATTTAACAGATTGCAGAATGGGTACAATACGGTACGGCTCAATACACACAATTGTTAAGGGGATGCAGACCAGAGAAAGACGTTTGTCTTGTTTACATCAGGGTCCCCCATTTTCAATTCATATTGACATTTATGACATACTCAACATACATGACGGCTATGGCTCAGGGGTAGAGCGGGCGTCCAATGATCGAAGGGTTGGTGGTTCGAAACCCGCTCAAGCCCATGTCCATCCCATTGCCGTTGTGTCCTTGGGCAAGACACTTAACCTACTTGCCTCGTATGAATGTGTATGCATGTGAATGAATGTTGGTGGTGGTCGGAGGGGCCGTAGGCGATGATTATTCGCCACGCTTCCGTGAGTCTGCCTCAGGGCACCTCTGGCTGCAATTGTAGCTTACTACCACCGGTATGACTGTGTATGAACGAATAATGGACTCTGTGAAGCGCTCTGAGTCAGAGAAGAGCGCTATATAAATCCAATCCATTATTATTTATTATTATGACATTAATGGCATAGAGACATACAGGTATTTAGTACTGATACATTTGTGACATATACAGTATTCAAATATACAGTACTGTTACCCATATATCCTGACAGAGTATTATACATATGATGGGGAGGGGACTGTACATTAGGAGGGGGTGGGTGGGTGGTAGAGAAATATACATATGGTGGTGAGGAGACTGTACATTTGGAGGGGGTGGGTGGGAGAGAAATATACATACAGCGGGGAGAGAATACATGCGGTGGGGAGGAGACTGTACATTTGGAGGGGGTGGGTGGGAGAGAAATATACATACGGCGGGGAGAGAATACATGTGGTGGGGAGGAGACTGTCTATTAGGAGGGGGTGGGGGTGGGGGGTTTGGACATTTACGGTGGCCAGTTTCAAATTGCAGCCTCCCGTAGGTGCTCTTAGAGCGGTTTTGAATGTGGGTAGGGATTCACATTGCTTTACAGCTTTGGGTAGGGCGTTCCACTCCACATTGATTTGGCATAATTGCGAAACGTGTTTAGTCCCTTGTTTGGTGTCTGTGAAATATGACCTCGTTGTATTTAACCTCTTCCACCCGGAGCATATTTTCTGAAAATCCGCCTAAAATAAATGGAAAAGTAAATGGAATATTGCTCCACTTCTACAAGGTCCAGAAATATTGTGTCTATTACTAGGCTTGCTTAAATTGTGATGAAACAAAGGAAAATATGAATTATGATTTTTCTTTGCATCTTTGACAGTGAATAACACCATGCTAATAATGACCAAACATTGAAAACCGCCACTGATCTCATTCAGTACCTTCTTGAGATCATGTGTACAACAAATCTAAGGAAATGAATAAAGGGAAGATGATTAAACAGAAGGTTCTGTAGATACAGTACTGAATTCTCCCATCCGGACCAATGCAATTTGAAATATTATTATAGAATATAGAATAGCAGGCTTATAAATTAACTTATTATAGCCAATTTGCACATTTATATATATATACATAATATCTTTCAAATGCCCGAGTTCAATTTGGATTTAGTATCACCAGGCGTGCATAAGAACAGATAATGAAATCTACTGTAATCTACTGTACTTTTTTATTTTGATCACAGTGCAACCGTTTTGAAACTAATTTCAGATCTAATTGTTGCTACATGCTAACAATAGGGAAGAGAAACTAACTGCGTTTTCAAATTTGTCAAAAACTTTACCTTTTGTGGTAGAATTATCCCGAATAATAACAGTTATTGAAATAATTCATACAGAACTCTGAACCTTGAACCCCATAGAACTTTAGGGGAAGTGTAGTACCCTCCCTCCTTGCCATACCTTGGTTTTTACTGAAACGACGCCACTGACCACGCCCCCAAATGTGTCCCCTCCACCATTGAAAACAAAATTACGCCCTTGCCCATGCCCAAGTCTGATACTGCACTACAGTGAATTATGAATAAATGTCTAAACAGAAAGCAAATGCAGGGACAACATGTACGTAATTATCCGAGAGTATAGGCACAAAAAAGTTGTCACTGACCACCCCCTCCCTGATGAGCTCAATAACTTTTAGACCTGCTGTGAGGGAATTGAACCCCGATCAATGAGTCAGATATAAAGGTAGACTTGGTAAACAAAGGTTTATTAAATATAAATATAGCTGGATGACCCAACCGGGACACTGGCCTAGTGTCCCCAAGGTGAGCCCTAGAGTCCACTCAGGTGTGGCTCTTTATAGGGGAGAGAGAGGGGAATTCTGGGTAGGCTTGGCCTAGGTCGGGATTGGAGGAGGCTCTATGAGGGGGGGGGGGGGGGGTTGTATCAGGCGTATCAAGGAGTGAGATGTGTGAGATGTCTGTCTCCGGGAGGGGAGAGGGTCCATGTTGGGGGGCCGGGAGGGGGAAGGGATGGTGTCAGGTGAGACACAAGGTGAATGGGGGAGGGTTGGACTGGGGAACATGACTGGGGATCGTTAGGTGAGACACTGTGAATGGGGGTGGGTTATTATTCTCCCACACCTGCTTTGGCAGGGACAACCAGGAGGCGCCCATCAAGGTGGAGTAACAACACAATCATCAAATTAGCTGACGACACAGTAGTGGTGGGCCTGATCTCCGCAAACGACGAGAGGGCCTACCTGGAAGAGATCAAGGTCCTGGCGGGATGGTGCCAGGAGAACAGCCTCTCCCTGAACGTCAGCAAAACAAAGGAGATGATTGTAGACTTTAGGAGGTCGGGGGGCAAGGACTACAGTCCCCTCAGCATCGACGGGGCACCGGTTGAGAGAGTGAACAGTTTTAAGTACTTCGGAGCCCACATATCCGAGGACTTGACATGGACCACACACATTGACAGTGTTGTGAAGAAGGCACGACAACGCCTCTACTTCCTCAGGCGCCTAAGGAAGTTCCAAGTCAGTCAGAAGATCCTTAAGAACTTCTACTCATGTACAATAGAGAGCATCCTGACTGGCAACATCACCTCCTGGTTTGGGAATAGCACTGCACAAGACCGAAGCAGACTACAAAGAGTGACACGTTCAGCCGAACACACAATTGGAGGGGGGCTTCCCACCCTCCAGAACATTTACAACAAGCGGTGCAGGGGTAAGGCTAAGAGAATCATCAAGGACTCCAGCCACCCGAACAACTGCCTCTTTGAACTGCTGCGGTCAGGCAAGCGATACCGGAGTCTCAAGGCGAGCACAGAAAGACTCAGAAGAAGCTTCTATCCCCAGGCCATCAGGCTGCTCAACGAACAATAAACACTATGCAACAACCATCAAATGCACACAGCACACACATCCACACGCACACACTCACTTTAAACAAACAACACACTGCAGCACCCACTCTCCACACTTTAGATCACCTAAACACACTTTATATTTATCGGTAAAGGATTTGCACTACAACTCGTACACCTTACTGTAAATTGTACCTAAATTGTACCTCATCCCATTTCTGCTTTGCACTATATAGTATTGTATATTAGTACATTGCATAGTATATTGTATATTGTATGGTAACTCAGTTACTTCTATTCTGCATCGAACATTGTACATATGTCTATACTGAACACTGTGACCTCTATTTTTACTTCTATTTTTACTTCTATTTTACATGCTATACTATTTTATTTCATACTTATCTTGTCTAGCACAGTCTCTGGAGCGTAACAGTAAGAAGCATTTTGTATAAAAGTATTCTGTACTTCTGTATGACAACTATTAAAGAAACTTGAAGAAACTTGAAACTTGAAACTGTTCTCCCTGCCAACCCCCAACCCCTCACTCTCTCCCCAACCGACGTGTGTACGGCACTGAGCAGGACTAATGCACGTAAGGCAGCTGGCCCTGATGGCATCCCTGGCCGTGTGCTCAGGAACTGCACTGAGCAGCTGACCGAGGTCTTAACTGACATCTTCAACCTGACACTAGCCCAGGCAGTTGTTCCAGTGTGCTTTAAAACCACCTCCATTGTGCCAGTGCTGAAATGCTTTTCTGCCATGAGCCTCAATGACTTCCACCCTGTTGCACTCATCCCCATCATCATGAAGTGCTTCGAGAGGCTGGTCCTGGCTCACCTCAAATCTGGCCTTTCACCCTCACTCGACAAACACCCATTTTCCTACCGTGAGAACAGGAGCACAGAGGACGCTCTGCGTTACATTCCACCCTCTCCCACCTGGATGAGAACAACACCCATGTGAGAATGCAGCATTCAGCACTGTCATCCCCCCCCCCTACAAACGAATTCCAAACTTGGTGACCTTGTGGAAACCAAGGACCTCAACATCAACCCCATCTGCCTGCAACTGGAAACTTGACTTCCTAACCAACAGACCCCAGTTTGTTAGGTGAGACAATCTCTACTCCTCTCAACCCTGAACACCGGCTGCGTGCTGAGCTCCCGCCTCTACTCCCTCTTCACCCATGACTGCACTCCTGTGCCTCAAATATATCCGCTATCAGCTCTATCTTTAATCTTTCAAAATGTTCAGTTGCTATCGCTATTAGCTCTATCTTTAATCTTTCAAAATGTTCAGTTGCTATTGCATGCACTCATCTGTGTTTCACTACACACATGAGTGCATGCTTACCAACTGTCCGTCTGCTTGATTGATTGATTGATTGAAAAGTTTATTAACAGATTGCAGAATGGGTACAGTACAGTACAGCTCAATACATACAATTGTTAAGAGGATGCAGACCTGAGAAAGACTTTCGTCTTGTTTCCATCAGGGTCCCCCATTTTCAATTCATCATATGACACACATGACATACAGATAGACAGTACTGCTACATCTATACATTTATGACATACCAGATTTTCAAATACAGTACTGTTTGTGATACTAAAAAAATCCAGAAGAAGAGTATATACATTTGACATAGAAACTGTGCATTGGGGGAGGTTGGGTAGGTGGGGTGGGGCTGTACATTGGAGGTGGGGGGGGGGGGGGGGGGGGGGTTGGGTAGGGGGGGACACACACTGTACATTGGAATACTGACATACATTTGACATGGAAACTGTACATTGGAGGAGGTTGGGTAGGTGGGGTGGGGTTGGGTGGGGCTGTACATTGGAATACTGACAAAGCCATGCTTGGTCTTTATTGTACAACTGGGTTAGGACATTTGTAGGGGCCAGTTTTGAATTGCAGTCTCCCGTAGGTGTTCTTTGAGAGGGTTTTTGAAGGTGGGTAGTGATTTACATTCCTTTACAGCTTTGGGTAGGGCGTTCCACATTGTTGTGGCATAATTGCGAAACGTGTTTAGTCCCTTGTTTGAGCCGAATCTGGGTTTTACATGATTTGTGGAGCTCCCTCTGGTGTTGTGATCATGGTATTCACTGACCTTTGGGAAGTATTTTGACATGTACATGGGTACCTTGGTCGTGTAGTGTATCTTGTAGACCAGGCCCATTGCAAGTTGCTGTACTCTGTCGTCTACTCTAAGCCATCCTAGGTTGGCAAAGTGTGCAGGGGTGAGGTGGGTTCTAGGAGTCAGGTCAAGCAGTAGTCTGACTAGTTTGTTTTGAGATGTTTGTAATTTGGTTTTTAGTGCCTTTGAGGTGCTTTGGTACCATGTGGTGCAAGCATAGTCGTAGTACCCTTGAATGAGTGCTCCTGCCACAGTCTTCAGGGTATTCTTGTTTACCAGGGAGGAGATCCGGTACAAGAATCGAGTTCGTTGATTGACTTTTTTTTATTACATTGGATGCCATTTTGTCACAGGAAAGATTAGCCTCTAGGATGGAACCCAGGTAGGTAATTTCATCTTTCCTTGTGACAATATTGTCACCCACTGTAACTGAGAAGCCGTCTGTTTTGCTGAGTTTGTTATTTGAACCGAAGAGAATGGACTCTGTTTTGCCCATGTGTAATGATAGTTTGTTGTCGGCGAGCCATATGTAGATTTTGCCTAGTTCCGAGCTGAGGGTTTTTTCAACCTGTAACTTGTTCTTGTCAGAGACCAGCAGGGCTGAGTCGTCCGGAAACAGGAACAAGTTGCAGTCACAAGCTGACAACATGTCATTTGCATAAATTAGGAACAGTAGTGGTCCTAGTATGCTTCCTTGTGGAACACCACAGTTCACTGTGAGGGGGGGGGGGATAGGGTACCGTTTACCTCCACCATCTGTTCTCTCCCCTCCAGGTAGGATTGTATCCAGCTCACTGATAAACTATCAAAACCAATTGCTTTTAGCTTGTCAATCAGAATGGTGTGATTGACAGTGTCGAAGGCCTTTTGTAGGTCTAGCATGACCATGCCGCAGTATTTGCCCGCGTCCACCTCTTGCTTGATGTGGTCGTTCAAATAGAGAAGGCATGTGTCAGTGGAGTGGGATGTTCTGAAGCCAGATTGGAATTCGTAGATTAGATTTTTATCCGTAAGGTACTTTTCGACCTGTTCGTATACTATTTTTTCCATGACTTTCGAGGTGGATGTAAGGATAGAAACAGGGCGGTAGTTGCCTGGGTCTAATTTGCTGCCCTTTTTGTGCAGGGGTGTTACTCTCGCTATTTTGAAGTCCTTGGGGACGTGTCCCTGTTTTATGGAGAGGTTTATCATGTGTGTGATGACTGGGGTGATGGCGGCTGCTGTCTCTGAGGAATTTGGAGGGGATGTTGTCATGGCCAGTGGCCTTGTTCGGTTGGAGGGCGCTCAGTTTATTGAGTACCTCATCTGTAGTTACCATTTCCAGTTTGAAATCGTCTTTGTGGACGCCTAGGTTCTTGTAGTATGCTACTATGTGTTCTACCCCATACTGCCCTGAGTGGGAGGGTAGTTTGTTTACCAACACTGTAACACTGTAACCAACACTGCAACACTACTATCAGCGACATCTAAGAAGGGAGATCCCCCCTTGAATGGCCCTTCTAAGGTTTCTCTCCTCCACACTGCCTGTGGAGCTTTTTTCCCTATTGTTAGGTTTTAGTGAGTTTTTCCTTACCTTCGCGTGGGGTATGTCTGGGAGTGCTTGCATTCTTTCATTTATTTGCATTCATCTAAAAAAATGTGGACCTTATGGTGTTCTTGTTCTGTTCTTGACTTATTGTTATATTTTCTTCTTGACTTGTTTAAAGAAGACCTGTACGGCCCATGGGGACATTAACGTGTGTTGTCGGGCCTTATAAATAAATTTGATTTGATTTGATTTGATTCTGTACATGGCACCAACACCACTATCAAGGTTGCTGACGACACAATGGCGGTGGGCCTCATCGAAAACAAAAATGAGTCGGCCTACAAGGAGAAGGTCCAGCACCCGACGGCGTTGTGCGCGGAAAATAACCTGGCCCTCAACACCAAGACAACCAGGGGTGTATACTTCAGGAAGAAAGGGTGACATTTTCTCTTACACTATCAGAGGGATGTGCACTTGGTGACCCTGGTTGACTTAATATGTCTGCTTTTCCATGGACTGTCGTTGACCCACGGGGACACCTCATGCCTTCAGACGTGACGGCCTCGTTCACACTGTTGCCATGGGGGACGCATTTCAATGTAATTTTGTGAATAAGAAATACGGGAAAAAAACGCTTCAATTCAGTAACATAACAGGTCGGCCTATTAATGTGGGTGCCGGGTCGTACACGTGGTGTTAGAACCGGTGCGGTTTCATCATTGACTACCTGTTGTAAAACACCTTTATGATGAGTGTGCTGCCAGAACTATCACTGTCAGAACTCGGGACTTGAGAACTAGAGAGACTCACATCTTGTATTTTGCACTAGAGACTCATATCAAATTTCCCGAAGGGGATTAATAAAGGATCATCTTCTTATCTCATCTTATCTTACAGTACAATGAAAAGAAGTTTGGCATCCAAATATTGCAATAGTAATATACAATGTACAGGAGATTAAACTGGATATAGAATATATAAATGAGAACTACTGAGTAAGAGTGCTAATCAGATGTATGTACAGAGTTGTAGTATTAATATGTACTGGTGATACAGGTATGAAGACACTATTGTAGTAAGTCATACTGGCCAGCAGTGTAACTAGTAAGAGTAGGTAAAGGATATGTACAGATATAGATATAGTATCTACAGATATGTAAAAAGGATTATATGCATGTACAGTATGTATGTACAGATGTGGATAAATATGTATACGGTACGAATAAATATACTATATATATATATATATATATATATATATATATATATATATATATATATATATATATATATATTAGGGCTGTCAGTTTATCGCGTTAATTAGATTAATTAATTACACAGCAAATTATCGCGTTATGAAAATTAACTCAAAATTAATTACAATTTTTTCTTTTTTTTTAAATAATTTTTTTTTGTATCTCATTCATTCCATTAGAATGTAGAATACACATTTACAGACTTTTTTATTTTTTAATATGGTCCATTTGCATGTTCTTGGTATCTGATTCTAGGGACATCTATGAATCTCAGGGAATGTATTCCCAGTGTCAGAAATACTGTGGGCTAGATACACAAAGAATGGATTGCACGGTGCAAGTTGCACCCTGGTCTGCATCCCCTTAACAATTGTGTGCCGTACTGTATTGTACCCATTCTGCAATCTGTTAATAACATTTTCATTCAATCAATCAATCTGCGCGGTGATTGATTGAATGAAAATTTTATTTTGAGTAAATTGTAATGAACCAAATGAGAATATCAATAAATTTGTTTGTATCTTTGACTGTGAATAACACCATGCTCAAATTGACCAGACCTGAAAAATCTAAGCAAATTAATAGATGGAAGATGATTAAACAGAAGGTTTTGTAGATACAGTACTGAATATGCAATTTGAAATATGATTATATAATATAGAATATCAGGCATAAAATGGTTATGCGATTAAAATGCGATTAATTAGATTAATTAATTACAAATCCTGTAATTAATTAGATTAATTTTTTTAATCGCCTGACAGCACTAATATATATATATATATTATATATATGGTATATACAGCATTATTGTACATGCTATCATTCAGAGTTGTGTATAGTTGCATTATGCCTACAGCATGACTTGGCCCACAGACACCATTTCCCTCTTGGTCTGTAAACAAAATTAAACAAACGATCACACAATTCTTATTATGATCAGACCGCATTTGAGAATGTCTTACATTGATAATTGCTTAGGTATGTTTGCAAGAAATATGGGGTTGGAGCAGGCAGTGTTAACAGGACATATATGAGCCTTTGATGAAGGCCCTGAGTCTTCCCTGAAAAACCAGGGTGGGTCCGTTTTCCTTCCAGCATGCTCTTACTCCTGCATCACAGTTTCCATATACTCATAAAAAATAATATTTAATCAATAGCTCAATTATCTAAATAACTCCCTTCCTGTTTGGATTTTAGCTCAATGCTGAGAAAATAAAAACTGGCTCTCGCTTAAAGAAAAAAAAGAGAAAAAAACATACCAACCTGTACAGTAATTAAGTTTATTTGCAGTCAGAATAGCTGCCATTCACTGTAGAAACCCTAAAGTCAATGCAACGTGCTTATGTAATAATGTAATATAAGCCCTAAAAAAAGGATCCTTTTATTCCTGGCACGTCCTTCATATTTAATACGTGAGACGGGACTTGACTGTAGCCAGCGTCAGAACACATGACCCCCCGGTGACCTCCCTACGTGCCCTACGACTGTGAGGGCCTAGGTGTGCCAAACCGCATTAGGCTCAATGCGGCCTGCGCACCTGGCCACATCCAACAGCTGCTACCTTGGCTTATATATATATATATATATATATACAAAGCATGAATCTTATGGCAAAGTGTGAATAGCAACAAGGAACTATTAGACCAGTGGTTCTCAGCCTTTTCTGGGCCAACGCCCCCCTATGGAAGCATAGGAAGCATACTAGGACCGTTACTGTTCCTAATCTATGCAAATGGCATGTCGTCAGCTTGTGACTGCAGCTTGTTCCTGTTCGCCGATGACTCAGCCCTACTGGTCTCTGACAGGAACAAGTTGTAGGTTGAAAAAGCCCTCAGTTCGGAACTCGGCAGAATCTGCACCTGGTTCGCAGATAACAAACTATCATTACACCTGGGTAAAACAGAGTCCATTATCTTCGGTTCAAATAACAGTGGGTTACAGTGGGTGACAATATTGGCACAAGGAAATATGAAATTACATACCTGGGGTCCATCCTAGAGGCAAATCTTTCCTGTGACAAAATGGCAAACAATGTAATCAAAAAAGTCAACCAACGAAACAAGGATCTTCAAGAAACAAGTAAACAAGAATACCCTGAAGACTGAAACTCTAACAGGAGCACTCATTCAAGGGTACTGCGACTATGTTTGCACCTCATGGTACCAAAGCACCTCAAAGGCCCTAAAAACAAGATTACAAACATCACAAAACAAACTGGTCAGACTACTGCTTGACCTTACTTCTAAAACACACCTCACCCCAGCCCATTTTGACAACCTATAGGATGGCTTAGAGTAGACGAGTAGAGCAACTTGCAATGGGCCTGGTCTACAAGATACACTACACCACTAAGGTACCAATGTACATGTCCAGGTACTTCCCAAAGGTCAGTGAATACCACAAACCACAACACCTGAGGGAGTTCCACAAATGTGCAACCCAGATTCCAAAAACCTACAGGAGGCTGCAATTAGAAACTGGCCCCCGTAAATGTCTGAACCCCCTCCCACCCCCTCCTAATGTACAGTTCCCTCCCCCTCGTATGTATATATTTACTTTTACGATCTCTATTTAACAGTACTGTATATTTGCATTATCTTGTATGTCACAAATGTAACAGTACTGTATATCTGTATGTCATGTATGTCATGAATGTCATGATTAGATTAGATGATTAGATTAGATTTGTATATCTGTATATCTGTATGTTGGGTATGCCATAAATATCATTATGAATCAGCTGAGTAACAATGTTCATCAAAGTGTTGAGTGCTACAGTGTAGGTTAGTATACAAGTGCATGACAGTAAGGTTAGTTAGTAACGTCCCCCGCCCCCCTATCTGATGTCCATGTTCCATAACCCCCCCCCCTATCTGACGTCCATGTTCCATAAAGCCCCCCCCCCCCCTATCTGACGTCCATGTTCCATAACGCCCCCCCCCCCTATCTGACGTCCATGTTCCATAACGCCCCCCCCCCCCCCCCCACTATCTGATGTCCATGTTCCATAACGCCCTCAATGGGAATTACATTTTCAGCTCCCAATTATGACTGTTTTCTGTCTATCATCTGTATCTATGAAATTATCAGCCATTAATGTTTCTATTTGGCTCAGTTAAAAAAAAGTAAACCTTTTCTTTGCTAGAAAGCGACACTTCCTCTGTTTCTGAAGTGATTGTGCTTCACTGCACGTAGGCTGCTCTCTGGTTCCAGTCAAGTTGTTGTCCTGATATTAAAACAATGATAAATAAATCAAATAGACTAGCGCCGCCTTTGAGCATCTCAACGCACCCCTTTCAACAATTCTTTCTTCACTTACTGCCCCCCCCCCCCCCGCACTATGAACACTCCCTGGGGGGTGGTACCGCCCCCGTTGAAAAACCCTAGTCTAGACTATAAAAAAAGAGACCTGTGGATGTGTAAAGGTTTATCGATACCCATTGAATGATGCCCATTCTACTGTACTACTGTATATGTGTCGTCCATGTCTTAAAACAATGAGGGAAAAATACACCTAAACAAGATTTAACCCTTTATTTATTTCTCAAATTGACTGACAGAGCTTTAAACACAGGGACATACTTTGTAAATGCTAAACGTTGATTTTAAAGCCATAAAACATTAAAATGTGTAATATTTGAAAACACTGGCAAAAATGGTTCTACTGTATCCTAAGAGTTAGAATGGCTCAGGAAACTATAAATATATATAAAAATAATAATAATCCTGATGAAAATAGGTAAACATACGAGGTGTAGAGCTGCACTTCTTCTGACCCTCTTTCACGATTCCATCGCTACGTATGTAAGCATCCATTCCTTTGTTCATCAGTGAGTCAGACAACTGTAGCCTGGCCCTTCCAGCAAAAAAAAAAATAGAAGAAAATCCAACTAAGAGTTGAATTCTCCAAGAATCTCAAGGATTACAATATGTGAGGTCAAATTTGTTCCCGGGGGAACAATTGAGGTGTCAGTGAATTCATCTTGTGTTTGTCGCTCGTTCATCTTCCTCCCTGCTTCGTGGCCTTCGTGGTCCTTTCATGGAGAACATATCAATTACTTAAGATCACACATTCTACACAATATCTCAATACACGTGATGGTAACTTACTTGTTTTCCTTCTCTCCAGGGACATACATACAGGGACATGGATGCATAACTCTCTGAAGTGAACAAGAGTAGGGGTCACCAAGGCCTCGATGGGGTCACAACACAATCAACTTTTTGCATTCGGTAGTAAATGGAAAGAAGATACATTAAATCGATGAATGGTGAGCAGGGAGCTTTGTCGTACAACCGTAGATGAGTTGCACTGGGGGGGTCATTGTTACCATTCACTGCACACTGATCACACTGAGTTGCATTCTGTTTCACACTTCAGTCTTCCAGTCTGATGGATTCGTGACAGCTGTGTTGCCGAGGATGGGGTCCTCATCCATTGGTGCATCATGTGAAGTTCCCGTGGCAACACTGGTGCCATAGCAACCAATGACTTAACTTTGTCTCCGAGTCGTGTGATTGGCTGTAATGCTATGTTGAATGTAGCATAGCAAAGTATAAGCTAGCTAGCTAGCTAGGTAATGTACGAAACGAGATAGATATCGCTATATGATGCTAGCGATGTCAGTTTACCTCGAAAACACTTTTGCAACGGTGGGACTAGCGTTCCGGCTATAAACAGAGAAAAGAGAGCAGTGAGTAAAGCAACACCAGACCGAGGACAGCTAAATCATTTAACTAGTGACTAGCGATTCAGGTATGGTGACCAGATGCAAAAAAGTCCTAAAGCAGGACAACAGTAAGATTTTGGTGTGACAAAGTGGAACAGATAGATAATGTACATTTTTTAAAAGGTTGCCAAAGCAAAAGATAAAATAGAAAACAGAGAATGCTGTAAATGCGTTTGCATTTCATACTGTGTGAAACATCTACAGATGCATGGATTGGAAAAAAGACATTTCCAGACTCTGACACTGCCAAAATGTTTTGTAGCCTTATATTTAGTTCATGGTGCCTCAAAATGTTTTTGGTTTGATTTATGTAATAAACATGTAATACATCATGTCACTAATGGAAAGTGCACTTTTAAAATAATTAGATTAGTATCTTTGTGACTGAGGTCAGAGCATGTGAGCGGAGCGGAGCAGAGCGCGAGCGGAGTGAGGAGCGGAGTGGGTGGATTTTGAAGTAAGTAAGTAAGTAAGTAAGTAAGTAAGTATTTATAAAGCACCTTTCATACATGTCATGTAGCTCAAAGTGCTGTACACAAATATAGGCATATATAACGATAAAAGCAATAAAGTCACAGTGATCAGTTAAGATCAATGTTTAAAAAAAAAATTATAATAATAATAATAATAATAATAGTAACGTAAAAATGAAAATAACGTAAAAACAGTCATTTGCTTACCAGTTTGGGAGAACAGGTCCGCACAAACATGTCCGCTCAGTAGCAACCGGAAGTGCACTAAACCAATGCACTTGTATGGTAGGTAGCAATGTTTAGCTCTTATAACGCTAGTGTAGTTACGTTTTTATCAGTGGTCATAGTTGGGTCCATAGTGCTTTACCAAGTCCCATGGATCCATCAGTGGCCGTGTATTGTGTGCGTATGTACCCGTTCCCTCATGTGGTCAGTGGCCAGAGTTGGGTCCACAGGACTTATCCAAGCCCCATGGACCCATCAGTGGCCACGTCTTGTGTGCGTATGTACCCATTCCCTCATCTAAAGAGTTGGGTCCACAAGACTTTTCCAAGCCTTACGGATCCATCAGTGGTCGTGTATTGTGTGCGTATGTACCCGTTCCTTCATCTAAAAAGTTGGGTCCACAAGGCTTATCCTAGCCTCATGGATCCATCAGGTTTTTCCAAGCCATAACTATTTGTAAGCTAGACTGTATAGGTACGTTTTTAATTTTCCTTTAAAAATGTGTATGGAGCTGGCGTTTCTGATGTGTGTTGGTAGTGTGTTCCATAGTTTTGGGGCATAGTTGGCAAATGCCATACTTCCTATCCTCTTTTGGTTTCTGGGCATGTCTAGTAAACCTGTAGTGGATGACCGTAGCGTTCTTGAGGGCAGATAACTAACTAGGGAATTTGCTATGTATTTTGGGCCTTGCTCATTAAGAGCTTTATATGTTAGGAAAAGGACCTTAAAATCAATTCTATGAGTTATTGGAAGCCAGTGCAGAGTGGCCAGGACTGGAGTGATATGTTCTCTTCTCCTTGTATGAGTTAGTAATCGAGCTGCAGAGTTTTGGATAAGCTGAAGCTTCCCAATGGTTGCTTTGGGAAGACCAGTGAACAGTGCATTACAATAGTCAAGCCGACTTGATACAAAAGCATGAATAAGTTTCTCTGCATTCTTTTTTAAATTACGAAAGGTCTTACTTTCGCTATGTTTCTTAGGTGGAAGAATGACGTTTTCATGGCCTTATTTATATGAGACTTAAAGGTCAGGTCTGAGTCCAAGATGACACCTAGGCTTGTAACCTCAGTCTTTACATAGGATGACAGACTCCCCAGGTTTTCACACAGCACTTCCCTTTTCGCTTTTGGGCCGATCAATAGGATTTCGGTCTTGCTTTCGTTTAATTTTAGGAAGTTATTGTTCATCCACTTGTTTATTGCTAACAGACAATTTGTAATGGACTGTAATGAAGTGAGCGCAGAGTGGGTTTTAAAATGGGTCAGAGTGACTCCGGAGCGAGAGCTGTCCTCCGCTCCGAGCCGCTCAGTGCACACGATCACGGGTACTACACACAGTGGTTTAAACTGATGTAATATACATGTAGTACAATGCCAAAGCAATAGGTGGCGATGTAGTTCAAACATGAAGGCCATTTTCAACCAATCAGAAGGGTGAACGCGTCACTACACATCCTGCTCAGTCAAAACAGAAACCCGCCATCTTTAAATTACCTTGCGATTATTTAGCAACATAGCATTTATTTTCAGCAAGAAACAAAGTGCAATAAAAAAAAGGATACATTCACTGTGTTCTGCCTCATTTGTTGATGAAACTAACATCAACACAACCAAGAGCGGAGAGTTTAGTCTCACAAAAAGAGCGCTGATGTTGTTAGCTTACATGCTAACGTGATTGTGATCTGCCATTATAAATGTTAGCATTGCGGCTAGGCTAGCGTACATTAGCGTAGTAACGCTAGTAGAATGAATGGATCAAAACATTATTTAACAGATTGCAGAATGGGTACAATACAATACGGCTCAATACAAACAATTGTTAAGGGGTTGCAGACTGTTGTAGTTTGGTCAAATCAAGCTAATTTATATCATGCAAAAAAAAATCGGATTTCCCCCATAATTTTTTTCTGCTGAGCGGGCTGGAGCGCGGAGCGCTTGGTGCGCAAATGAAGGTGAGCGCTGAGCGAGCGTAGAGCGGCGTGGGGGGGGGACAACACAATTAATTTCCGTTGTCTTTATACAGTATGTATGAACCATTAAATGGGCAATAGTCAAATGTATCTGTATAAATCACGTTTGTGACTAAGCTATAGAGATGCACATGTGCATCAATTAATTTCTGTTGTGGGTAGCAACAGGGGATGCTGTGTTTACTAGCTTTCAGCACGGGAGTTTAGGCTGTGTATAGCTTATTATTAGGCTTTTCAATTTATTTTCTATTCTTGCGAATAGCATTGTGGACATTTTCTAATGCTCGTATAAGGAACTTAGCCCCTTTCGTGACTGTGATGCAACCCTTGGTTGAATACGCATTCACGTATTCAACCAAGGATTGCATCAGTCACGAAAGGGGCTAATAAGGAACTGTAGTCACGAGAGCTAGCATAGCTCATCCAACGAATGTTGGCATCAATGGCATGACTACAGTACTGATAGGAGCTACTGTAGCATTAACGTAATGCTAGTTATCATACCATACCATCGGCAATTGCAGTGAGGATCTTTATTAACGTTAGCTAGCTAGCACATTTTGCATAGAATAAACTCGGCTAACGTTAGCTTATGTAGCTAGCAAACTATAATTATAGTTAAAGCTAGCTAGCTAACGTTAATCAATAAAGATCCTCACTGCGATTGCCGATGGTTATGATAACTAGCGTTACGTTAATGCTAGCTCTCGTGACTACAGTTCCTTATACGAGCATTAGAAAATGTCCACAATGCTATTCGTAAGAATAGAAATCTCAATCTCTCTCCATCAGAGCTCGCTCTTCCGGTAAACTAGCGCAACGTCACCACTGACAGCAGCGCTGTGCTCCAATAGGAAGGCATTCGCATGCATAAATGAATAAATTAAAGAGGGAAAAAAAATACAGTTATATAGTAGCATTTCGAACACTCTAGTACCGCGGTACTATACTATAGACAAAAGACAACAAAACAACCTGCCTAACACATAATATACATAACTGCCTATATATATATATACAAGGACAGAGTCCGTAACAATCTTGATTTCTAGTTCGCTTGAAATGTTGTTTTTGACAGGGCGCTAAGCGTTGACAGTGCGTGCTACATTTTGACAGCGCGCTAAATTACTACCAATCAGATCTGCGATATGAGGTAGAATGAGGTAGAATAATTTTAAAGAGAGTATACATTCCAGTATGTCAAAGCTTAGCTGCACTATGGAGGATTGGCACCCTGTGGCCGTGAGTGATAATTGCACCTGAAAGCCAAGGAGCTGAGCTTTCTTCACATATATGGCTTATTACGGTAATCCAAAAACTGTGGGAGTTATTGAGGAGGTAAACACAAGTAAAATTCTACCTGCTTCAAGGTCAACCATCAAGGTCAAATTCCGCCTAGACAAAAGTGGAAAAGGAGCCTAAGAAGAATAAATCTAAAAGGCCAGGGTTCAAACTTTATTGCAGTTGTATAATAGTTCAAAATGTAGGGGCAGCTAAGTGGCGCAGTTGGCAAAGCACTCGCCACTAACGCAGGAGATGCTGGGTTCGAGCCCAGCTCTCTGTGTTGCTTCCGGCTTGGCTGGTCGTTCATACTAATACAATTGGCAGTATTAGGGGGTGGGAAAGCCGGTGGGTGGGGATCGGACGTTGTGGACAGCGACTCCTAGAGGTCGGTTGGTGCGCCTGTACAGCAGAATCAGGAAGCAACAGGGGCAGCGTGAGCCTCCCACGCGTTACTCCTCGCCACTGAGAGATCGCGCTGTACAGGTGAAAAGATGCGACAGCTGCCTCCTCGTGTACCGGAGGGTACACGTGATGCAAGGCTTGGTCTACATTGCAGCCGACCAGTGGGAGGCATGGTCTAACAACGTTCGAAACAGGGGAGGGTAGAATTGGATAATACGAAAATTGGGATGGGAGAAAAATAGAAAATGGGGAGAAAAAGTAGATAAAAAATATTGTTCAAAATGTACATCTGCAAAGTTAAATTGATGTTCAATTGCAGTGTCTACTTCACTAAAAACCTGTAAAAATCCCATTTCCGATTTTAGTTGTTCTTGTCTAATAACAGTTTGATACACATTCAAAACATACAGTAAGTTCAAACAATAACAGATATTGAAAGCTGAAGTAGTTCTGAAAAAAAAGGGTGAAAAGCACTTACTCACAGCACATTCTCTGACAATTACACAGCAATAACAACTACATATACCCAGGCGGACTGTTTCAGGCTTAGGTAAACATAATAGGATAAGAGGAAACCATACCATAGAAAACTGCAACAAAATACATTTCTTCAAGCAAGGTAACTTTGGGCACTGTTTGATATTTGTATTGTTCACATTTTATGCTCTTGAAATGAGACAGTGGCTTTTTACTGACATCACGGCACTGGTTGTTCCTGACCAGGAGTGCTCATAGGGGCAATTATATTAATTATTGTTATTACTATTATTTATATCATTTTTGAATGCATCACTGTTGGGAGGGTTTTCTCTTGTTCAGCCCACCTGCTCTCCTCGGGTGTGGCAGGTCAACCAGTCCTTTTGCAAAGCTACATTCATTCAGAGTTCATGTTTTTCTTTTTTAAGAGAATCCATTCTGCTCAGTACCTTTTTCTCTCTTGAGACCGTAGGAAGGCTGACAGAGACGCGGGAGGGAGGGTTCTATGGGGATCGATCCTGCGGCAGCAGGGGTACTAAATGTGGTTCCAGCGGTGGGGGACTTAACCACTTCACCATCTCTACGCAAAACACGTCAAACAATTTTTAAAGCTATTGTATGTATTTATAGTTGGGCTGTCCTTGGCCAAAGGAATTATTGGTCATGAATAGTCATATATAGCCCTAGTAGTCGATTGGGTGATTTCATCGACAAATTATTTAACCTCTAAAGCAGAGGGTCACTCCGACACGACACTAGACCTGTTTTACAAAACATTAAATATCGTTGGAACCGCTTGTGATTCGCTTAACATTTTATCTGAATCAGGATATTCTATAACAATAATTCCCTGGTAAACTATGGAGTTATTCAACAAAAGATTTTTTTTTCACTGTCCGTTTTTCTTTTTATGTCAAATATTGTATGCTAACACAAAGGTAATGTATGATGGTGACTTTACACTGGACCAGAAATAAAGGCTAGGTTCCCCTGAATCATCAAAGATTGACCACTTGATACTGACTCAAAGAATAAGCTCAGCATTGGCAAAAATATAACACTATGTCCTGGCGAATCTTTGTCTGTAGGCTTTAGAGGGTTAGAATGTAAGTTGTCTACATAATGCAGAAGGACCTCTTTAAATCCAGTGCTGTAGCCAGAGATGTGCTCTTCCTCTAATCAATCATTAATCTAATCAAGTGTAGACAAAAGCACAACAATCTACTAATTGACTAACAAAGTCTTGGTCGACTTGGAAAACTAAACTGGACAGTTGACTAATTGACTAAGAGCCCTACAGTATTTCATACTGCAGACAGTACACCAACCTATCCCACATAGCCTTGGTTGTACCATAGATCCCTAATGCCAAGTCCTTCCAGGGACCAGCACAGACAGACAGACAGACAGACGGACGGACGGACGGACGGACGGACGGACGGACGGACAGACAGACGACAGACAGACAGACAGACAGACAGACAGACAGACAGACAGACAGGCAGGCAGGCAGGCAGGCAGGCAGGCAGACAGGCAGGCAGGCAGGCAGGCAGGCAGGCAGGCAGGCAGGCAGGCAGGCAGGCAGGCAGGCAGGCAGGCAGGCAGGCAGGCAGGCAGGCAGGCAGGCAGGCAGACAGGCAGGCAGGCAGGCAGGCAGGCAGGCAGACAGACAGACAGACAGACAGACAGACAGGCAGGCAGGCAGGCAGGCAGGCAGGCAGGCAGGCAGGCAGGCAGGCAGGCAGGCAGGCAGGCAGGCAGGCAGGCAGGCAGGCAGGCAGGCAGACAGACAGACAGACAGACAGGCAGGCAGGCAGGCAGGCAGGCAGGCAGGCAGGCAGGCAGGCAGGCAGACAGACAGACAGACAGACAGACAGACAGACAGACAGACAGACAGACAGACAGACAGACAGACAGACAGACAGACAGACAGACAGACAGACTGTCGACAGACTGTCGACAGACAGACATACAGACAGACAGACAGACAGACAGACAGACAGGCAGGCAGGCAGGCAGGCAGGCAGGCAGGCAGGCAGACAGACAGACAGACAGACAGACAGGCAGGCAGGCAGGCAGGCAGGCAGGCAGGCAGACAGACAGACAGACAGACAGACAGACAGACAGACAGGCAGGCAGGCAGGCAGGCAGGCAGGCAGGCAGGCAGGCAGGCAGGCAGGCAGGCAGGCAGGCAGACAGACAGACAGACAGACAGACAGACAGACAGACAGACAGACAGACAGACAGACAGACAGACAGACAGACAGACAGACAGACTGTCGACAGACAGACAGACAGACTGTCGACAGACAGACAGACAGACTGTCGACAGACTGTCGACAGACAGACAGACAGACAGACAGAGAGACAGACAGACAGACAGACAGACAGACATACCAACAGGCAAACAGACAGGAAGACAAGACGGACAGAGCAGTTTTACCATGGCCAGTTCCTCCTTCTCTTCCCTCCCTCCCTTCCTCCCTTCCTTCCTTCCTTCCTTTCGTCTCCTTCAAGGTCAGTCGTCAGAGCGAGGCTGCATGTCACTGTTCCTTTGTCTATTCAGATAAAATGGCTGCATTCATCGTTTGTCAGATAAACCTACAAAAAAATGGAGTGAGGAGAGGGGAGTGCACTAGAGAGGGTGATAGAGAGAGAGGGAGAGAGAGAGAAAGGAGAGTGTTAAAAAAAACAAAAAAACAACAACCCTATCACTGCCTCCTCCTCAGTCCGGCCCCAGCCTGCTGCTTTTATCTCTCCATGACAAATTCAAGCACTCACTCTCTCCTCTCTCCTTCTGCATTTTTCTGCTCACCTTATCTTCTGTCTCAATGCTGCATCGTTTGCCATTTTAGAATAATGTCCCCCCCTTCCTATAATGACATTGGCTTTGTGCTTCATATTACCTCAGGATTTTCACCAGTCCTCCCCCAAGAACACAGGCACATAGAAACACACACGCAGACACACAGATGCACGGGCAACACACATGAACATGCACACACACAAGCAGATATGCACACACGTACAAACACAGACCAATGTGCCAAATGAAATCTCTCTATAAACCCTTCAGAACAGGCGTCAGATGCTTAAGCAGGGTCCATCTGTAGCCGCTAGCGGACTAAGTCCTATTGTGTCTATAAAGGATCAACAGTACACAAACAAAATATTGTTTCCCCAATATTGACATTCCTGGAAGAATGCTCTCGGAATATTGTGTCACTGTTGTATTTTTAAGATTATTTTTATTTCAGTTTGTGTCTGTTTCAGAGTAGTATTGATCACGGTTGAATGTGTGTCTGTTTCAGAGTAGCGTTGATCACAGTTGGACGTGTGTCTCTTATGACAAGATATCAGTTTGAGATAAGACATACTGTAATAGCATAGTACATAGTAGATAGTGGTATAGACATAGTAGCATTGTAGATAGTAGTATACACATAGTAAATAGTATTATAGACATAGTAGCATAGTACATAGTAGATAGTATTATAAACATAGTAGCATAGTAGGTAGTAGGTAGTAGTATAGACATTGTATATGGTAGATAGTATTATAGACATAGTAGCATAGGCCATAGTAGATAGTATTATAGACATAGTAGCATAGGCCATAGTAGATAGTAATATAGACATAGTAGCATAGTACTTAGTAGTATAGACATAGTACATAGTTGATAGTAATATAGACATAGTAGCATAGGTAGTAGTATAGACATAGTAGATAGTAATATAGACATAGTAGATAGTAATATAGACATAGTAGATAGTAGTGTAGACATAGTACATAGTAGGTAATAGTATAGACATAGTAGATAGTAATATAGACATAGTAGCATAGTAGATAGTAGATAGTAATAGACATAGTACATCGTAGATATAATTATAGATATTATAGTAGCATAGTATATAGTAAATAGTAGTATAAACATAGTATCATAGTAGGTAGTAGTATAGACATAGTATATGGTAGATAATATTATAGATATAGTAGCATAGTACATAGTAGATAGTAGACATAGTAGATAGTAGTATACATAGTAGCATAGTACATAGTAGAGATAGTAATATAGACATAGTACATACTGTAGTATAGTAGTATATACATAGTACATATTAGATAGTAGTATAGACATAGTACATAGTAGATAGTAGTATAAACATAGTAGCATAGTAGGTAGTAGAATAGACATAGTAGATAGTAGTATAGATATAGTACATGGTAAATAGTAATATAGCCATATATATTGATTAAAACTGTGTTTTTAGTCAACGGTGCAAAATTGGGTGTGTTTCAGCTGTCCTGAATGTGATGAGAAGTTCATTCCACCGACGTGGAGCGAGGACAGAGAATAGTCTGCTTCTTGACCCCCAGGAGTCCGAAGAGGAGTTGGTCTGAGGCAGCCGGAGGATGCAGAGTGTTTGATTGATTGATTGATTGAAAACTTTATTAACAGATTGCAGAATGGGTACAATACAATACGGCTCAATACACACAATTGTTAACTCATTGGGGGCCAAACAGCAGAGGACGCTGATGGCCCGTCCAATGTAGGGATAGCTTTACTTGCGAGTGCTTAAAATATATGAAATATTATAGCTATGGATCTAATGAACACGTTGATTGTCGGTGAGTTGCTTCCAGTCAGCATGCACAAAGCAGATGTTTTCTTTCGTACATACATTTCCGTTTTATACCGTGGTGAATATGAATATATTTCTAGAGCGTTCTGTCTAATCTCAATAAACTCCAGCAAGTCGAGCTTCAATGTATTTCCTTAGAAATTGTGCCTTTTGTCGCTTGATTTATGAATAGTTTTCAAATAAACGCTAGATTATCGATATTATATGTGTCATCCTGCACGAACAGAAGCGGGGTCTGAAAAATCGATTCTCCGTACTTTGGTCGGCGCGGACCGCACATACACACACACACACGCTCCGATGGTGGTGAAAGAAACATCTGATCAACCCAGGATTGGTAACAGAGAGTCCTTACCTCACATCTGGTGTACTGCAAAAAGATTAATCCAATTCCTGATCGCCATTCCAAATATTGATCGCGTTTATGTCCAAAACACATAATCCACGCTGCTCCGAGTGTTCCCAGTCCATGTGTTATAAACGTTACTCTTGCCAGAGAAGGAAAACCTGGACCGAACTTCTTAGATCGATGCACAGCCCCAGCCAGAGGGATTCCAATGATGTGCAATACCGGCCGGGAGGCGTAGGCGGCGATATTTGCCCTTTGCGAGCTCAGATCCATTCCCAATGATAACATCAGGCTGGATGGATGAAAAATGAATGGATATAGCTAATAAAAGAAATAATGATTAAAACCCGAGATTTCTTGGGTTTGGTGCACAGCGCTTGGCGAGTTAACCCGAGATATCTTGGGTCTGGCCCAGAATGTGTTAAGGGGATGAAGATCAGAGAAAGACTTTTGTCTTGTTTACATCAGGGTCCCCCATTTTCAATTCATCATGACATTTATAACATACAGTACTGTTACAACCAGACATAGGGGTGTAGGCAGTGATGCGTTGCTCATGGGACGAGGTTGCACGCCGTGCAACCAAAGTTTTGTGAGCAGAAGCGCGTGCATGCACACGCACAGATGTGCACACGCATGTACACAGGAATGCACTGCACTCGACTGATGCGCCAACTCGCAGTACCCACCTGGCTACTTTGCATATCAATAGCGCCGGTCGTCAGGTGTTACATTCAATTCATAGAGGCAATTAGGCACTGTCTTTAGTCTGTCCTTATGCGAGGGAACATTTATGCGCATGCGCGGGAGCGCGTGCACGCGCCTGGGAGCGCGCGTGCACGTGGCGTATTTAGCGTGCGTGCAACCAGTGTTGATATGAGCATCGCAACACTGGGTGTAGGGGTCTTGAGGGTGTGTAGTTAGAAAATGCAGAGCGTAAGGGCCTTGAGGGTGTGCAGTTATAAGATGCAGAGTGTAGGGGTCTTGAGGGTGTGTAGTTAGAAGTTGCAGAGCGTAGGGGTCTTGAGGGTGTGTAGTTAGAAAATGCAGAGAGTAGGGGTCTTGAGGGTGTGTAGTTAGAAGATGCAGACTGTAGGGGTCTTGAGGGTGTGTAGTTAGTAGATGCAGAGTGTAGGGGTCTTGAGGAGGGTGTGTAGTTAGAAGATGCATAGCGTAGGGTTCTTGAGGGTGTGTAGTTAGAAGATGCAGAGTGTAGGGGTCTTGAAGAGGGTGTGTAGTTAGAAGATGCATAGTGTAGGGGTCTTGAGGGTGTGTAGTTAGAAGATGCAGAGCGTAGGGATCTTGAGGATGTGTAGTTAGAGCCAGAGGTTCACTGTAGAGCGCTGCATCTTCCTTATTCAGTATCGTTGGTTTGAATATACAGCACCTGTAGCTCACAGCCGATCACGTGGTCCATCCCTTGTCGTGGGGTGGTGGCTTGAGTGTCTCAGTGACCTAGAGAGCTACGCCAGCAGGTGCACGGGCACCTGGCATGGTCACCCATGCTGGACAGGTCAAAGGGTAGAGGTGAGACAAATTGGACCAACCTCACCCCAGAGGTTAAATGGGTTTGCGTAGGGCCAACAACCCTACCTGGAAAAAAAGCACATTACTAAAGCATCTACGATAATTCAAAACCAACTCGACCTGAGAAAGAAAGGGCTTCCCCACAGGAGGCGCATGATGCCGTGCAGTGAAAGCCGAAAGGAAGCTGTAAGGCTGACTCCCCTCCTAACCCCCAGGAAAACCACCAGAATTGCCACATGGAACATCAGGACGATGTACGAACCAGGGAACACAGTCCAGGTAGCACAGGAGATGAGGAACTACAACATCTCTCTCCTGGGCTTGTGTGAGACAAGGTGGTTACAAGCAGGGCAACTGAGATTGGCATCTGTGGAGATGGTGCTCTACTCCGGTCATAGAGAAGAAGGCGCCCCACACACGGAAGGGGTGGCCCTGATGCTGGCTCCGGAGGCACAGCGCTCTCTCATTGGTTGGGAACCGGTGAACCCACGAATCATCACTGCCAAGT
The DNA here is from genome assembly GCF_963971535.1 of Notolepis coatsorum. Taxonomy (NCBI): domain Eukaryota; kingdom Metazoa; phylum Chordata; class Actinopteri; order Aulopiformes; family Paralepididae; genus Notolepis; species Notolepis coatsorum. Next base: position 40,807,858 of record NC_140176.1, on the reverse strand, counting down.
TCACCACTAAGAAGGACAACATCAGACTATCCATCATTAAGGGCTACGCACCAACAAACGAGACCGAAGACGAGAAGAAAGACAATTTCTATGAACAACTGCAGGCTGTACTGGACAGACAGAGAGAAAAAGACATCACCATCCTCATGGGTGATTTCAACACCAAGATAGGAGCCAACAACATGGGCTATGAAGACATCATGGGCGTACATGGATTGGGGCAGATGAATGAACCAACTGGTAATAGGAGGCAGCATCTTCCCCCACAAACGTATCCACAAGGCCACATGGAGATCTCCAGATCAAGTTACGGAGAATCAAATAGACTACATATGCATCAACAGAAAGTTCAGGAGGTCATGGCAAGATGTACGAGTCAAGAGAGGGGCAGCCATGGCATCAGACCATCACCTCATGCTGACGATCATAAAACTACGTCTGAAGAAGTACGCCACAACCACCAGCGCAAGAACCAGATATGACGTCGGACTTCTTAGGAACAAAGAAATACAGAGTAGATTCCAGATCAGCCTTACCAACAGGTACCAGCAACTACAGGAACTGGATGAAGACGGACATACCGGTAAAAGACAAACAGGGAAACCCACGTACAACAACCGAGGAGCAGCGGAGCAGATGGGCCAAACATTTCAAAGAACTACTTAACCAACCAGCCCCGACAGAGCCAGCGGACATTACACCAGCAGAGAGAACACTTCCAATAAACTGTGATAAACCCAGCAAAGCAGAGATAAAAAAAGCTATCATCTCAACAAAGGATGGAAAATCTGCAGGACCAGATTAAATACCAGCAGAAGCCATCAAGGCCAACTTGAAGACCGTGGTAGATATGCTTAATAGCCTCTTCACCAAGAACTGGGAGGAAGAAAAGATTCCAGAAGAATGGAAAGATGGAATCATCATCAAGCTACCAAAAAAGGGAGATCTCATCAACTGCAACAACTACAGAGGAATAATGCTTCTATCAGTACCGGGAAATGTTCTCAACAGAATTATACTGGACAGAATGAGTGTTGCAGTGGATCCCATGCTTCGAGGCTTCCGGAGCAACAGATCTTGTACGGACCAGATTGCCACCCTGCGCATCATTATAGAGCAATCCATCGAATGGAACTCTCCATTATATATAAACTTCATAGACAATGCAAAAGCATTTGACAACGTGGATAGAGAGACTCTGTGGAAACTGCTGAGGCATTATGGTATCCCAGAGAAAATCATCCCTCTGATTCAAAACACCTATCAAGGAACATCATGCAAAGTTTTACATGCAGGCCAACTGTCAGAGAGTTTTGAGGTGAAGACTGGTGTGCATCAGGAAGTAGACTGGATTATAGACTGGATTATGTAGACCACCACAAAAGGAAAGAAAAACGGCATACAGTGGACCCTATGGACACAACTGGATGACCTCGACTTTGCTGATGACCTGGCTCTCCTGTCACACAACTACAACCAGATGCAGGACAAGACAACCAAGCTGGCAACTACATCCATTGAGACTGGGTTGAGAATAAACAGGAAGAAAACCAACTTAATGATGATCAACACCTCTACCAACAACACAGTCACAGTAGGTGATGTATCCATACAGGAAGTCAACTCCTTCACTTACCTAGGCAGCATATTGGATAAGAAGGATGACACAGACGGCGATGTCACAGCCAGAGTAGGCAAAGCCAGAGCAGCCTTCATCATTCTGAGGAACATCTCGTCCTCCAAGGACATCGCCATGACAACCAAAGTGCGGCTCTTCAATTCAAATGTAAAATCCGTCCTTCTCTACGGTTCAGAGACTTGGAGAATGATGAAAAGAACATTGCAGAAGATACAGACCTTTATAAACAGCTGTCTGAAATGCATCTTTGGGATCAGGTGGCCAAACAAAATCAAGAATGAGGAGCTATGGCTGAGAGGAAGACAGGAACCAGTAGAGAAGCAGATCCTGAGACAAAAGTGGGGATGGATAGGCCACACTTTGAGGAAACCAGCAACCAGTACTACACGCCAGGCCCTGACTTGGAATACTCAGGGGAAGCGGAAGAGAGGGCGGCCTAAGAACACCTGGAAGCGGGACACTGAGGCGGAGCTCAAGAGACAAGGAACCAGCTGGGGGGAGGCAGAAAGGACAGCCCAAAGCCGGGTTGGATGGAGAATAGTCGTAGGTGGCCTATGCTCCATTGGGAGCGATGGGCCTAAGTAAAAGTAAGTAAGTAAGTAGCTCACAGTGGTCGCATGTCCATGGTGAATGAATAACCTAGGACTTGGTTGTTACTTGAAATTCGAGCAAGGTTGACTTGCAGGTCAAAATCCCAAAAAGCACACAAGTGTTAAAACCAAGCTGACAATGACAGATGCATCACCCCTAATACGCTACAGGGACAGCAATATACAGCAAAAAAATATAAAGATCGAACAACACACAAATCCACCTTAGATAATAAGCTATTTCTAATGAAGAGATAATTTTCTCTGCGAGCCACGAGACGCTGGGCAGGGTCTCCAGTACGTCTAATTTGCTCTGCTCTGACGAGCTCCTTTAGCAGTGACAGGTCCTTCTCTCCCCTGCCTGGCACGTCTCTTAATGACATGGTAATCAGCCAGCCATCAGAGCCGGGACCAGGACACATAATGAGAACATTAGGCTCCATGCTGAAAGGGCCCCCTGCTGAGGGAGGGATCAATGGACCGGCCTGATGAAAGGTGGATGATGATGCGCCTGATGGCCAGAGAGTGAAAGAAAAGAGCGAGAGACAGAGGGAGAGGGGGGAGTGAGAGAGGGGGAGTGAGAAAGAAGAAAGACAGAGCGAGAAAGTGGGAGACAGAGAGAGCGAGAGGATGTGGTGTTGATTGTCTGACTCTAACACATTATCTAACCAATGTTTGAGCACCAGTTTGACAATGAAAGACAAAGAGGAGAGGAGAATGGCCGTGGAAATATCTGAAACGAAGACAAACTTGCCACACTTTATATCATATTCATAATATATATATTTTAACTAAATAAGACTCGTGCACATCTAGTTGGACCCCGACTGGAGGTGCAGGTCAGCGCAAGAGAGATATATAACTAAAAGGAAGCAGAAGCGAAACGCGTTGTGCAATAAAAAAGCAAAAACCAGTCCTGAGGAGTGTGCGGTCCCTTCTTTCTTTTTGAAGGTTTTCTCCTTTTAGTTATATATATATATATACATACACACCAATATATTGTTTATATACAGTATATACAGTAACTGTACTGTATATCATATTTGCTTTTTGTATACATAATCTTTGCTAATTAGACTTCACTAAACCCAATTACCGGAGACACAAATATCCAAAGATGGATTGTAGGTCACATGGTTGCCTCTCATTGGTTAGAACAGGGCCTTGTGTAAGGGCAACAGGGAAATAATATATATTTCTCTTTAGTTTAGGTTTAGGTTGACGTAGAGACGTAACAGACTGTGAATGCATAATGTCTACTATAGTGAGAGGTCTAATTTCCTTCTGCTTCTCACATGGTCCTACTGCAGGACTATCCCCTAAAAGCAACTCAGTATCTAAGAGTCAGACTTAAGCTTGATTCCTTTGTATGTTAATGGCGAGTTATTATCTTAAAGGAGAAGAACAACTCTTTCCCGAAGCCAAAAACCAGGGAAGCGAGGCTGAGATGTAGTGGAGATCAACCCACCCAGTGACTACATTTACATTTAGTCATTTTATCCAAAGCCACTTACAAGTTCTGTACAACAAGTCAGCAGGAAGGAAGGGTACAACTCTGGCAGCTAAGGGTGCGTAACATTGTTCATCAAACAGTGTTGAACTTGAATGCTATAGTCTTGAGTGCATAGAGTAATAGTATAGACATATTAGCATAGCAGGTAGTAATATAGGCAAGGTAGATAGTAGCAGAGTGTAAAAGTACTGTAAACAAGTAAGTTATCATCACGTAGCAGAGTGCATGATGACAGTACGAAGGTTAGTAGGGTTTGTTTCCCTTTTTAATTTCAGATATTGATTGGAGAAGTGTGTTTTTAGTCGACGGCGGGAACTTGTGCGGGTTCCGGCTGTCCTGACTGTGGTGGGAAGTTCGTTCCACCATTGACTATTTATTTTTGTTTTGTTTTGACCCAAATTACCTTTATTCTACAGTGGTATCAATTCAGAAACAAAGCATTCTGCAGTGCCGACCTTTATACCTGATGACATCACATGTTAGAGTCTTAGCTCTCTTGGCTTCTGGCTTTGGGAGAGAGCTGCTCATGTTGGTAAATATTTATTGTACTACCACAGGCCATAGGATGTGTGAATTGTTCAATTGGATTTGGGGAACCCAAGGCCTTTCTCTTCAGTGCTGGCTTCTTCTGTATTTACCAGGGTAGGTTCTCTGAGCACGGGTCGGTCCTCAGCAACGCCCTGCTTCACACTCACACAGTTACACACACTCACACCTGGGAGCTGCTCCAGTACGAACCACTGAGCAGCTCAACTGGAACAGAGGTCAGATGTTACGTGTAAGTGCCTTGCTCAAGGGCACTTAAGCTGTTGGTATTGAGGGACGGGGGAGGGTTGTCGGAGACGTAGATACAGTGCTTCCATCACCGGCTCTTGGAAAATGAGCAGACCGCAGACTATGCAAGATGAACAAAGTGCAGTAAACGTAGAGGAGGCTTATTTGGCTGAGCAACATATTTGCCATGTTTAGGGTCTTAGAAACATATTGACATTTTAAACTCAAAATTCCATTCAGAAAATATTTTTTAAAAGGGATTTCTGTTATATTTTGGGTGCATACCAAAAAGACGTATTTCACCTTTTTTGAGGATTTACAAAAAAAACTAGGGTAAACTAGGCTAACGATTTGACTAGTTGTGAAAACAAGTCAGTTTCTCTAATGATGTGTGTTGAATTTTCAGTGAGGACATCGCCTCCCATTCATTTCCCAACTGTCTTCTCTTCCTATATTCCAGCCTCTTAGGAGTTATTTATTCACTTCCCCAACCCTGATTTTTCCTGTGCAGTCCAGGGAATAGAACCGGCGACCCTCTGGTCACAAGCCCCGCTCCTCTAACCACTAGGCCACCGCTCCCATTATCCTTTCTGCCTCACCGCTGGTGTTCTTGTTTGGCAATAGGAAAGGATGCCTTGTTGTGTTGATAGATTGGGTATGATTGGAGATTGCCCAAATTATTTCGCTTTGCTATTGGAGTGGACATATGGGCCCTCATTTATCAACAATGTGTAGCACCCTGAATATGTAGCTATTATTCAGAAGTGCTGACTTGCCTTTTATCTCCCCTTTGTGCACAAAGACATATTAACTAGTTTCCATGGATATTCCCTCGAACAATGACGCGGGTTTCCCCTCCTCTCACGTCTCACCGGCTGGAATATGGATTATAAACAGTAAACTAAATCATATTCTATCCGCCCAATGCTTCCTGTGGGGCTAGTTGGTGGTCCAGCAGGGGGCGGCGGTGGCAGGCGGAGCGCATGAGAGAGAGACAGAGAAGGAAGCAAGTCAACGGGAACGGAAGTGAGGAGGAGCAGCCTTTTCGACGTTGGACTTCGACCTGGGTGGTCGTGTCTGGACAGAGCCCCGTTGTGGACCACACGGGTGAACGTATTGAACTTGAGTATATGACGGGTTATCCTAGAAGTATCCGTGATAGTGTGTGAGTAAGAGAAAACGAATCCAAGGACTAACGTCCATAGATAACTTGTTATAGTAGCAGTGTGTGCGGTGTATTAGCATGCCGCTAACGGCTATATTGACTCCAGTATACACCGGGCGCGAGGCGCTGAAGAGACCGGTGGTGTAGCCAGCTACGTTGCGTTAACAGTATAACCGAATAGCAGGAGGGTTGTCTGGGACCCGCAGAGTAGCTTTAGTTAAGGTAGGGCCAGAGTATTGTCGCGCGTCGACCCAGCGCCGGCCGTCAACAACCAGTCTTCGCCGGCGTTCGACACCTGCTCTGCACCGGCTGTCTTCAGCCCCAGCACGGGAGTTCGTCCCGACCAGCAGAGGTCGCCATCACCCAGCACGCGCTCTCAGCCCACTACTGCTCCCTCTGCTCCAGCCCCGCTTGCTAGCGCCCGTGACGGGAGCGTTCGACGCCATCTTGCTACCCGGACGGTGGTGGCACGGCGAGGCCGCCATCTTGGTTGAGTACAATAGAGCTTCGATGCTCAGGATCTTATTGCACAGTACACAGTGTGATGCGGCCTACGGGCGAAGCTAAGGTTGCTAACTACAGTTCACAGGGGTACCCCATAAACATTACATGCCGACATTAGTATAGGACTTTTGTTTTGGTAAAGTGGGCTCACCTTTTCATTTTCTTTGAGTGTGATAACATGTTTGTTCTTTAATAATAATTTCCCATCTAATTAACCCTTCCCCTGCGGGAAGGTTACTGACCAGTGGTACTATAAGTAAAGCCTTAGAGAGGTACTATCCTTACCATATAATTAAAGCCTGAGAGAGGTATTATTCCTGGTACTAACCCAGATGTGGGTGATGAGTCAAGCACATTGGTGTATAATATAAGTGTCTAGAAGGTATTGAGTTACAACTTGGGTAATGGTAAAATTCCATCCTATTTAAACATTGCCATTAAATCTTTGTAACTGAACAGTACAATTAACATAAAGAATTAGATGGGGTTCTGTGTGCGTGTCCATTCCTGAGCCTATTATTAACTATTTTGGTGTGGGTAACGTTAATACAATTAACCCCTTCCTATCCAACTTTCCCCTTCCAGTCATTAAGGTTTCTAGTGGTAGATCACAGATTTTTGAAATATAGATATCAAAGACGTGGTCCAGCGTCTTTGGCAGAATAAGCATGGCGGGGAAAGACGTGTCCCAGCGTTTTTGGCGATTAATGTGTTAAATAGCTTACATAAGTCTAACCAGCTAGCACTAACATTAGCTTTTTTTTTAAAAAGACTAAGACTAAAACTAAAATGAAAAATTGCTGACGAAATTAACACTGGTCATACCGAACAGGTCAGTGTTGAAACTCTAATGCATGAACGCTTATTCCGTCTGTTGCAGTTTTCCTATTCTACCAATTGGTGCCATGTACACACTGTCAGAGCTGTGCGTAGATGTACGCACAATCTCAAGCACACGTTCATATTGATAAATTCCACAATTTACTTAGAAATTATCGTACGCGTGGTTTACGCACATTTCTGTACGCAGCATTGATAAATGAGGGTCCTGGACCCTATGGGTATCACGGTTGTGTAATTGAACCCATAATGCAGAGAAGTAGTGACGGTAGGCAGAATTGGATAAAACCCAATATGGGTGTATTTAATGGGATGGTCAAAGTCCAGGCATGGGTCGGTAGGCTACACAGGGTTGTTTCTTGTAATGTCCAGGGTATATACGGGGACAGGAGAGTCAGACAGACGGGGTCAGAGCAGGGGCAGGTGTCATCAGCCGGGCATAGGTCAGAGCAGTTCTTTGTGAGCCAGGCCAGTGTCTCCTGGTCTTAGCCGGCAGGTCAGTGTCTCCAGGTCTTCGCCGTGCAGGCTAAGAGAGAGGATGAGAATACAGGTTACAAGAGCATAAGAATGTGACATGGTATGAGAGTTTACGATATGACATCTTCTCCACGTCTGGGGCGGGTCTATAAATATACCCTGAGGTGCCCACAGACCTCAGATCAGCTGCCTCGTTGACACACCAGCTGCATCTACTTGACCATAATGAGGGCGGGAGAGGGGGAAGAGAACAGAGGAAGGAGCACTGACAGGCCGAAACCATGACAATGGTACACGATCAAATGATTGGCTTACACTCAAAGCACCTAGGCCCTCATTTATCAATGCTGCGTACGCACAGATATGTGCGTAAACCGTGCGTATGATCATTTCTAAGCAACGCGTGGGATTTATGAACATGTGCTTGAGATTGTGCGTACATCTACGCACAGCTCCGACCATGCGTACAATGGCACCAAGCGGTAGAATAGGAAAATGGCAACAGACTAATAAGCTTTCATGCATTCGTTTCAACACCGACGTCTTCGGTATGACCCGTAATTAATTATAATTAATTGTAAAATAGCGATAGTATTGTAATTATTGTCAAACCCTATAAATAGCATTTGGAATAGGTCTTTCCGAATGAATGCAGTATGGTTTATCTAGCGTTATCGGAATACTTCTCACGGTGTGCGCTGACTGCGCTCCGCAGGGAGCTGTTTTCAGAAATGTTTTCTGGAGGGGAAACCCTTGAAAGCACGGGGAGAACATGCAAACTCCACACAGAAAGGCCCGGGAGATACCCCACTTGGGTACCTACCTGGAAACCCAGCAACCTGGGCCCTCATTCATCAATGTGTGCGTAGAACATGTTCTATTTCCACACGTAAGCACGGAATGTAGAACCAGTGTACGCACAGGGAAGTCGGGATTCATCACACGTGCGTACGCAGGCTCTATGCTCCTCCGTGTTGATGAATACCACTTTGTTCTACCGTCAATGCTCGTGCATGATTATCCATATATGGTCATGAAAGTGAGGAAACACCCCCCATGGGATGTGAAATAATGGACTGACCCGAGCGGAACCCTGAGAAACTCCACGGAGATTGTTCACTGCTGTCGAACCAAGAAGACACTATCGCGTATTATGGGATAAATAAAAGGCGGACTTGTAAACGGTGATGTCAGATATCAACGGCTCCCTAAGACCATTGCTGCAATTCTGCCTGGACAGCTCAAAATACTAATAAAGACCGTTTGTTGACCACTGTTTGGCGTTGGTTGTGTGTCATTATAACCGTGCTGTAATATGAATGCCTTTATTAGTTGTGTTCGATTGGCTATATGATTTTTAGAGGCATCTATTTTGTTGTCGGCTAATAAAGACCGCGCTGGAATATGACTGCCTTTTCCCGTGTTGTTTGATTAATACCCAGGGATTAAAGTTCTCCTCAATTTTATTCCAAATGGAATAAAAAAAAGATGGATCTCCCGTCAATTTTCTACCTGCTGCATATGATTTCTAGAGGCATACTACAATCTATTTTGATGTCAGTATTGGGTAGCCTATATAAACAATAATACGAGAGCATATACAAGAACAATGAATCTCACTGCATGTATGATGTAGCCTGCCTTTCAATACATGAACTTGAATTCCATCATATACATAGTCTGTCCACTATCTGGTGTCATTGCAATGCGTTTTCTATTATTTCTTATACAGTAAAAAGGGGGAAGAACACTATATTCATATGACTTGTATTCTGCTTACAGCTTCGAAATTCCACTTGTTTCGTTTAACGTAAAGCCTTTTAAATATAATCAAAACGTTCCCGTGTTTCGGCGGTCTGTGCGCAAAATAATAACGAGTTGAGCTTTATGATTTATGATGAATTGAAAATGGGGGACCCTGATGTAAACAAGACGAAAGTCTTTCTCTGGTCTGCATCCCCTTAACAATTGTATGTACTGAGCTGTACTGTACTGTACCCATTCTGCAATCTGTTAATAAACTTTTCAATCAATCAATCAAGCTACGCGGAGCGCAGTCAGTCAGTAGCCTACACCCCGTATATTCCGATAACGCTATATAAACCATGCTGCATTCATTCTGAGAGAAAGATCTATTATTCCAAATGCTATTTATAGGGTTTTGACCATAATTACACTACTGTTGCTATTTTACAATGAACTATAATGAATTACGGTTCATACAGAACATCCAGTGTTATTATGCACAGAAGCTCATTTCCTTGTTGTAATAATATATTCTACCACTGGGCGCCAGGTACGCATGGTCCGAGCTGTGCGTAAATATAAGCACGAAGTCAAGTTCAAGTTGAAATTGATGAATCCCACTCTTTGCTTAGAAATGATCGTACGCACAGGGTAAGCACAAATCTGTGCGTAGAACACGTTGATGAATGAGGGCCCTGGTCCCCAAGCCGGAATCGAACCCAGGACCTTCTTGCCGTGAGGCGACACAGCAAAGACCGGAGTCACTGCACCACCGTGGCACTCAGCAGGGTTCGAGTGGTAAATCTGCTTGTTGTAAGGATGATCGTGAAAATGACTACGGCTGAGTTCTTGATCGATGTCAGTGAAAGGAATGCATCATAAAGTATAGGGAAATAATTCTGCAATAGAGGAAAAAATATCCAACGTATACATTATATTCATCAGCCTGAGTGGTTGTTAAACTTCTATATTACCGAACAAGTACATTTTGAGAGTCAAACTCATCTTCTATATTACTGAACAAGTATATACATGTATATTACTCCACAAACTCATCTGGCTACACTTGTCATGTTTGATCAATTCGGCATCCGAAAGATAAACCGTTGGTGTCAGTAAATTATCTATATGACATTCGGTGGACAATTTCCTGTCCAAAGTGTGCCCAGACATTTTTACAACGTCCTCTGCAGGACTCAAAATGGGCCCCCTGGCCTTGTTTGTGCCCATCACTCCACCCGTCGAGCCACTACTGAACCACACGCTTCCTACTCCGCTGTGACGGACGGAACAAAGACTAGAACCAAGTTCTACACCATGACCCTTTCCTCTTTCCAATATAATCTACTTTGCGACCCCTCTTAACGCATCTCACATTGTGTAGCCTGCGTTCTGATTTCAGTCCTTCTCCTACGTTTCCTCATCACCATGAAAGGCGGTCCCGTGTCAGAATCCGGTCGTAAAGGGAACAAACCCAGACCGGAGTCACGTTAATTGTCAAGACAGAGAGGTTGAGTTCTGATCATAAATGCTGTACTACATCGCACTGGCTTAAATCACTGGAAAATACAATCCCTCTCTCTCTCTTTCTCCTCCTGCCTTTCCCCAAATGATTTGGTCACAATTTGCAATAAAAGGACCGACCGAGAGAACCTCGCCATGATATGCTTCCCCCTCTTTGTGTTTTGCATTTTTTTCTCCCGCCCTTCTTCTCTCCGTGTCGCGGTGACTGACTTTTAATCTACTAAACATTGCCTGAGCCCGTTGACCAGAACAAAAAGGGGTGGATAAAAAAAAAAACGCCATCTTTTAAGCATCTATCAGATCACTCTTGTAAAAAAAGGATGAGGAGAAAAAAAGGAGGGCATTTTTTAATAGGAAAAGGGGGTAGGATATAAGGTTTCATGCGATCGTAAAATTACTAGGGAATAAAAGCCATTCATGTCGCATGACATCACAGCCTTCAGAGGATGTGAGCTTCAAAAGGAGGGGGGGGGGGGGGGCGGACGACGTTCCCTCTGTCGACTATAACAGTGCCATCGTCTGACAGGCCGACAACATTCAGCAGAACAAAAGACAAGGATTAGCTACACCACTATCGGGGTGGAGGCTGGTGAAATATGCAATAAAACATAATTTTATTCCGGATTGCCTAAGCGTGTCAGTACGTTGTTTATAGCTACGGCATGGGCAGAGGCGGTGGTGGCTGTGCGGGGGGGGGATGTCACCAGACAATGAGAGACTCTTTTGGAGGAAGATTTTTTAATGGATTTCTTTCTTATTAAATACGAGCACAATAAAACTCCCAACACACGCTCGTAGTCCTCACGGCCTGCCGGTGGAATCGACGGGCTGACGGCTTACACAACGAGGACGGTAAATACCCCCCCTCCCCTCCCTCCTTCCCCCCACCCTCCCCTCCCACGGAAGCTGTTAGCTTGGCCTAAGGACGTGGAACGCTTGCAGCTGAAAACCCATGGTTAAAACACGACCTCTTATGCTCGCTGTTAGCAGCACCCACCAGGTTAAACCTAAGCACTGGTTCCCACTGAGCCGCCCGCCATGATGTTTATTCGGCTGTCAGTCAAGTCACAATGGCCGCCGACGTCACACGTGCAACACAAATGATACAGTGGCGGAGTGGGCTCCAGGGGTACTAATGGCCGGGACTGAGTACGTCTTTGTCACCAAAAAAACAGATAATTTCCTTCGCCACGCCGCCACCATTCCGTGTCATAACGACCCGAGATGCACCACTACAGGTCGCGCTGAGCCTTCTATCATGGGTGACTTTTACCCCACGCACCTGGAGGGAGGGAGGGAGGGAAGGAGGGAGGGAGGGAGGACACACAGCGGCGTCCATCTCGTAATGTAATTATTGATGGAAGTCGATGGTGAGGTGTATATATATCTATGTACGTTCTATATAATCCTCGGCACCGCTCGGTTGGGGCAAACTGAAGCTTGAACGAGCACGCGTGGGGGTGCTTGAATAATCATCAGGGCCAATGAGATTCGCCTCGTTTGTCAACACGTCGGTTTATCTGCATAAACTAAACGCCGGTGGTCTGAAACCCGGCGGTCGTCATTAACGAGGTTAAGAGAGAGAGAGAGAGAGAGAGAGAGAGAGAGAGAGAGAGAGAGAGAGAGAGAGAGAGAGAGAGAGAGAGCGAGAGAGGAAAAGAAGAAATAATTTCATTTTTCTCTCTTTCTCTTAGAAAATATGACACATCATCTGGTACGGTATTGCGTTGCCCGGGGTGGGGGCCTGGCGCGCTAGATGGACCTCTGTAATTTCTCATCTATCAAATTATTCTTTATTGTTCAGTGCAGCCTCCCCGGGCTACATGCAGCCCCGCGTGCAATGGCAGTTATGAAACATTATATTCCCACTGTCATAGCCCAGGCCCTAGACACAGCTCAGGAGAGAGAGAGAGAGAGAGAGAGAGAGAGACATTTGAAAATGGACAAATTGATCCCCCTCACTACTTTTTAAGGACTTTTTAAGGAGTTATCGCAGAGTTGTTTATACACACCTGAAACTATCATCCCCGCCATTTAACTGTAATTTGACTGCTCTGCTTAATGTATTACATACTTTGTAATTTTATTTGGGTGTTTGTTTAATGTGTGTTTTAATTACTTCCCTTATCTCTGTGACGTATGTATCATCTGTCTCTTTTCTATTTAATTTTTTGGTCTCCTTTCCCCGTTAACCCTCGAGAGGCCCTTCTTGTCCTCTCGCCAGGCCGTCATTGTAAATGAGAATTTGTTCTTAATCGACCTGCCTGGTTAAATAAAGGTTAAATAAAATAAATAAGGAAGACAAAAGAGAGGAAAGAAAGATTGAGAAAACTCTGAAGTCCTTGTGACACTTGTCACGTCGACATCCATCTTGACCAGGGGGAGGCTCGAGTCTCTCGGGCTGCCATCGCTACTCCGAGGGATCGCTAATGACATTAGGTTACTCAAATTGCCATTAGCCACTACTGTATAAGCTTGCTTATTATTGCTGTGGTAATGATTTTTCTTTCAAATGAAATTTGTCGGCAGGAAATTGTGTTTAATGCCGGTCTAATGAGTCTGCTGTAAATTAGCTGGCGTGCGCGCGTGGATGACTAAAAGGCCTTTAAGTAACCTTTGGTCTCTGTTGAGGGTAATTCGATACCAGCGCTGATGATTCACTTAGCCCCGGCTGAAAGCCTATAGGCTTGCATCTCAAGCAGGACATGCGAGACAACAATCGGTCTTTGGGACGGAGCGCAGAGGCGAATGTGAAAATAATCAAATCGACCGTCCGGCCCCGATGACTTTCGGACGGCAAGAGTCGAGCTCCCGGAGGAAGTCGAACCAATTTGGTGTCCTCGTGAGCGGGGTCAAGGGTCGTTCGAGGGTGACGCCCGCTCGTCCTGGATCTTGGCTGTAGCAGCGACCTACAGTTGTGATATTTCCACTTTAATATCTACCACTTTGACTGTTTGCTAGTATACTGTATCAAGGCAGGCTGGTGTTATAAGGGGGAACACCCGCCAAATCGAGTTCAAATCAACTTCAATCAGTACTTGTGGACATGAGCTACTCTCTCCTGAAGCCAGAAACCAGAGAAGGTCACACTTGTGATGTCATCAGATATAAAGTCTGGAGCTGCTCCACTGACAATGAATGGGATACTGATTTTATGGACCCACAGAATGTTTGGTTTCTTTTTTTGTACCCAAATGAGCTTTATTCTATAGTAGTACTGAATATGGGGAGCTACGAAAACATAGACATAGGAGCTGGGAAAATGACATGAAAAAAAACATGATGACCTTCCTTCCTGCCCTCATTTCCTCACACACTTTCCTTCCTATAAACCTTATTACAGCAATCCTAGGTCATCCAGTGATGTCAGAGACCTGAATGAAAGATAACAGATTAGGAGTGAACATTAGAACAACAATTTATTTCAACAATAAAAGAAAATCGGTATGTCGATAATCGTAAGTCAGTAACAACAATCCAAATGTCTTTTATTAGTGCTTAAACTCAATCCCCGCCACCAACGTTTATATACGTGTTTTGCCAACAACCGTTGAACGCCAACCACGTATATATACGTTATTTGATCGTTTTTCCTTTTTTTCTATATTTTTATACATTATTCATCCGGGGACCTCTGTGTTACCATAGGAAATGAGTCTGAGTTTGCCAAAGTGCAATACCGGCTGCATCCAGCTAGACGGCGGTATCGAGCACCCTTTGACACCTTGTATCTTGGCCTGTGTCTCCGGTCTCACTTTTCCTTGTTGGGCAAATGGAGTTCCATTGAAGCGCGTCAAATATCCCCAGAACCATATGTTGTGGTGGGTTATGCCGTGGACCAAATGGACATCGGATGTACCAGATGGCGATCAAACAATTGGAATATTATTTTTGGAATACTCCCGATCACAGCCTCACAGGTAAGGACTATCTGACGTCAATTTTAGCTTGATCCTGCAATGCTTTTATACCGATCGGGCTGATAAGCATTTTTAGTGTTCAATACGAATGCCGTTACTGCCAATCAAATAATCAGAAACGACCCCCCCCCCCCTTTCATGCATTCATGATGGAACATAATACCTATGATATAGATTTGATTTGCGAATAATAGCGTGTACAGGCAAGAAACGGCAACGTTTATAGTTGAATTGGCATATAAGCCTATTACTCAGCCTTTCGGGAATTACCCTAGACCACGCTATAACGATACTTATATTCACCACGGTATAACACGGGAACGTATGGATGGAAAAATGTATTCTTTTTCACATGTTGAACGATAGATAGGTGATGTCAAATGGGCCACAGTATTGTATCCATAGCTATAATATAGAATATAGTTATAGGCTATAGCTCTACAAACAAGGTGACGCACTCCTATCTTTTAAAGCGTGGCAGTGCTAGAACGGGGGCCGACTAATTCCCGGCGGTCAATGAGTTAAGTGCATGATAAAATGTATACATTTTGACAGCATACAGTATATATATATATATTCCAATGAACCTCTTCCGCCTGTGCGGTCCGTCGGCATCATTTCATAAATCAATCTCTCCAGACTGTTTGACAAAAGTAAAAAAAATTCCCCCAAACATATCAAGTATAAACATCATAACCATGTCACAACAGCATTTATAATGTATATTATCATCAACACATTAGTTTAATATTTTGAACCATGGGAATTGTAGTTTTTTTGCGGCCATTAGCTGTCGATCTGCGTTGGAATTTTTCAGAACTACACTTCCTGAAAGCCTCTATCGGGTTTCAAGCTTCATAATTCTGTATGAATTTCTTTAATAACTCTTATTATTCGGGATAATAGCCACAAAACGTAACGTTATTGACAAATATTGAAGCACAGTTAGTTTCTCTTCCCTATTCTTAGCATGCAGCAACAATTAGATTCTAAATTAGTTTCAAAACGGTTGCACCCTGATCAAAATAAAAAATTACAGTAGATTACAGTAGATTTCATTATCTGTGATACTAAATCCAAATTTAACTCGGCCATTTGAAATATAATATATGTATATATATAAATGTGTGGAGTGGCTATAATAAGGTAATTTATAAGCCTGCTATTCTATATTCTATAATAATATTTCAAATTGCATTGGTCCGGATGGGAGAATTCAGTACTGTATCAATTTACATTTAAGTTCCATGTGGACAATCTTGCCTCTAAACTGCAACAGAAAATTGGTTTCCTGTACAGAAACAGATCAAATTTTCCTCTATTTAGTAGAAAAAGAATAGTTGAATCAGTCTTCTTATCAGTTTTGGACTATGGTGATGTAATTTATAGGCATGCCGCGGCATCAACTCTTAAACCTCTGGATTCTGCATATCACTCAGCTATCAGATTTATTCTTTTAAATCGTATTATTTTAATCTTTTAAAAAGTTGTCTCAAATTATATTTTGAAGTAACCTTTTCGCATTTACCTTTTTATTTGGGTCAAATGAATAACAGTTGAACCAAGTAAATACGAGTGATGTATTCTTAATATTTAATGTTCACCAATTAGTTGATTAAACCAATTTGTTGATTAAACAACAACAGCAACAACAACAACAACAATAAAAAGCGAATGAAAAAGGCTACTTGCAAATATAAATTGAGAGAACGTGTGATTTTTTTCAGTTTGTGCTTACATCATCATCTGTGACCCAAAGACTTCCCCTGATGTGTGCGTGCGTGTGTGAATTGCATGTGTGTCTTTTGCCTTGTGCCCTGTCTCCAGAACAGACTGAGGTTCTCCCTTGTGTGTGTGTGTTAGTGGCACCCCTATCAGATCACCGGAGCACCACGTGGGCTCTGCAGGGGAGTTACTGTGTTTCGTCACAGAGCTGGCAGACACACCCCTTGGCACAGCCCCCCCCCCCCAGGCGTGTGCGTGTGTGTGTGCATGAGTGTGTTGCATGTGTCTTAACTGCATAATGTTCCACCCCTTAATGCAGGTGGCCCCTGATTCACATACCCTCTTATTCTCTAGACACACGTCTGTGTTTAGTGCCCCCCTCGCCGCGCCCCCTCTACATACACCCCGCTCCTCCTCCTCCCTCATGTCGCCTCCCATCCACTCCTCGCCCACCCACAGCGCCCCTTCCCCCAGCACGTGTGCCCCCTCTTTAGTGCCAACACGCTCCCCCCCTCCCCTTCCTCCTCCGCTCCCCTCCTCTACAGCATCCCTCCCTCCCTCCATTTCCCTGTTGTGTTCTTTTCCCACGCCCGCCTCCTCGTGTCGGAGTAGGAGTGGTATCACCACACGTGCCCCTCTTTAGTGCCAACAAGCTCCCCTGTGTCCCTCCCGCGCCTCTCTCCCCCATCCCCCGCCGAGACCCCCCCCCCCCCCCCCCCCCTTCTTTCTCACACTCTCATCCCTCTCATCACCGTGTAAGTGTTGGACGCCGGGCCGTTTTGCATACGGCTGCTTGGCGCTCCGAGGCGGGCGGGGCGGCATGCGAATATGCAAAACGCCAGCGGGGAGGCATTTTGTTTGTGTGATAGGGGGGAGAGAGGAGGGAGAGAGAGAGGGAGGTGCTGAGAGAGAGAGTGTGGCGGCGTGTGATTTGTGACGGATTCTTTCGGCTCGTCTGGAGCCTGAAGCCGGTTTTACGGGGAGGGGAGTCCCGGACCCCAGGAACCCCCAGACGGAGCCCCCTGACGGAGCTTCGTGGGCGCCGTGGACGCCGTAGATCCAACACGGAGGGGGACGTCCCGGAGATGCTTTGGCCTTTTACTCCGTGGGCGGGACACCTGGCACGGGTCGTCATGCTACTTTCACCCGTCATTATTGTAAATCCATAGATACGGTCGCGAAATCGGATAAAATCTCAGCGGGGAACGAGGAACAAAAGGAAGGCGGGAACTTTCTTGGTTTTAGTCCCCCTCTCCTCTCCTCCGCCCATCCCTCTCTCTCTCTCTGTCTTATCTGTGGCGGAAAGCCTATGGTTCATTATAATTGGTCGTTGCCATCATGCAGATGACACATACTCTCTGAATATCATTAGCGTCTTTGCATACCTCCGCTCTTTTTCTCTTTCGCTCCTTTCTTCTTGTTCCCTCGTTTTCCGAGGCTCGTGATTCGGTGTCCCGGCGAAGGTAATTATCATCCAGCGAGGCAGCCTATCAATATGCGGAGATAGGCGTAATGGGAAATGAAGGCGCATGTCTGATTGTCTCGTTTCTTCTCCCCCCCCCCCCCCTCTCTCTATCCTTTCTGTATTTCCATCACAAACGTGGAAGTGTGTCCCAGTATGCAGGGGTGAATGAGAGTGTGTTTGTGTGATTGTGTTTGCACTCCTGTGCAGTGGAGTCCATTGTATGTCTCTCTGGTTGCAGAGTGTTCTCGTCTCTCCTCCTCCTCCTCCTCCTCCTCCTCCTCCTCCTCCTCCTCTCTCTCTCTCTCTCTCTCTCGTTTGCATACACCAGCCTCTCCTTGGGTAGTATAATAACCCTTAATTCTTCTCCACGCCGCTTGCCTTCTGATCCATGAAAAAGAGAAAGAGCCAGCAGGCAAATTTGCATACCCCGCATACTGATGAGGTCCATATTGCAGACGGCCTAATTACCAAGTCCCCCAGTCTCTCCCTCTCCCTCTCTCCTGCAGCTTTAACCCTCGCCCGCCCATTCGCCATCCTCTTCGTCTCCGTAGGAAAAGCGTTGTTTTTGCCTCTGCATCCAGCATTAATTCATCCGGCGGAGCGCGTTATGGACGAGAGGCGGAGAAAAAACAAACAAAAAAACACAGAAGCAGATCTCAACGAGCCGAGCGTCCGCCTCCATTGCGTTCGTTTATTCCCCCGTCGGTGTTTATTGGCTAATTTTCGGCGTCTCTCCCGCACGGCCGGCTTCCCCCTAAGCTATCCTCTTTGTCTTTGCCTTTGAAATTTACAAAATCTTACAAGAAATCAATACTTAATTGATTATTCACTTTCCCGCAGCCTCAAACGTCCGGCGAGCGCACGTGTGCATCGGATCCAGGCATGTGTGTGTGTGTGTGCGTGTGTGTGTGTGCGTGTGTGAGAGTGTGTGTGAGAGTGTGTGTGTGTGAGTGTGTGTGTGTGTGAGTGTGTGGCAGATCCCGTGGCATTCCCAGTTCTTCAGAGGCCGGTGGAGGAGATGGTGGCAGGGAGCTCTGAGAGAAGCATTCCGCATCATGTACGTGAGCGTGCTTGTGTGCTTGTGTGCTTGTGTGTGTGTGTGTGTGTGTGTGTGTGTGTGTGTGTGTGTGTGTGTGTGTGTGTGTGTGTGTGTTAACAAACGCACTAGGGTCCTGTCAACAGCTCCAAGCCGGGAAGAAAAGTTGGAAAAAGGTTCCAAAGAGGAGATGTGAGATCAGCTGCCTGATCCCACAACCGCAGTCGTCCGGAGGAGAAGCAAGCGAGGAAACCAACAGCAACAACAACAACAACAATAACAACAAACCACAAGACCCCCCCCCCCCCCCCCCCGCCTAGCACAGGAAGCTCAGCAGGCTCCCGACAGGATGTGGAAGAGTAGACGGGGTATATCCTTGTTTTGTTTCCAGGGGGAATTATTTGCGGGGCGCTCCGCCACACGTCTTTGTTTTCCACCACGCTGGCGCCGAGAGGAGAGCGGGGCAAGATGCCACCTGGACCCCTCACAGAACTCTGTGGCGGAGTGGGCGCGGAGCGAAGAGGGGCGTGAAGAGAGAGAGAAAGAGAGAGAGAGAGAGGGGCGCAGAGGAGAGAGAGAGAGGGGGGTAAAGGGTGGTGGGGCGCCTGCCTCTGAGATGCCATAAGGATGGAAGGCACGTAATGATAGGAAATGTAGAGCAGATTGGCTTGAAGGAGGAGGAGGAACAGAGAGTGAGAGTGAGAGGGGGAGAGGAGACAGATGGCAAAGCTGGCCTGGTGCCAAGCATACCCTAACACCCCCCTCCATCCTCTCTCTGACACTTGTTGCCTTGTTGTGTGTGTGTGTGTGTGTGCGTGTGTGTGTGTGCGTGTGTGTGTGTGTGTGTGTGTGTGTGTGTGTGTGTGTGTGTGTGTGTGTGTGTGTGTGTGTGTGTGTGTGTGTGTGTGTGGCAGGGGATCCTCTGTGGGCTCCATCAGGTGCCTCTTCTCATCCGGCTTCAATGTGAACTGAACTCGTCTCACGTTTCCTCTCACTCATCTTCTGCTCCGCAGGTGATCCTGGAGTGATGTCAGAAACGTCGCCCGCCATTATCTAATGTCTTCAAATGCATTGACTTGGGCTTTAATGGCCAGATTAAAGCCCTGAAGCAAAAAGCAGAGGATTCGGACCTATAGGTGTGGCCTCCTGTTTGACCCCAGGCGACCCGGCAAAGGTCAACTGTAGAGAATCATCAACATTTACTATGAGTAACAATGTTCGTTTTTAAACTTGAGTGCTACAGTCTTGAGTGCATAGTAGTAAAGACATAATAGCATAGTAGGTAGTAGTATAGTAGTAATATAGTAGGTAGTAGTATAGTAGTATAGTAGTAATATAGTAGGTAGTAGTATAGTAGTATAGTAGTAATATAGTAGGTAGTAGTATAGTAGTAATATAGTAGTATAGTAGTAATATAGTAGTATAGTAGTAATATAGTAGGTAGTAGTATAGTAGTAATATAGTAGGTAGTAGTATAGTAGTAATATAGTAGGTAGTAGTATAGTAGTATAGTAGTAATATAGTAGGTAGTAGTATAGTAGTAATATAGTAGGTAGTAGTATAGTAGTAATATAGTAGGTAGTAGTATAGTAGTAATATAGTAGGTAGTAGTATAGTAGTAATATAGTAGGTGAGTGTTGGTCAAGATGATAACATATACATGTTGTTGCAATAACCTCAGTCAACAGTATTCTCCCTTCCTTGCTTCCTTTCTTCTCCCTTCCTTTCTCCCGTCCTTCCGTCCTTCCTTCCTTCCTTCCTTCCTTCCTTCCTTCCTTCCTTCCTTCCTTCCTTCCTTCCTTCCTTCCTTCCTTCCTTCCTTCCTTCCTCCCTTCCCCCCTTCCTTCCCTTAACATAATGGCATGTAGGTTTAGGCAGGAGGAGTGTGTGTGTGATGTTGGTGAAAGTGATGGCTCAGGATGCTTTACGATGGGGGGCAAGCGATGGCAGCTAGATAGACTGTTATGATGTTCATATTGAAATGTGCTGAGCAAACAGCTTCTTTCACAGCAGAGGTGTTTGCTCTGTGTGTGTGTGTGTGTGTGCGTGTGTGTGTGTGTGTGCGTGCGTGCGTGTGTGCTTGCGTGCGTGTGTGTGTGTGTGTGCGTGTGTGTGTGTGTGTGTGTGTGTGTGTGTGTGTGTGTGTGTGTGTGTGCAAAATAGATTGTCAGGTGTGAGTGAGTGTGTGTACCGTATGTGTATGTGTACTAATGAACCCACGCAGGCATCACACTTCGAGGTAATGCACACAGCTCACCTGCAAGCTGTCACTGAAGGTTAGTACAGGTGACCAGCTGGGTGCACGCACATACACACACACACAGAGAGAGAGAGAGAGAGAGAGAGAGAGAGAGAGAGAGAGAGAGAGAGAGAGAGAGAGAGAGAGAGAGAGAGAGAGAGAGAGAGAGAGAGAGAGAGGGAGAGAGAGAGAGGAGATGGAGATCTTGTACCATTAGTCCAGGGTGCTTTAACAGATCGCTGTCATCCCCCGTGTTTTGTTTTACTGTGGTCCAGTGTGTTTGGCTGCGGGCCTGGGGTGCCGGGTGCCAGGGCAGATTGTTTGGGCAAAGCTCTGTCACCTGGAGATAAAGAGTAACATTATGGTACATGTGAGTGAGTGTGTGTGTTGGGTGTGTTGGGTGGTGGTGGTGGTCCCCAAATCAAATAGCCTATTTGAATAAGAACAATCTGAGCTACATAATGGAGTAGACAGCCAGACAGAGAGAGAGAGAGGGGTGGGGTGGAGGGGTACAGAGAGGCCATTTGACTTGCGAATGAGGCGATGCATATCTGCATGCTAATTACGTGACAAGAAGGAATGGGGGGGGGGGGCGGGGGGTGGAAAGCCACCCCCTCATGCGCCAGCCAGACAGAGAGAGGGAGAGAGAGAGAGAGAGAGAGTAAGAGTCAGGAGAGGAGGGGAAAACGAAGGACGAGAACGACAGAAACGAACGTACGAGCAGACGAGACAAACGAAGGGATCAGAGGGAGCTCTGGAGTCGGGACGGCGGGGCGACTCATTTACCCGTCAGCCTTTTGTTCTGCGTTACGCCGCTAGTTTTTTTTGGGGGGGGGTGGGGTGGCAATTTAATTTTTCTACACCCTACGGAAAACAAATAATCGGAATTCGCCGAAAGAAGAAGAAGAAGGGATGAGTGGAAAACAAAGATGGAGTGGGGGATGGGATGTTAGGAGGAGGAGGTGTGGGGGCGGGGGGCGTCCGAAATTAAAATTATTGATTGATGCGAAGGAGGGGGTGCGACGGGGGGGTTGAGGATGTAATTAGAATGAACTGAGACCGAGGCTGGAACGATAATAGATGGCGACGGACTTTGCTTCGACGATTAGCCATTAATCTCCTTTAACGCGGAGCAGGATATTAAAAATTCTAATTAGGGAGACGAAAACGACGTGAATGTGGTGTCTGTGTGCGTGGGGGCGTGTATGTATACATGTGTGTCTGTGTGTATGCGTGTGTATTTGCGCAAGTGTGTGTCCATGACTATATATGTGTATATTTGTGCATGTGTGTGTGTGTGTGTGAGTCTGTATTTTTGTGTACTGTATATCCGCAACCCTAAGTGTGTGTGTTTGTGAGCATGTGTGTGTGGATATGTGCAGATATGTACATATACATATACTTATGTGTGTATATGTGTGTGTATGTGTGTGTGTGTGTGTGTGTGTGTGTGTGTGTGTGTGTGTGTGTGTGTGTGTGTGTGTGTTGGAATGAAGGTCTTTGCAGGTGTTCTCATCCCGTCATTTAACGATCATTACCATCAGGGGATTCAAGCCCCTGCTACACAATATTGGGATTACGAGGTCAGCAGTCGGAGACTGTGGGGAATTTGACTGTTGGTTAAAACGATCAAAACCTGCGTGTAATTCTTCTCCCAAGGAGATATGATTCTGATATGAACTTCATGGATCTTGATGACATAACAAATGCGGTTTTAGATAATTGTGTGTGCGTGTGCGAGAGGGACACTATTAGCAGAATGTGTTTATTCATCAACGTGCTGTCATTTCAATTACTGCTTGGGAAAGCATAATATTCTCAAACCTCTGTATGACGCGAAGACAAATTGTTTGCCTAATTGCTTTGTTGTATGTTAATAATTTAATGAATCCACAGTGTTACGTTGTGAAATGATCCAAGCTTCTCTGTAATAAACAGACGGTGTAGCCTCCTTATCTTTGCTACAACAATAAAGATCCTACAAGCAGTAACCTCTCAGATTACGTCTTTCTTTTACTGGTGAAGATGTAAAAATGATCCGTGTACAGTAACAGTTACTGTGCATAATCCCATCCCTGAATCCTAAACACAATCACACGGGCCGACGTTCCGTTCGGAAATGTTCGGCCATGACGCTTTCACTGTGATGTCATCACTAATGGCCTCGGGCTTCTGCTCTGTTCTGCAGTGGGTTACATCAGTTGGGCGCAGGAATACAGATGACGAGGCCGGCACCTTGTGCGACTCCGCTGTGACATTGTCAATAGATTATGAAATCGCATCGTGTCAGCTATTCAATATCGCAAATTGCTCTCTCTGTGTGTATGTGGGCGAGCATGTAGCCCGTGTGTGTGTGTGTGTGTGGGCGAGCATGTAGCCCGTGTGTATGTGTGTGTGTGTGTGGGCGAGCATGTAGCCCGTGTGTGTGTGTGTGTGTGTGTGTGTGTGGGCGAGCATGTAGCCCGTGTGTGTGTGTGTGTGGGTGAGCATGTAGCCTGTGTGTGTGTGTGGGCGAGCATGTAGCCTGTGTGTGTCTGTGTGTGTGTGTGTGTGGGCGAGCATGTAGCGTGTGTGTGTGTGTGTGTGGGCGAGCATGTAGCGTGTGTGTGCGTAGGACGTAAATATGCAAGGGGTTAATGTATACATGTTCCTGTAATGCCGCTATGTACTCACTCTACATGATTAGGAACTGTCCTTGAATTAGT
The DNA here is from genome assembly GCF_963971535.1 of Notolepis coatsorum. Taxonomy (NCBI): domain Eukaryota; kingdom Metazoa; phylum Chordata; class Actinopteri; order Aulopiformes; family Paralepididae; genus Notolepis; species Notolepis coatsorum. The sequence continues at coordinate 40,783,996 of NC_140176.1, read as the reverse complement.
AAGATGCACCCCCGGCCCTCCCTCCCTCCCTCCCCTTCCTTCTGTCATTGCACACACACACACACACACACACACACACACACACACACACACACACACACACACACACACACACACACACACACACACACACAAATACTCATACATACACACCACAGCTCCTATAAAGTGGAAAATCAAGACATAACGGCACTCACACACAAACACACTAGAGGAGTTATGTCACCTCTATGCTAATGTATTACTTATTAGTAGCACCCCGATGTCCTCGCTAAGGGAAAGCGTGCTTGCGTGTGTGTGTGTGTGCGTGTGTGTGTGCTTGTGTGTGCGCGCGCTCTGGCCAGTGCGGTGTCATTACGTTAATGGTCTTTCACTACGGCTGGTCATTAAGGGAGGATATTAAAGCAGAAGGCTGTTTTTATATGCATGGAGGTGGAGGGGGGGGGGTCACCGTTGCTTGGAATCATCACTCATACCTACTGAGAAGACACGTGTGTGTGTGTGTGTGTGTGTGTGTGTGTGTGTGTGTGTGTGTGTGTGTGTGTGTGTGTGTGTGGTGTGTTCTCGTGTGCGGATACACACACACACATACAAATGAGCAAAATGTAAATACAGGGTCACTCAACTCTATTTAAAGCACCCCCCCCCCCTCTCTCTCTATCATGCCCCCCCCAAGACAAACACACACACACACACACACACGAACACACACACACACACACACACACACACACACACACACACACACACACACACACACACACACACACACACACACACACACACACACACACACACAAACGGCTGCTCCTCTTAAGTAGTGCTTCATGCATATGCTCCCTCTCTCCCCGACAGATTGATCCTGATATTTATGAGCGGGGTATATTACTATTATTATTATTATTGTTACAGTACTATCTGTTTTCTGGAAGGAGAGCAGCGTCAGGCCAGGCGGAGACAGAGGGCCTATCGGAACTGCAATCACCAGATTGGCTTGATTTATGATTTATGCAGAGTGCCGACGGCCCAAGGTAACGCCCCTCAGGGTGCGGGGTTGTAAAAACTTGTTTTAGCCGATTGATTAATCAGGACTAGTAATCTCCAGCTCATAGGCATGTGTGTAGTGTGGCCACATGTGTGTGTGTGCGTGCATGTGTGTGGGGGAGTCTTGTATGTTCTTTTTGTATGTATGTGTGTGTGTTTATGTCTGTGTTTCTGTGTGTATCCGCGTGTATTTGTGTATGTGCGTGTTATGTGTGTGTGTGTGCGTGCATGCTGATGGTATTCCCAGGATAACTGAACTGTTGAACTGACCTTGTTGCAACAAGGTGAGAGGTGAGCAGGGATGGATAGAATAAGAAAATGGGAGAGAGAGAGAGAGAGAGAGAGAGAGAGAGAGAGAGAGAGAGAGAGATGGAGGAGAAGTGAAAAATATGCGGCTGAGTTATTTTTTATCGCAGTGGCGCAGGTTATCGGTAGGTTCTAATATAATCAGCAGTTATAATATAATTTCCCTCTGCATCTCATCTGCATAATTACATGTCACAGATGTATGGGAGGCACACGGATAGATTAACAAAGGCAACGTTCGCCTCCAAGTTGGCATATTAGAACATCTGATACAGAGCGGCGTGCATGTTAAAAATTATGGCAAAGCCACTTGAGTTTCTCCCTCTTTCATGCATAGAAGAAAGTTATATCTCTGTAATAATGGAAAACTGATACCCTCATCGTTTTCATCCAGTGGTGGCAAACTAATGGTCTATTCTTTCTCGCCCCCCCCCCCCAGTAAATGTAATGGATCAGTATGGAATCAGTGAAACTTGGTATTGGTCACGTCACACTGTCCTGTTTCTCCAATCTATCCAGTTTATCCTGTCTCTACAGTTTGTCCTGTCTCTCCAGTCTCTCCTGTTTGTCTCTCCTGACTTTCCAACCTCTCCAGTTTCTCCTGTCTCTCCTGTTTCTCCAGCATCTCCTGACTCTCCAGTCTCTCCTGTTTCTCCAGCCTCTCTGGTCTCTTCATTCTCTCCTGACTCTCCAGTCTTTCCTGACTCTCCAGTCTCTCTGGTCTCTTAGATTAGATTAGATTTATGGCATGATGACATTTGCGGTCCAGTACCAGTACCCAAGCCATAAATCCATCTCTACAGACTGTATGATTTAATGTTGCGTTTTTTTCTCCCAAATGTAGTTAAGAGTAAATACCCTAACTGTTGTGAGCAGGTGCCTCAGCCTGGTAGCTCCGCCCGGAGATCGCGTGGCGCTGTCACACCCTTCCGACGCACATGTACCCATAGAGCACTAGGCCGACACCTGTGCCCAATCTGCAATCAGAGGCTTCTGTCTCCCTGCCAGTGACGGAGGGGAGTATAAACGTTGACCTGCCCTGAGGACAACGCAAGTTCGTTCTACCAGGAACAGTAGGTTTTGCGTCGTATACCTATCGGACTATTTGGCTACTCCTGTCTATTGCATATGTGAGTACTGCTGGTATCTAAACCGTTGTCTTGTTTTGATTTGCTAGTATTTACTGGCAGTTAATTAACCCTAGTTTCCTTCTATCTCTCTCTCGTCTAGTGTGGGGAATGCCATTCCCGAATCACCCCACTCTCGTGTTTTTTTCCGCTCGCTTTATTCCCCCAGTATTTTTTGATTATCCACCACCACTACATTTAGTCATTTAGCTGACGCTTTTATCCAAAGCGACTTACAAGTTCTGTACGACAAGTCATCAGGAAGGGCACAACTCTATCAGCTGAGTAACAATGTTCATCAAAGTGTTGAGTGCTACAGTGTAGGTCCGTTTATTAGGACAAGTGCATGACAGTAAGGTTAGTTAGGGTTAGTTAGGGTCAGATAATGGTTGAAGAAGTGCGTCTTTAGTCGACAGCGAAAGATTGGACGGGTTTCGGCTGTCCTAACTGGGGTGGGTAGTTCATTCCACCATTGTGGGGCAAGGACTGAGAATAGGCGACTTCTCTTTGATGACCCTCCCGGAGCTTGGATAGGAGTAGGTCTGAGGCGGCCAGAAGATGCAGAGCGTAGGGGTCTTGAGGGTGTGTAGTTAGAGACCATTGACCGGAGGTAGGCGGGAGCGGTTCCCTTTGCCGCACGGTATGCCAGGTTGCGGGCCTTGAAGCGGATTCGTGCAGCAATGGGGAGCCAGTGCAGATCCCTAAGAAGTGGGGTGACATGGGCCGACTTCGGTAGGTTTGAGATCAGGCGGGCCACTGCGTTCTGAATGAGTTGAAGAGGCTTAGTGGCAGTGGCCGGGAGGCCAGCGAGCAGTGCGTTGCAGTAGTCGAGGCGGGAGATGACTGTTGATTGGACGAGGAGTTGGGTGGCTTCTTTTGTCAGGAAGGGCAGATCCTTCTGACGTTGCTCAGGAGGAATCTGCATGTTCTGGTTGTCGCTGCGATGTGAGCAGAGAAGGACAACACCAAGGTTCTTGGCGGTCAGGGACTCTGCCACAGCTGCATTCTCGACTGTGATGGAAAGGGGGGAGGATTTGGCCAGCAGGTGGAGCAATTCTGTTTTGCTTAGGTTCAGTTTGAGGTGGTTGGTCGTCATCCAGGCTGAGATGTCGGACAGACAGGCCGAGATCCGCTCAGAGACGTGGATATCTGAGGGAGGGAAGGAGAGGAAGAGTTGAGAATCATCGGCATAACAATGATAGGAGAAGCCATGAGACGTGATAATGTTACCCAGTGATTTAGTGTATAGGGAGAAGAGAAGGGGTCCTAGAACCGAGCCCTGGGGGACACCCGTCCGCAGGGGGCGGGTGGCCGACAGGGTCCCTCTCCATGACACTTGGTAAGAGCGGTCATTGAGGTATGATGACAGCCATGTCCGCGCAGAGCCAGCCACTCCCATTCCTGCGAGGGCCGCGAGGAGGATCTGATGGTTGACTGTGTCAAAGGCTGCAGATAGATCTAGGAGAATCAGGACAGAGGAGAGGCCTTTCGCTTTTGCTAAGTGAAGTGCCTCTGTGACCACAATGAGGGCCGTTTCTGTGGAGTGGCCAGTCTGGAAGCCAGACTGATTAGGGTCTAGGAGGTCATTCTGTAAGAGATAAGCAGTAAGTTGGTTGGATACAGCACGTTCAAGTGTTTTAGAAAGGAAGGCGAGAAGAGAGACAGGACGGTAGTTGCCTATGACGGTGGGGTTCAGGGTTGGTTTTTTTATGAGCGGCGTGACTCTGGCTTGTTTTAGGGAGGTGGGGACCACCCCCGAGTTGAGTGAGGAGTTGATGATTGCAGTTAGGAATGGGAGGATGTCTGGTGCTATGGTCTGGAGGAGTGGGGAGGGTAGCTGGTCCAGCTGGCATGTAGTCGGACGGTTCAACGTTACCAGTGTCAGGGTCTCAGCTTCTGTAATGGGAGAGAAAGATGACAGAGTGAAGGATGAGGTTCTCGATTCAGCATTTGGAATGGGTGGGGGTTGGGAGAAGGAGCTGCGGATGTTCTCCACTTTTTCCTCAAAGAAGATTGCGAAGTCTTTGGCAGAGAAAGATGAGGGAGGAGGGGGTGGGGGGGGAGTGAGGAGGGAGGACATGGTAGCATGCAGTTTGCGAAGATTCTTGGCAGAGGCCTCGATCATATGGTGAAAGAAAGAAGCTTTGGCATTAGTAATGGTTTTGGAGAATGTTAACAAGAGATTGTGATATGTGTCGAGCAGTGAGGCGTGACTTTCTATACTTCCTCTCAGCCGCTCTCAGGACCTGTCTTTGTTCTCTCACTGGATCTGTCAGTCATGGACTGGATGGGGAACGGCGGGCAGGTTTCTCAACGAGGGGACAGAGCTTGTCGAAGGAGGTTGCAAGGGCTGAGAGGAGGGTGGAGGTTGCCATCTCTGTGGAGAGAGCAGAGAAGGTGTCACTCAAAGGTAGAGCGGATAGTATGTCAGAGCAGATGGTGTAGGGGGATAGGGAGGGCAGGTTGCGTCTGAGTGAGACAGTGACTGAGATGAGTCAGGCAGGTTGAAGTCGCCCAATAGAAGGAGAGGGGTACCATCTTCCGGTAAGGAGCTTAGAAGCATGTCTATCTCATCTGTGAAGTGATCGAGCGGACCTGGAGGGCAATAGAGTGTAACAATGGTGAGATTGAAAGGATTAGAGACAGATACTGCATGATATTCAAGAGAGGAGGGTGACAGTTCTGGGAGTGGTGTTACGTTTGTAGCCCATGAAAGAGATGTCATGAGGCCAGTGCCTCCACCACGTCTGGGCGGTTGAGGTGTCTGAGTGAAGTTATAGTTTGTAAATAATGCTGCAGGTGTTGATGAGTTATTGGGGGTTATCCAGGTCTCAGTTAGAGCCAGGAGCTGCAGATTTAAATGGGCGTAGGCAGTAATGAAGTCAGCTTTCTTGACTGCTGATTGACAATTCCATAAGCCTCCCGTATTGTGACAGGTGTATTAGTGGCTGTAGGAGGGTAGGAGAGATTAGCCGGGTTGCTAGCAAACTGCCGCGGGTGGGTTGAATCTGTTCTGGAGGAGCAGATTGTGGATATAGGTATGAGCAGGGCCGCCTGGGAGAAATGCGAGGCCCTGTGCGAGATTTAAACACGAGCCCCCCCCCCCCCCCCCCCTAAAAGGAAAAAAAATATATATATGTATATATATATATATATATATATTTTTTTCATACAGTCAACATATTCTTAAATAATAGCGCTGCCCGAGGCTGGGCATGATACAGTCAATATATAGCAAGAGAGAGAGCGAGAGAGAGCTCCCGTTCTACAGTCAATATACAGTGTTATCGCTGCACAGACCCGGCAATACCCCTGACCCTCCACCAGAGCAAGGCCAGAGAGAGAGAGAGAGAGAGAGACACATTGGAAAGAAACAACACAAAACCAGAGCAAATTGAAATGCTATTTGGCCCTAAACAGAGAGTACACAGTGGCAGAATACCTGAGCACTGTGACTGACTCACTACTAAGAAGATCCTTGACTAGGTACAGACTCAGCGAGCACAGCCTAGCCATCGAGAAAGGCCGCCATAGGCAGACCTGGCTCCCAAGCGAAGACAGACCCACTGCACACAAGATGAGGTGGAAACCGAGCTCCACTTCTTAACAACCTGCCCACTATACCAAGACATACTTCCCACAAATTGCAAACACCCAAAAAATTTACTTTGAAAACATCGACAATAACTCAAAACTCCCATACCTACTGAGAGAAATACAAGAATGTGAAATAAAGCCCATTTGAATTGAAGAGAGAGAGATAGATAGAGCATGTCTGTGTGTGTTAGAAAGAGAGAGATAGAGAGAGAGCATGTCTGTTTGTGTGTGTGTGTTAGAGAGAGAGCATGTGTAGGAAAGCCCTGCTAATAAGACTACTTTGTTCCGTAATAGCTCTTTAATATGTTGTTGTTGACAGGAAAGGGTAATTGATTTATGCCAGTGTAATCGTTCAGCGTGATGTGCTATGTTGCACTCTAGTCTTCTGATAACGTTACTGGCCCTTTAAGAGTTTCTCCATCGAACGTGTGCACAAGCTGTTCTCTGTGCTGCTGCCTGACGGTGCGGCAGTAAGATCTGTCCCTTTGGGATAACGTGTGCGTCAATGAATGTGAGTACAGTACCTGTTTAGTTCCTGCCTAGTTCGTTCATTCAGTTTACTCTGTACTTAGTGTGTCTCCGCTGATCCATTCCTGTTGACGTTGTTCCCTCTGTTATTGAAACACTGCGCCATTAGCTTAGCTACACGTTAGCCAACCTAGGTTCCCCCTGCTGATATGCTGCTGCGCTGCGTGGTAGCTTAGCCGCACGTTAGCTAGCCTAAGCTATAACTATAACTCACTCATTACCCCTAGTGAATTGAATGTATCTTTACACCCGGTTTACAGTCCGCCTACCTATATATTGTTTACATGCACTGCATGAGTAATCCCCCTGCATAGGCTATGTAGGTTATATCTAATAACTCCGGTTAAGTGAATGTCTTGGCTACTAGTTGCACTGTATTGCTAATGAATATTATTGCAGCTATAGACCACATGTTTATGACATTATGTTTACGTGCGCCACTATTGTGTTTACTAATGTATACTGTATTGTATTCCCTTGTAGACAACCACACACACCTTTCTGTTCCCAAATACAACCAATACCTGCAGCACGCCTCTGTGTGATTCTTTAATCGGAGTTACAACGCCATAGTGTCCGCCAGCTCTATCAAACGCAACCCGTGGAGGCCCTAGCCCTCCGTTTCATGGTCCTTCGAGCCGGATAGAGCTCCTCCAAGACGCTATGGCAGACCAGGACACCACAGAGACCACCGCTCACCCGCAGAGAGAGCGCCACCTACCAAGCCACCTACGTGACCTCGAAGTGGGATATGAACCTGAATTCAGTACTCAGATCAGTCAGTACTCGGATCAGTCAGTACTCGGATCAGTCAGTACTCGGATCAGTCAGTACTCGGATCAGTCAGTACTCGGATCAGTCAATTCCTAGACCCACCATAAGGTCAGGTGTCGGCTCCCATCGTTCATACCCGGCGAGTGAAGCAAGGGCTCCGTATGAAGGTAGTAGGTCCTCATATCTGTCAATTCCTAGACCCACCATAAGGTCAGGTGTTGGCTCCCATCGTTCATCTGGGAGTGTACACCGACAACATGCTCTCTCACCAGTCCAGGAAGCTATCCTCCAGGAGCACATCCACTCCCTGGAGCTTGAGGAGCTACAGCGCCAGGTAAAAGAAGACTACGACGCCGACCTGGAGTGTAAACGCTTACAACGCCTACAGCAGGAAGCACAATGTGCACGGGAAGCTATCGTTAAACGCCTGGACAGGCAGAGGCGGCTTAAGAAGAAGGAGAAGGAACTTCAAGTAGCCAAACTGGTCACCTCACTTCTTCAAGAGTCAAAGATGAGGGCTCTTGTGCATGCAGCAGCATCTGAACCGACCTATTCACCACCTGGACAACAGCACCACGTAGCGGCACCTGTGCCTCTAGCCCTTCCTACCGTACCACAGAACGTGCATCCCCCGCCGGCTAATCCAGCCGCCATCACTCCAGTGATACACCATCCAGCACAGGCGACGCCTCGCTCTGCTGCTCCCCCTGTGTCGCCAACCCAGCTCCCAACATGCCTGGTTCAATTGAGCAACCTACAATCTCACACAGGGCCCCCTGTAGCTACACACAGTACCCAGAGTCCTACCTATGGTGCGACCATCCCTAGTACTCAACCCAGTACTCAACCCAGTACTCAACTCAGTACCCAACCTAGTACTCAACCCAGTACTCAACTCAGTACTCAACCCAGTACTCAACCCAGTACTCAACTCAGTACCCAACCTAGTACTCAACTCAGTACCCAACCTAGTACTCAACTCAGTACCCAACCTAGTACTCAACTCAGTACCCAAACTCAGTACCCAACCTAGTACTCAACTCAGTACCCAACCTAGTACTCAACCCAGTACCCAACCTAGTACTCAACTCAGTACCCAACCTAGTACTCAACTCAGTACCCAACCTAGTACTCAACCCAGTACTCAACTCAGTACTCAACTCAGTACCCAACCTAGTACTCAACTCAGTACCCAACCTAGTACTCAACTCAGTACCCAACCTAGTACTCAACTCAGTACCCAACCTAGTACTCAACTCAGTACCCAACCTAGTACTCAACCTAGGTTAGCTAACACTAGTTAGCCTTTAGCTAAGCTAGCTACTAGCCGACATCATCATGGCTATCCCGACTGAACCACACGTTAGCACTCGATATTATAACGTAGCTAAAGCTAACTAGCTGTCCCTGCCTTTAGCTAAGCCGACATGGCTAGCCTGACTGAACTGTCTAACATGCAACAACTTTCATCTTCAGTCCATCTGCCGAATGACCGTCCTCTTCGTTTTGGCTGGCATAACTAAGCATAACCTCCAAAGCTGCACGTGCGAAATAGTCAAACGCAGCTGACGCACGCCGGCTTACACATGATGTAACCCAGGGCTATTCAACTGGCGGCCCGCGATGATTCTGACCGGCCCGCCAAAGATTACATGATAATAAAAAAATATATATATATATCTTTTTTTTGATATTTTTTTTTTAACTTTTTTCTTTTCATGTCAACGTTAACACGCACAATTGAGCCAAAAGTCACTCAATTAATGACAGATTTCATTGATAAATTGAGGGAAAACTTTGCAAGTCGATTTGATGAATTTGACATGTCCAGAGAATTGATGCATTTTGTGAGCAACCCATTTGCCAATGTAGCTGCTATTTCCACAAAAGGACAAGAGTTCCTTGCATCACTTCACATTGATGAAGGTCTCCTGCAACTTGAAATAATTGACATGCAAGCATCATCTGCTCTGAAGCAGGCACTTGAGAATGAATCCACCACAACATTTTGGATAAAGTGTATTCATGTCAAGACATTCCCCAAAATAGAAACGCTGGCAATATCTGTGCTAACAATGTTTGGCTCAACATACACCTGTGAATCCAGTTTCTCTCACATGAATGCCATTAAAACAAGCAACCGTGCCTCCTTGACAAATGAGCATTTGCATCACTGTTTGCGGGTAGCCCTCACTTCCTATGAACCCTCTTTCTCTGCCATTGCCCAGTCAAATAAGTGCAATCGCTCTCATTAGATGTGTGTATGTAGGCTAGGCCTGTCTGCCCCCCACCCCCCCTGATGTTTGAGAGTTAAGAGTGGACAATAAGTGCTAATAAGATGCTGTGATTTGCTGTTGTTGCACAGACATGAAGCACTTTTTCATAAGCTCAGCTGCACTATAAATGTGTTTTTTTGTTCAAGTGTTGATGTTAGAATGTTCAGATGCACAACATGCACTTGTTTGTTTTTTATTTTATTTTTATATTGAAATGTTGAAGAGGAGATGTTGCAGTTGTTGCACAGTCATAAATGAAGCACTTTTTGCAGGAGATGTTGCAGATGTGGCACATAAATGAAGCACTTTTTTTGAAAAGTATACTACTTTTGCAATGTAGTTAAATAAAAGTTGTGAAAATGTGGTTGCGTGTTGTGTCAAGTGTACATATATTCATAGCACGGGGAGGCGCCGTGGCAGTCCGGCCCCTGGCCCCTTGGGTTTCTGACAATGTGGCCCCCTGAACAATTTAGTTGAATAGCCCTGATGTAACCCCTCCCTTCGTTGAAACCAATAGTATGTCTGCTGCAGCCCCAGAGCTCCAATAGTGAGTATGTCTGCTGCAGAGCCCGGAACATTCTACAAACGTGTCTAATGTGAAATATATAAGCATATAAGCAAAACTAGATTTTAGGTCTGTGATGAAAAAGGGCCTCTTTTTTTTTTGTGCGAGGCCCCCCTTCCCGCGAGGCCCTGTGCGACCGCACTGCTCGCACACCCCCTGAGGCGGCCCTGGGTATGAGACACATTGTGGTGTCAAGAGTGGCAGGGAGGAAGGGAGGTAGTAGAGAAATAGTAGAGTGGGAGGGAAAGGGAAATCTTTCAGAGTGGAGTGAAGGATAGGACTAGGGTGTACTTAGCACTAGGTGGATCCCTCTGCGGAGAACTCTAGGAACACTCCTCCTCTTTGTCCCTCGACACTTCGCTGACGCTAAGCCAGCAAGCCTTTAAATCTCTATCACTAATTAGTGCTATCTTAACACCTGGCCCTTAATGGGGGCACTTAACTAAACAAAATGGCCGTTTTAAACACGCCCCTTTAATCAAGTCAGCTGGTTCCTCACTTTTAAGATTTCACTAATAAACTTAAAATGGCTTACCCTAGGTTTCAGTATAAAGCAATGTTTCTCAGTGAGTGTGTCCTGTCCTTCCTTAACAGATCTCAGTACAGAGTGATTTCAACACAGACTGGACTTCTGCTTTTAAACAGGACCTTAATGGCTCACTTAGCAAAATAGCTGCTTCTGGTAAACAGGAAACAGTCCCTTTATGGGGGCACTTAACTAAACAAAATGGCTGTTTTAAACACGCCCCTTTAATCAAGTCAGCTGGTTCCTCACTTTTAAGATTTCACTAATAAACTTAAAATGGCTTACCCTATGTTTCAGTATAAAGCAATGTTTCTCAGTGAGTGTGTCCTGCCCTTCCAGATCTCAGTACAGAGTGATTTCAACACAGACTGGACTTCTGCTTTTAAACAGGACCTTAATGGCTCACTTAGCAAAATAGCTGCTGCTATACAACATGGTAAGACCCCACCTACATTTTGTTAAACCCACCCACACATAGTCACCAGCGAACAAGCTCAGTGGCAGTTTTTCATGTCTGGTAATTTTTAGCATGGTGTTATTCACCGTCAAAAAAAATCATAATTTATATTCTCCTTTGTTTCATCACAATTTACTCAAGCCTAGTAACAGACACAATATTTTTCACTGGGAATACATTCCCTGAGATCCATAGATGTATCTAGATACCAAGAACATGCAAATGGATTTAATTGATTTGTTAATTTTATAGGCTTTTTTTATAGGCAAGAACATGCAAATGGATTTAATTGATTTGTTAATTTTATAGGCTTTTCCCCCCGGCTTATTGGGATCATTTCCCAAATGAGGGAAACCTCAGTCGTCTTTTGAGTTTAGATAAAGGTTTGAAAGCATAGCCTTTACTAGTAAGCTTACCCCATATTTAGCATAAAACGCCTGACAATTGCATACCCAAAGTTATTTGCAATGTATTATAATTTATACTTATAGCACATGCATGAGTCTGTTCTCTTTGGAAATGTAACATTCTGAAGTTTCTTACACAATAAAGTCACCTTAGGTGCTAATGTAATAGAGAAACAGAGGTTTGAACACACTGAAAAAAATAATTTGCTCCTTACTTTTGTGTTGACCTGTTGCCGGGTTCCTGTTATTGGGTTCCAGCTGAGAGCTCGAAATAATGGTTCCATAGCCTGAAGTCTTATGTAGTATAGGTTCAAAGTTTATAACAATCCCACAGAAAACAAGTGTTTAACAAAGGTTTCTGTAATGTGTGTACCGCAATAATTCAGCGTGATTATCCAAAATGGCCATCCACTTCCATTGATTCAGGCGCGTGAGCAGGGCTTGACATTATTAACACCCGCCATCTGCCAAATGCGGGTAGAATTCGGCAGTGGCGTGTAACTCCGTCATTCTTACCAGTCACTTTGGCGGGTAGACCGTGCAGCATCACCGTTTTAGAGTTGTAGTGAAGAGTCTCTTTCTCTCTCTCGGAACGCAGTGCGCGCTTACTTGCGTCGCGCATAATGAGAGTCTCTCTCTCGCTCTCTCTCTCTGTCTCAAGTAGCCAAACTTTGATTTTTGTCCGGTGAAAATGATGAGTAGCTATAGTGACTTTGGAAAACCACTAGCTAGCCAGTGGCTGGTGAGCCAAAAAGTTAATGTCAAGCCCTGCGCGTAAGTCAAAACAAATAACTCGTTCATCTTCTTCTGCCCCCTTCTCGTTGCAATCAGCGCTTGTCTGGGATCGCTTCCGGAGCAGACGCTCCTTGGCTACAACAGGGTCAATCATTTTCAACCGGACGTGGTCACTCATCGGAACGGCTTGTCAAATGACGCTCACCGGATATTTTATCTTGTAACATGAGACCTGAAGCACGCAATAGGTTGAGTGTGGTGCCGATCGAAAGGCGGCAAATTCAACTTTCCAACAATGTATTGGATGATGAAAAATGCATCCCGGAGCCGACAGACTGTATACGGTACGCCAAACGTTAAGAGGTTAATAATCTAATTAATTCTCTAATCAATCTCTGTTCTTTGCCATGCACAGCTATGTCTGTCTCTTGTATTCTGCACACATGTAAATTAATGCATAACGGCAGGGCAGCTATGTCTGTCTGTCCTTGTATTCTCTGTGTGTGTAAATTAATGCATAGCGGCAAGGCGACGACCTGTGTTCAGGAGGGCTGCGCCTGGTTTACCTAGTGGCACGGTGCCATCAGGTGTCTGAATGAAACAAAACTGGCCAAACACTTTTTACATTTGGCAGAGGCCGAGCGACTGGGCTCAAACTCAGCCTTTTGAACGGGCTAATCCAGGTCCTTCAACCGGATCGAACCAATCTGAGGCTGTTGGAGCCACTCCAGCCAGGTGAGCTGTTTACATCGTGTCCTTTTCATTTGCAGTGGAGGTTTATTTAACAGATTACCAGGCAGTCATGGCTTGCTGAATAGACATACAATAAACTTTTTCTTTCTCTCCAGTTGTAAAGAAATAAAGATACTCTTGATGACACTGTACCTCGGTATTGACAAGCTTTGCGGTCATGCCGACTCAAATCTTAACTGCAGTTATTCATTTGCCTGAAATCAACCAAAACGGTCCCTTTAAAACAAGATTCAAGATTCAAGAGGTTTATTCATCATCACATACATACACAAGCCATATAGTGAAATGAAGGACATGTAGTGAAATGAAGACCAGGCGAGCCTGGTTAAGCGGGACCCGTGTTGGGTGAATTATGATTGGGGTTTGGCTACGTTCACACTGCAAGCCTTAGTGCTCAATTCAGATTCATTGCTCAGATCCAATTTCTTTGTTTGGCTGTTCACATTATTTCTTAAACATGGCCAATATCAGATTCCAGTGTGAACCAGTCGTGCTCCTGAACTGACCCCTGCATACGCAAATTAACAATAACGATGATGGACGTAAACATGGAGGACAGTCACAGTTTATGGTTTAATTTATAAGTTGAATCCAGTGGAAGCCAGCTAAATAAAACGAATCAGACCTATATCTGATTTAGGACCACATGTGAAATAATTGCAAAGCATTGCGAGGCTCAGATTCCATATGAGTTCTGCTGTTAACACTGTTATGAAAAAAAAAGATCTGAGTCACATATGAGCAAAAGAAAAGGCAGATTTGGGCCACTTGCCTGCAGTCTGATTGTCTGAACGTAGCCCTAGTTAATTATGATTAATGGTTTAATGTTCGAATTAAAACATAAAATAGAAAACAAAATAGATGGATTTTTAAAAAGGCTTTATAAGTGCTTTTAGATTAAAAAAATATATGGGGGGGGGGGTGGGGGCCGGCTAAATGTTTCCAATTACTCAAGGGGGGGATTTGGGACAGTGCCACAGTGGTTCACATAGTTGTTTACCTGAGGTTCCATAGTGTTCTGATGTGCATTTATTGGGTCTCATAGTAAGATAACCGCTTTACATTTCATGAACAAAATTATAATAATAATTCTTGCGATTTTATTTTGAAGGCAGAATTGCGCCGACTACAGTTACATTTACATTTAGTTATTTTACGCTTTTATCCAAAGTGACTTACAAGTTCTGTACAACAAGTCATCAGGAAGGGTACAACTCTATCAGCTGAGTAACAATATTCATCAAAGTGTTGAGTCCTACAGTGTAGGTTAGTTTATTAGATTGATTGATTGATTGAATGAAAACTTTATTAACAGATTGTAGAATGGGTACAATACAGTACAGCTCAATACACACAATTGTTAAGGGGATGCAGACCAGAGAAATACTTTCGTCTTGTTTACATCAGGGTCCCCCATTTTCAATTCATCAGGACATATATGACATACAGATAGACAGTACTGCTACATCTATACATTTATGACATACCAGATTTGTAAATACAGTACTGTTTGTGATACAAAAAGAAAAGGGAGTATATACATTTGACGTAAAAACTGTACATTGTAGGAGGTTGGGTGGGGTTGGGTAGGAGGGTTTGGGGGGGGAAACACTGTACAACTGTACATTGGAATATTTACAACCATACTAGGTAATTTACTGTACATTGGAGGGGGTTGGGGGGAAACACTGTACAAACAAGCAAAACTGTACATTGGAATATTGACAAAACCATACTAGGTAATTTACTGTACATTGGAGGGGGTTGGGTTAGGAAATTTACAGGGTCCAGTTTCGAATTGCAGTCTCCTGTAGGTGTTCTTTGAGAGTGGTTTTGAAAGTGGGTAGTGATTCACATTCCTTTACAGCTTTAGGTAGGGCGTTCCACATTAATATAGAGATGAAAACAATATGTTATTTATATTGATGTGATGTCGATTGATATGAATAGCGCGTTACGTTAATATAGAGATGAAAACAATATGAGGAAATGGGCTACGTTAATATAGAGATGAAAACTATACGAGGAAATGGGCTACGTTAATATAGAGATGAAAACAATACGAGGAAATGGGCTACGTTAATATAGAGAGATGAAAATGGGCTACGTTAATAGAGAGATGAAAACAATACGAGGAAATGGGCTACGTTAATAGAGAGATGAAAACGGGCTACGTTAATATAGAGAGATGAAAACAATACAAGGAAATGGGCTACGTTAATATAGAGAGATGAAAACGGGCTACGTTAATATAGAGATGAAAACAATACGAGGAAATGGGCTGTGGAACGGAAGGACTTGGGCTGCACAAGTTAGGTGCATGACAGTAAGGTTAGTTAGGGTTAGAGTTTTTTTCCCATGTGAAGCCAAGGGTGTGCCTCATCATACTGTCTTGCTCTTGGCTTTGTAACATGAGTGATGTTAACGTTACCTGGAACACATGTTATGGGTGTGTCAGCTTTTCTGGCGGTGTCAAAAAACTTTTCCCCCTCTCTCCCAGGTTGGATAGCTAACTAGATAGATAGCTAGCTCGCTAGCACAGGTGATGTGTGGGACGGCACCCAAGCAACAGTGTTTACAGCGCTCGTGTGCAACACATTGTATTTAAATCTGAATACATTTTGCTCCGCTCTGATTGTTTTGTTCCACTGGTCATCTCTCATAGCCAGACCTCTCTTCACACTGTGTTAGCACTGTGCCAGCAGTCCACTAGACTAGTAGGAACAACCATAGAACTGTAGAATGGTGGATTATCCCTGCTTGTGGGAGTGGTAGTACACAGACACTGGGTAGTAGGATACTATAGTATTGGACCTATATGTACCCCCGTCTTTGGCCCGGAACGTCGTTCTGGAGGGCTTGCAGTTGGAGTGGATGGGGCCCAGGATTTACTAACCTGGGGATTGGTACTCTGGTCTCCCTCGCCTTCCAAGGCGGTCAGCAGTAGCTCCCCACACACCCTCACTCCCTCAGTACCTCCGACAGCCCTCCCACACCCAGTGACTGTCAGTTCAATAGTATCATTGGGCTTCCCTTTAAGAAGTACCCTTCCTTGACCACCTGTATAGACCCTTCAAATGCTATTCTGTAAATAATTATGCAGTCACAATATTTACCCAGAGGTTAGAATAGCAAATGGAACTTAAAGAAACAGACACACACAATGATCCCAATTAGGTCTACTTTACTGAAGCCTGGGCAGGTTATCCATTACAATGTTAATCCTTAATATATGGCACCGGGTGCTCTTGTTATCAATGTAGGGGAAGCTCTTCCCACCATAGGCACCGAGTGCTCAATACATTAAAACACCCCGCTTGTACTGGGGGAACCCAGGCATAAAATGTAGACACATTGGGAATTCAAGAATCAAACAATCAAATAAACAAATAACCAAATAAACCAAGTAAATGTGGGCCCACGTTACCAAAGAAAACCTAACCTAAGCCGGCTTAAATTGTTTCATGGTACCCCTTAGACACTGGTTGTTAGCGTTCACTTCAATGGACGTTGCTGTTGATACACGTGGTACTGTTAGTACTTAGCCAAGATGGCGGACCCACTCTTGTCACCGCTCGTCTGGGTGACAAGATGGCGTCGGCGATCCCGCGAGCACAGCCAGCAGGCTGGGCGGACAGCAGGCAGTGGTTAGCTGGAGGAGCGTGCTGTATGGCGTCCTCTGCTGGTGGGAAGAGGCGTCCTCAGTACCGTCTGGGAAACGTCCGCCGCTGCTGTTGCTGGCTTGCTTCTGTCGCGCGTGCTAATACTTTGGCTACCCTAAACACAGCTAAGCTTTGGGTCTCGACGCACCCTCCTGCTATTCGGTTACACTGCTAACGCAACGTGGCTGGCTATACCACCGGTCTCTTCAGCGCCTCGCGCCCGGTAGTCTACTCAAGTCAGACGGAGCCGTTAGCAGCATACTACTATACCGCACACAGTAACTACTATAACCCGATAACGTTAGAAGTTAGTCTCGTTAGCTCTAGACGTTAGTCCTTGGGTTCGGTTTCTCTTACTCACACACTATCGCTGATACTTCTAGGATAACCCGTCACTAGCAAGTATGTCTCATCACCCGTCTCCTTCGTTAACTTCTTCAACAGGGCTATTCCAAAGCACACGCCCGTTGTGGCTGCGACCGTTCACGGCCAAGTCCAATGCCGAAGAGAGCTTCCTGCTCCCCTCGCCTCCAGGTAACTCCCTCTTCCTCGTTGCTTGCTTCTCTCCACTGCTCCACCTGCCACCACTGCCACTCCGCCCCCTGCTGGCAACCTCTACTGGTCCCACTCAAGGACCGCTCCAGAAAGGGAAAAAGGGCTCAATGTTATTGCTAGTAATCCATACTGCATCTGGAGAAGAGTAGCACCTCACCTCGTCGTTAGACTGGGCGAGCTATCCAAAGGAACACTGTTAGGCTATCCAAAGGAACACTGTAAATCACACGTTATACACACACAGGGAAAGTAACAGTTAGTTAGCACTACTGAATACTTTGTAGAATATTCAGGCTGCTACAGAACTATATGAGGGAACAACATATTTTTTTCTCCTTCCATCTTAACTCTACCCCACGTAGTTCGCTCGAGCCTCCCAAGGGGGCACACCCCCACAGTTTGGGAATCACTAGTGTCCAGTTAGTGCAGGTGTGCTGTGGGCACATTTGAGGGTGAGTTTACTTGCTACCAGGAGCTAGAGAATGAAATTAAAGCATATGAACATGGTTCAATGATGGACTGTTGTTAGATAATGGCAACAAAGGCACACATTTCCCACAATTAATTCCTGTTTTTACCAGTAGCATAACTTGCCGGAGAAAAGGTGAAATAAACAAATAGCTTGTCGGAGAAAAAGGTCATTAGTGGTGTCTTGTCTCTTACCATGGTTATGTGGTGGCGTCTTACCATGGTGATGTAGTTGTGTCTTGTCTCTTAACATGGTGATGTAGTGGTGTCTTGGTACCATGGTGATGTAGTTGTGTCTTGGTACCATGGTGATGTAGTTGTGTCTTGTCTCTTAACACTTTGATTACCACTGGTGAACATGGTAAAACGTGGTTAAATGCCACCACCCACTTAAATGATAGCGTTGTGAACGCATAATCTCTGTCTTAAATTATGGCCTTATGTTAATCTGCCCGTCGTTTATCAATGACTTGTTTGGAGTCAACATTGTCGAAACGGATTGTTTTTTAATCGGTTCATTTCCATTTTATAGCATTTTGAAAAGCCCTAGTTTTTCAGGAAAATATAGATTCTGTGATAATCGCCCTTTACTGGAATATTCTGGAATACACAAAAACGTGTCGATCGATAGTATATGTGTACTTATGCACGCTATAGAAGCGGGCTGAAATATCGATTCTCTCATTTCCTGATCAGCGGCACACACACACACACACATATGGGACACGTTGATATATCTGTGAAAAAAGCTCTGATTATCCCAAGACTGGTAAAATAGATTCCTTACCTCAGATCAGATGTTCTCCAAAAAGTTTATTCCAATTCCTGATCGCCATTCCAAATATCGATCGTGTTTATTGATTCAGCATTGGGTACTGTAAATATATATTCCACCCGTTTTCCGGGCCGGCGATCACTTAGTCTCTTCAGTTGGCTTGACGGAAAAGTAACATGAGGAGGCTGGCCCGCCCCCCCCCCCCCCCCCCCCCCCCATCAGTCTAAACTAATGGGGTGCAGTTACACAGGGAGAGACGATAGGGGGCGGTATCTTCCCAATTGAGCTCAGAGAGAGTCTGCAACACTAACCTGAGGCTCGATTGATGAAATATGAATTCAAATCGCCAATAAAAGAAAATACGACAAACAAACGCTATATAGCGTTGGTGGCATTCAAAGGTCGGCATGAACTAACGACAAAACGCGTCGCTGGCATCCAAAGTGTTAACATGGTGATGTAGTGGTGTCTTGGTACCATGGTGATGTAGTGATGTCTTGTTGCCATGGTGCTGTAGTGGTGTCTTGTTGCCATGGTGATGTAGTGGTGTCTTGTCTTTTACCATGGTGATGCGTGTTTCAACAATGGGGACTCAGCCAGCCAGTCAATCAGCCAGCCAGTCAATCAGCCAGCCAGCCAGCCAGTCAAGGGCTTTTGATTCCTCTGGGATTTATGACTTTCACTTTGTATCTTTGGGAGACAAATTGTGAGTGAATAATAGCAGCTAGGAGTATTTGCACTACACAAAGTGCACCCATTCAGGCATGCACAAAAGCACACAGCACCCTGTCACCCGTATACACACACACACACGCGCACACACACACACGCATGCGCACGTGCACATAGAGAGGGTTTCATGCACACACCACTAAATAAAATCCAGTTAAACTTAATATTGGAGGTTCAACATGTATAATTGTGAGTGCAAAGCCAAAACAAAAAAGGTATCTGCGGGTCAAGAGACATGCTTCAAGCTCAAATGCATTGCAGACAAAGTGTATTGTTCCTGAACTTTGAAATGAAAAGATTTAGAGACACAATACTTTGAGTGCAGTGGCAGTGTTCCCCCCCCCCCCTCTTTTCCACTCTGAACTGAAGTTAAATCTATTATACATTCTTATTACTAAATGGAGAGTTCCCCGATAGAATTCAGTTTGAAAGTAGAAATGAGTTGCTCCTAAAACGCTACGTGTTACAACACAGAGAAGCAAAGTCTTTGTTATTGGTTCCCTATGCTTTTCAAATGGCTGTCATATCGGCTTGGCAATGGGCTTCGAAAACAACTTCCAGGCAGCTGCAAACTTCATATGACAGCTTTAACATGGAAATAAGATACAGAAGACAACAAAGCAGGGAAGCCAGTCGCAAGGAAAGAAAAGTTAAGACTTAGAGCAGGATTAAAGGATCGACTGTTAAAGGAGACATGTTCTGTGAAGCAACGGTATACATTTTACATTCAGTGTCATGGTTTTGCCTTTATTTCGTCTTTCTGTGAGGGACAGTTGTCTATTTCGTCTTTCTTTGAGGGACAGCTGTCAATCACTGGCCTCTGTGGTTAATTGCCTCATGGTAGGGCAGGTGTGTGGGCTTGATTGCACATGATTCAGTGCAGCTGTGCCTATGGTAGCTGAGTCTATTTAAGTTTGAGTCTCGCAGGGTTAGCTGCTTTCTCATTTATTTTCATGTTGGCTACCCTTCCGGCCAGGCTTTTCTATATTAAAGTGTAGTGCTGATCTCTGCCCTATTCAGCATTTAGCCTTTTTCTGTAGCCATTCTGGTTTTAGGCTACTGGCTTATTTAGCACTTTATTTTCTAGTAGCTGAACCTTTTATTGTAGTGTGTTTCTTTTTATGACAGTTTTCTTTTGTTTCCTTTTGAACTTTTTGTTGTTGTTGTCATTAGTCCACTACTAGTCATAAACTCCCTTAGTGGAGGTTTATTGTTATTTAGGTTATTTGTATGAACTCCGTTATTAGGAGGTGCCTTTGTGGCTTGTTTCAGTTATTTCTATAATACCTCTTTATTGAGAGTTTTCCTGTTCTTTGGACTTGATTTATTTTCTTAAAATACTCATGTTGGGACTTCCACCTGTAAAGGTTGTTTTTTGTTGTTTACTTTCCCCCTTCTCCTTAACACTATGGCGACCGGCGGGGCGCGGCGATTTAGGCCTCAGAGGACAGCAGATTGTAAACAAACTGATGTACTTTCTAAGAGCTTTATATATCATTTATAGTATTGCTATCTGTCCATTATCATTGTCACTTGAGTGCATAAACCGTGCCTTCATAATGGCTTAAAGAAAATAAAAATCCATCGGTTGGTTGTCATTTTATAGCGTTGTGAATATAAGGTATATCGCACTTTTCGTCTAGGCTTTTCTGCAGGAGGCTGCCAAAAAGGCTAAACGTTGGTGCCGTTATATCAAACGCCATTTCTGCTGTATATATACGAATGAAATAAAACAAACTGCGTAGCATCCGGACTATTACAGAGCATCTATGGATGAAATGGGGGCGGCGGGGAACGCCGATTACTATTATTGATTAGCAATACAGTGTGCGTTCAATATAGCATTTTCACTGACCGATAACGTTACGTTATAAAACAATGTCCAATCCAGCTGTAATTTGGGGTAATATTATCCTACCGTCAGGCCATGTGATCGCCGGCAGCATTTCCTCACCAGTCATCGGATTCTGGTAGATCGATATGCACATTGGCTAATCATAAATCCCATTATTCCACGCTGAAAAAAACGCTCGGCAAGCTGATCCATGATGGAGGGTCTTCTTTTGGAATCAAGGAACTATGATCCGCCCACAGAACTGTACTTGCATTTTTTTTATCCACATAATGATACTGCAGTGGAGCGATGGCGCCGCTAAGCGGGTCTGGCCGGTACTGCATGTTTCGAAAATCAAATAAGTGAAAAGATCCTGCTAGTGGATCGGGTACCTAAGACGCGTTATAAATAAGGAATAAAACAATAACAACTCGTCACGTATATACTCGTGGCTCTGGTCCACAACGCTAGCGGACAAGTAAAGACATGTTTAAGCAGATCGTTACCATAGAATTTTTTTACATTTACATTTAGTCATTTAGCTGACGCTTTTATCCAAAGCGATTTACAAGTCAGCAGGAACTCCAAGAAGGGTACAACTCTTACACAGCTGAGTAACAATGATCATCAAACAGTCACTTCCGACTGAGAGAAAGTCGTGCGAGTTTGGTTGCGGCTCGCAACGGAGTTTGTTGTTGTTTTGGTGTGTATTCTTGGTGTGTATTCTTATCTAAAACTGACAGGACACTCAAAGCCAAGCGAAAATGGGACCAAAGAAAAATGAGGAAGTTGACGAGATTAAAAGATCTCTAGATTTTCTGGCGGAGGAGGTCTCTGATGTCAAACGACAACAGAAAGCCATCCTCGAATTAGTAGAGGAGGTAAAGGCTATAAGGCTGCAGAACGATGAGAAAGACCAGAGAATGAATTTTCTGGAGAGAAGAGTGGAGGACCTGGAGCAATACACCAGGATGAATGACAGTATTGTCACTGGGCTCCAAATCAAACCCCGGTCATACGCTCGGGCGGTGACAGCTGTCAATGGGGATGGGCCGAGTGCGCTGGATTCAAACTCTGTGGAGCAACAAGTGGCTGCCTTCCTTCAGTCCAAGGGGATTGAGCTGGACTGCAATAACATCGAGGCTTGCCACCCACTGCCCCAAAGAAACGGCAATGACAAACAGGCCATCATAATGAGGTTTGTAAACAGAAAGAACAAAATTGCACTACTGAGACAAGGAAAAAAACTGATGGGATCAAACGTCTTTATCAATGAGCATCTTACAAAGCGCAACGCCGACATCGCCAAAAAAGCCTGATACATGAGGAAACAGAAATCAATTCAATCTACATGGACCTCTAGCTGCAAAGTATTCATCAAGCTGAATGGACCACCGGATGAGGCCAAAGTGCTACTCATCAGAAACATGGAGGAGCTGGACAAATACCAATAAACATCATGACGGGACTGTAAGGTAATAGAGACACACTGGACACAATTACACAACTTACAACCATGACGCATAGGCCTACGGAAATAATCAATTCACCTACATCTGGAGATGATGTGGATTTGACACAGTGGATTCTTGAACACGAAAAAATTAAACTCAAAACATTTGAATACACTGAGCACAATCTACAGGATATAGAAAATGATATTGACCCAGACAATAATCTATTCTTCAACATCAACGACAACTGCTGCTACTATACTGAAGATCAGTACAACCGGACAATTAAGACAGTTAACAAACTATCAATAATTCACTTCAATTCAAGAAGTCTGTACGCAAACTTTAACATCATTAAGGAATATTTAAACCAGTTTACACAACCATTTAACATAATTGCCATTTCAGAAACTTGGATGAACGAGGAAAAGGGAATGGATTTTGAAATGGTTGGATATGAACTCAACTATATGAACAGAAAAAATAAGAGTGGAGGAGGAGTGGCTGTGTATGTGGATAATAACTTGAATTATAAGATTGTAGAAAGAATGACAAATGTGATTGATAATTTATTAGAATGTATAACAATAGAAATATGTGTAGAAAAAAAGAAAAATATAATTGTGAGCTGTATATATAG
This sequence comes from Notolepis coatsorum, assembly GCF_963971535.1. Lineage (NCBI taxonomy): Eukaryota > Metazoa > Chordata > Actinopteri > Aulopiformes > Paralepididae > Notolepis > Notolepis coatsorum. The sequence continues at coordinate 40,760,781 of NC_140176.1, read as the reverse complement.
AGCACCAGGTTCAAATATTGAAGTTTTCGAAGACTGGATGGAAGAAATGTATATAAACAATAATCAAAAGGCTATTTTCATCTGTGGGGATTTTAACATTGATCTTTTAAATCCAAACAAACATAAAATGACTGAGGGATTCATCAACACAAAGATGGCGCCGCTACGACCGGCTGCCTGTCTGTGCGCTCCGTCGAGACTGTGCTTACTTTTGTTAATATTTATAGTTTTAAGAGTTTTGTCTGTACCAACAGTAGGTGCATTTAATGTGTATGACCGTCAGTCACTTATAGACATCGGATTACAGGAAATGTACCGACTGGATTACTCTCTGGATCAGCTCTCTGAACCACAACAATGGCCTGTTGAGATCTTGAGGACATCAGGACCGGATCTCGCCCCCAGGGACAAAGGACGAGACGGCGTGGAAAGAGAGCTGGAGTCCGTAACAGGCTGAGAACCAGACGGCACAGGACGCCACTACCCAGTATATTGCTAGCCAATGTACAATCAATAGACAATAAACTAGACGACATCCGAGCAAGGATTCAATTCCAGAGAGACGTTAGGGACTGTAACGTTATCTGCTTCGTCGAGGCGTGGCTGTCGCCAGAAGTCCCAGATCACGCCATCCAACCGGCCGATCACTTCTTCATTCACCGCAAGGACAGAACAGCAGAATCCGGCGAACAGCGTGGAGGTGGAATAGCCTTCATGTTGAACAACAATTGGAGCGATCCAGGCAACGTGAAGGAACTATCGAGCCACTGCTCCCCCAACCTGGAATATATATCCATCAAGTGTCGACCTTTCTTTCTCCCGAGGGAGCTAACGTCGATCATCCTGGTCGGAGTGTATATTCCGCGCTCTCGAAGCTCCACAACGAGGTAAATAAACTCCAAGCAGCGAACGTTGACGCCGCCATTGTAGTAGTGGGTGATTTCAATAGCGCCAATCTGAGAAAGGTTTTGCCTGACTTCTATCAGCATGTGACTTGCAACACCAGAGGCGGTAACATTTTAGACCACTGTTACACGCAATTCAAGGGTGGATACAAGGCTCATTCTGCTAGTGGCTTCGGAAAATCGGATCATGCGGCCATCTTTCTTTCACCAAAATATAAACCAAGAATCAAGAGCGTCCCGGTAGTCTCCTGAGAGGTGCAGAAATGGGATGTGGAGTCGGAGGATGCTTGAATGCTCAGACTGGAGCGTATTCCGTGACACAGATAACATTAATGTCTACACGGAGACAGTGCTGGACTTTGTTCGTACTTTTGTGGAAGAAACAATCCCCACTACCACAATTAAAGTTTACCCAAATCAAAAACCCTGGGTAGACAAATCCGTCCGTGAAGCTCTGAAAGCGTGCACCACAGCATACAACGACGGCCTGGTGGCAGGCAACATGAATGACCACAAGGTGGCGATACAACGTAAGGAGGACAGTAATAGAGGCAAAACGGCGCTATAGGGATAAAATTGAACTCCAGTTTGAACAGGCTGACTCCAGAGCTATGTGGCAGGGGCTCAAAACGATGACAGACTACAAAGGCACCTCCCTCAAACTGAACAGTGACATCTCCTTAGCAAATTATCTCAATACCTTCTATGCGAGGTTTGAGGCTGGTAATAACAACACCAGCCTACAGGCCACGGAAATGGGGGGGGGGGGGGTCTGCTGATGGAGACTCAGTGTTCAGGGTAACAGAGCATGAGGTGAGGCGGACCTTTAAAAAAGTGAATATCAGGAAGGCAGCAGGACCGGACGGCATCCCCGGCCACGTCCTAAAAGTCTGTGCCGACCAACTGGCCCCGGTATTCACTGACATATTTAACCTGTCCTTAGAACAGGCTGTCATCCCCACCTGCCTGAAGAAGTCCACTATCATCCCTGTACCTAAAAAATCCAAGCCTGCTTGCCTCAACGACTACCGCCCTGTAGCTCTTACCTCCATAGTCATGAAGTGCTTTGAGAAGCTAGTAAAGGGCTACATCTGCTCCTCCCTCCCCATCAACCTGGACCCCCTGCAATTTGCATATCGCCCCAACAGGTCCACGGAGGACGCCATAGCCCATGTGCTGCACACAGCAGCATCACGCCTGGACAAGAGGCAGGGGAACTATGTGAGAATGCTATTCATCGACTACAGCTCGGCATTCAATACCATAGTCCCCTCCAAACTCATAGCCAAGCTCAGGGACCTGGGTTTGAACTATGACCTCTGCCAGTGGGTCTTGGACTTCCTGACGGGCAGACCCCAGGTGGTGAGAGCAGGCAACTGCACCTCCTCATCCATCACCCTCAACATAGGGGCCCCCCAGGGCTGTGTTCTGAGTCCCCTCCTCTACTCCCTGTACACACACGACTGTGTGGCACAGCGGAGCAACAACACAATCATCAAATTGGGTGGGCCTGATCTCTGCAAACGACGAGAGGGACTACCTGGAAGAGGTCAAGGTCCTGGCGGGATGGTGCCAGGAGAACAGCCTCTCCCTGAACGTCAGCAAAACAAAGGAGATGATTGTGGACTTCAGGAGGTCGGGGGTCAAGGACTACAGCCCCGTCAGAATCGACGGGGCACCGGTTGAGAGAGTGAACAGCTTTAAGTACCTCGGAGCCCACATATCCGAGGACTTGACATGGACCACACACATTGACAGTGTTGTGAAGAAGGCACGACAACGCCTCTACTTCCTCAGGCGCCTAAGAAAGTTCCAAGTCAGTCAGAAGATCCTTAAGAACTTCTACTCATGTACAATAGAGAGCATCCTGACTGGCAACATCACCTCCTGGTTTGGGAATAGCACTGCACAAGACCGTAGCAGACTACAAAGAGTGACACGTTCAGCCGAACGCACAATTGGAGGGGGGCTCCCCACCCTCCAGAACATTTACAACAAGCGGTGCAGGGCAGGGGTAAGGCTAAGAGAATCATCAAGGACTCTAGCCACCCGAACAACTGCCTCTTTGAACTGCTGCGGTCAGGCAAGCGATACCGGAGTCTCAAGGCGAGCACAAAAAGACTCAGAAGAAGCTTCTATCCCCAGGCCATCAGGCTGCTCAACGAACAATAAACACTATACAACAACCATCAAATGCACACAGCACACACATCCACACGCACACACTCACTTTAAACAAACAAACACACTGCAGCACCCACTCTCCACACTTTAGAACACCTAAACACACTTTATATTTATATTTATTGATAAAGGATTTGCACTACAACTCGTACACCTTACTGTAAATTGTACCTAAATTGTACCTCATCCCATTTCTGCTCTGCACTATATAGTATTGTATATTAGTACACTGCATAGTATATTGTATATTATATGGTAACTCAGTTACGTCTATTCTGCATCGAACATTGTACATATGTCTATACTGAACACTGTGACCTCATTTTTTACTTCTAATTTACATGCTATACTATGTTATTTCATACGTATCTTGTCTAGCACAGTCTCTGGAGCGTAACAGTAAGAAGCATTTTGTATAAAAGTATTCTGTACTTCTGTATGACAACTATTAAAGAAACTTGAAACACATTGTATAGTTTGAGCCTTTATCCAAAAATCACAAGACCCAGCCGAATCACATCCCATTGTGCCACTCTGATAGACAATATATTTACGAACATTATAGAAAACAATACAGTGAGTGGATTACTAATAAATGACATCAGTGACCATTTACCAGTTTTTACAGTTTATGACAACAACTACACAGAAAACAAGCAGGACAATAAACTACAATTTAAATGAGTAAGGACTGAAGAATCAATGAACGCTTTCAAAAATGATTTGCTACTACAAAATTGGGAGATAGTATACAAAGAGGAAGACACTGATAAAGCATATGAAACATTCTTATCTATATTTAACTTATTATATCACAAACATTGTCCAATAAAAGAATATAGTAGTAAACAAACACTCAGACACCCCATGGATCACAGGCGGATTACAGAATGCATGTAAAAAGAAAAATACACTATAGAGAATTTATAAAACATAGAACTAAAGAGGCAGAAAATAAATATAAGAAATGTAAAAATAAGTTGACTAATATTATGAGAAGATGTAAGAAGGATCATTATAGTAGAATATTAGATAACAACACATGTAATTTTAAAGGTGTTTGGAAGATATTAAATGGTATTATCAGGAATGGATCAAGACAAATAAACTATCCTCAGTATTTTATGGAAAATGATCAAACTATTAGCAATATGGATGATGTGGTTAACAACTTTAATAAATTTTTTGTAAATATTGGACCAGAATTAGCGGGAAAAATCCCAGATCCAGTGACTCCTGAAGACATAAAAGACAATTATATTGAAAGAAATCCTAGTTCAATGTTTCTGGAAGCGGTAGATGAAAATGAAATTATAGAAACTACTAATACATGTAAAAACAAGACATCTACAGACCGTAATGAAATAGATATGAAAATAGTAAAAAATGTCATTAGTGGGATTTCAAAACCACTCACGCACATCTGCAATTTATCATTCAAAACTGGTCGATTTCCGAATAAAATGAAAATGGCAAAAGTCATACCTCTGTTCAAGACTGGAGATAAACACCACTTCACAAATTATAGGCCTGTTTCTCTACTTCCTCAGTTTTCAAAAATATTAGAAAAACTCTTCAACAACAGATTAGATTAATTCATTGATAAACATAATTTACTCACCGATAGCCAGTATGGATTCAGAACACACCGGTCAACATCACTAGCATTAATAGAACTCATTGAAAAAATCACAAATTCCATAGATCAAAAAAAACATGTAGCTGGAGTATTCATTGACCTAAAAAAAGCATTTGATACTATTAATCATGATATATTAGAGAGATATGGGATCATTGGACTGGGTGCGAAGCTATCTAAATAAAAGACAACAATTTGTGACAATGAGAGATTATAAATCTGAATGTTTGGACATTGCTTGTGGTGTCCCCCAGGGGTCAGTGTTGGGTCCAAAACTGTTCATCTTGTACATTAACGATATATGTAAAGTATCCAATATATTTAAATGTATTTTATTTGCGGATGACACTTATTTTTTTTTTTCTGGTGAGAATGTCCAGCAGCTTTTAGAGGTCATCACATCTGAAATGAAGAAATTGAAGGAATGGTTTGATAGAAACAAATTATCATTGAACTTGAGCAAAACTAAAATTATGTTGTTTGGAAACTGTAGATTGGATACTCAGGTACAAGTTAAAATAAATTATGTGATTATTGAAAGAGTTTATGAAAATAAATTCCTAGGTGTAATAATAGACCATAAAATCTGTTGGAAACCTCACATAAAACATGTCCAATCTAAACTCTCACGAAGCATTTTAGTCATGAGTAAAGTAAAGCACATTCTGGATAGAAAATCACTCTACATTCTCTACTGTTCACTAGTTTTACCATATTTAAATTACTGTGCTGAAGTCTGGGGAAACAATTATAAGTCTACACTACAACCACTTTTTATACTCCAAAAAAGGGCCATAAGGATAGTTCACATTGCAGGTTATCGTGATCACACTAACATATTGTTTTTGGAGTCAAAGGCATTGAAGTTAAATGATCTTGTGGAATTTAAAACGGCACAATTAATGTATAAAGCAAAAAGTCATGCACTTCCAAGAAACATTCAAGAATTGTTCTTTGATAGGGAGGGGGGTTATAATCTGAGGGGAGAAACCAATTTAAAAGTGCTAAATGTACGCACTACCATGAGAAGACACTGCATCTCGATATGTGGAGTGAAACTGTGGAACAGTCTAAATGTGGTGCTAAAGCAATGTCCAAACATGAGACAATTCAAACTGATACTGATACTGTATAAGGTTTATTACTTCCTGCTTCAGCAAAGCAAGCTGCTTTCACTGTCGCTCCGCTCCGCTGCTTTTGCCTATCGCTATTATAATGATTTATTACAGCCCTTTCAACTTTAATTACTCTGTATGTTAACTCCCAGTTCCTATGGTACTTCTCCAGAACTGTGAATCTTCTTATCTATTCCGATTTTTTACCACAGTCGAAAGGACGAGTCGCAAGATTCTCCGTGGGAGGAATAGCGAGCCGGCTTATCAGCTAAACACACAAAGGACTATGTCGGAAGGCAAGGATATTTATGAAAGACGAGGAAGGTTTTCCTTGTTATTTTGAGTTTTAACGAGACGGAAGACGACAGTGGTTTTGGTCGTGTGAGTAATAGCACAGCTCCAGGGCAACGGAACTGCCCCGTGTAGGGGAGAGAAACGGACATCTCCGGGGCGACGGAAGCTCCCCCGTTTAGGAGAGAGCGACGGACAGCTCTCTTGTATGATATTTCATAAAGACCCCGGTTGTGAAGTGAGTGACCCACCATCACCACCATCACCACCACCACCACCACCATCATCATCATCACCACCACCACCACCAGCTAAGTACCTAGCTTAGCTTCAGTTTAGCCTAACCTGAAAAGACAGGAAATCAGGAAAGATGCCGGGACTCGGCTCTCCCACAGAATGTACTAATTGCTTGAAGATGAGTATGAGGATTGTAGAGCTGGAGGCTCGGGTTTCTACCCTGTACCAAATACAGCAGGATGAGCAATTCCTTGACTCTATGTTTGAAGCTACTACAAATATAGCCAACAATACCATGATTGAGACCTGGCCTATGCTAGTTGCTACAGAACAGCACCACCCAATAGACGGTCCTTGGCACAACCAAGGAGCTAGACCAAAGCAGTGGATCACCGTCAAGGATAAAAGGAGAAAAAAACGAACCAGGACCTCACCCCCGGTACCGCCAGGAAATAGTTTCAACCTACTCTCGGAAACATGCATATCAACACCCAAAGCAAAGAGACATAGAAGCGTGGCTAACAACGCTAACGAAGCAAACGGCGAGCGTAACGGAGCTCACGCTAACGACGCTAATAGCAAGAATACCGGAGCTCACGCTAACACTAGCGAAGCAAACAGCTGGCATGACGGAGCTCACGCTAATGCTAGCGAAGCTAACAGCCGGCACATCGGAGCACACGCTAACGACGAGACGACGAGGAAAACAGAGCCACGAGCGACACGGCTAGCAAACACGACCCAGACCGAGCGAACGGCTAACAGCGAAGAGACTATCATGCGCCGAGGAGAACGTCGCGGTAGCCAACACCGAAGGTACGGGACCAGCGTTAACATGCCGGCTATTGAGAAGGCTAACGAGGCTTCACCAAGGCCACAGGATTGTGGAAAGAACCGGCAGACTAGGCCTAGCCCAAAAACAAACGGCCCCAAAACTGTTGGAAAGAAAAATGCTAACCTCACACAGAAAATAGACTGCATACTGATTGGAGATTCCACAACAAGGTATGTGGAGATGGCAAACACAGAAAATATCTGTCTAGACAATACATCTGTGAAAGAGCTGGCCGAAAAACTTCCAACACTAATCAGAATATTGTCACAAAAATTGTCATTCACTCTGGATCGTTTGACATCCTGCGAAAGAAGACTGGCACAGAGACTTTGAAAGACGATTTCACACGTTTAATGAACACACTAGACAAACATCAGTCTGTGTACATAGACACTGATGTGTCCATCAGTGGACCAATTGCATGCTTTCGCAGAGGACAAGAAGCATTCAGTCGACTCCTAAATTTTAATTCATGGTTAGGGGCTGCATGTCTTGTACACGGCCTGAAATTCATTGACAACTTCAATGTTTTCTGGAATAACCCAGAACGTTTTCAAAGAAATGGCTTCTTCCCAAATCGCTTAGGTTCAAAGCTCCTAGCAGCAAACATGCGTCATGCCTTGATGGCCTCCAAGAATATTAAGCTCATACCAGCACGAGAGATAGTCATGAAGGACACAATCTCACCACGAAGTGCAGCAGCACAAGGCGTCCCCCCCCCCCCCATATCACACAAGGCCATCTCGTCTGATCAAATGTCCCCGAAAGCACAGTACAGTCAGTGCAGTGCAGTATAGCACAATTGCCATGCCATCTCTCAAAACATACCAGTAATCATAACCAGCCAATGGCATGGTGAAAAATATACGCCATCAATGCGTTTACCTGCTATTAACCTCAGGGCCATCACGGTCAAGCCAAAGCAGACCTCCTCTAAAGAAGTCCAACAAATAAAATTAGCTTTCCTAAATGTCAGATCACTGAATAATAAAACATTCTTAGTAAATGATCTGATTAAAGAAAATAACTTAGATTGCATCTGCCTAGTAGAGACATGGCTAAATAATGACACAGCTACATCAATGATGATAGAAGCTTGTCCACCAGACTATAACTTTTTTCAAATACCCAGAAAAAATAAAAAGGGGCGGAGGAGTTGCAGCAATCTTCTCCTCAAAACTCTTGTTTAGAATCACAGAACTAGGCGAGTTCATGTCAATGAAATATCTTGCCATTGAACTAAAAACAGAATCAACTATTATTGTCACAATATACCGCCCGCCTAGACACTCACCAATATTTATACAGGAGCTCTCTGAACTGATCTCACTATGTGTTACCGGATATGATAAGGTGATCCTAAATGGAGACTTGAACATCCATTTTAATAAGAAAACAGACTCCAAAACTATAGAACAAAAAAATCTACTGGATAGCTTTGACCTAATACAGCATATAACAAATGCAACTCACAGGCTTGGGAATACACTAGACTTAGTTATAACAACAACTGGGCTAAGCATAACAAATCTCATTAACTGAATTACCTCTCTCTGACCATCACTGTATATTTTTTGATACTCAAATAACCCTTACTAAAACAAAAAAAGAAATCATAGTTAAAAAGAGGCTCCTAAACGACAAAGCTGAATCAAAGTTCATTGATCTTATCAGACTACATGAACCATACAATCATGACAGCTCTCTAAATGAAATGGTAGAAAATCTCAATGATGCAATGTCATCTATATTAAATTCTGTCGCCCCATTAAAAACGAAAAAGAAGAAAACTAGAGCCTCGCCCTGGTTAAACTATAATACGGTCAACGAAGAAAAAAGGAAATGTCGTGCAGCGGAGCGAAAATGGAGAAAAACAAAAACCACCATATGCTGTGATATATACAAAGATGCTTATAATAAAACCATCCGCTTAGCAAGGAAAGATTACTTCTCTAAAATCATTACAGAAAATGCTGGAAACTCCAGAATCCTCTTTTCCACTATTAATGTACTACTCAACACTGCCCCTACACCTCCTCAGTCATCAACGGTTAAGTGTGAAGAACTTGCACTATTCTTTAACAACAAAATAACCTTGATCAGGGCCAGCATTACTCATGATGGAAATAAAGCTGATTGCGGCAAACCGTGCAATGTAACCATGAGAAGTTTCACATGCATCACATTAGATGTACTCTGCAAAACTGTCTCAGAATGTAACTCCTCCACCTCAGACATTGACCCTATACCTACAGCTTTCTTCAAACGGGTATTTAATAGTGTTTCAAGTCCTGTGCTAGATATCATAAACACTTCCCTTAGGACTGGTATTTTCCCGGATGCCTTTAAAACAGCAGTTGTAAAGCCATTACTAAAAAAACCTAACTTGGATAGTAATGAAATGGCAAATTATCGTCCAATATCCAACCTACCATTCATTAGTAAAGTACTTGAAAAGATAGTTTCAGTTCAAATAAATTCCTTTCTTGAAGAAAACAACATCTTAGAAGAATTTCAGTCAGGATTCAGAAAATATCATAGTACTGAAACTGCCCTCACCAAAATAATCAGTGACCTCAGACTAAACTCTGACGAGAATAAGATCTCCATCCTTATCCTGTTAGATCTCAGTGCAGCATTTGATACAATCGATCACGATATTCTAATCGATCGTCTTGAAAACCATGTCGGTTTCTCAGAACATGTGCTGGGCTGGTTTAAAACATACATCAGAGGGAGGAAATTCTATGTTAAACTAGGAGATCACATGTCTGATATATACGACAACAACTATGGAGTTGCACAAGGGAGTTGCTTAGGTCCTTTACTCTTCTCCCTTTACATGTTACCGCTGGGTGATATCATCAGAGAACATAATGTAGATTTCCATAGCTATGCGGATGATACACAACTGTACATATCTGCTGAACCAAATGATACAGCGATTAGCTCCATTACAGACTGCTTACTGGCAATAAATAAATGGATGAGTAAGAACTTCCTGAAACTAAACGAGAACAAAACTGAAATTCTAATTATCGGCTCCAAAACTAGAAAAGAAACATTAATAAAGAACCTGGGGGGACTAACCCCTTGGATCAAATCTGAGGTCACTAGTCTTGGGGTTATCATAGATTCAGAACTGAACTTCAATTCTCATATTAGCAAAGTGACGAAAACATCGTTCTTCCATCTCAGAAATATAGCAAAAGTACGACCATTTATTAATCAGAACGATGCTGAGAAGCTAATTCATGCATTCATATCTAGCCGGTTAGACTACTGTAATGCACTTTTCACAGGTCTCCCTAAGAAAACCACAGAGAGGCTTCAGCTAATCCAAAACTCTGCAGCCCGACTGCTAACTAGAACCAAAAGGAGAGAGCACATTAGTCCAGTCTTAGCTGCTTTACACTGGCTTCCTGTAACATTTAGAATTGACTTTAAGGTCCTTCTCCTTACATACAAAGCTCTAAATGGACAGGGACCTAGCTACATCGCCAACACTCTAATAAATTACACACCAGCGAGAACACTGCGATCATCAGCTGCTGGACTACTAGAGGCTCCCAGAAGCAGTCAAAAGAGGATCGGTAATGCAGCCTTTATCAACTATGCCCCAAAACTATGGAACAAACTACCCCACAACATCAGGGAAGCCAACTCGCTAGACATCTTTAAAAGACAGCTTAAAACCTATCTCTTTGCTCAGGCATTTCACTGATAGATATCTGCTACCACCTAGTGGCAAGAGGAAACATCAGGGATATCCTGACACAACTTGTATTTACCTGCACTATTCTTACCCTGCCTACTCTTATACACTGCCTATCAAATTCATGTGTCGGTTATTGCACTTTTTACTTCTTACTGATGACTATTTTTAAACTGAATCATTTTAAAGAATTTTTATTATTTGCTAGATCCAAATGTGAAACACTGTGATTATTTGTTCATGCAATAGGTCCCACTATTTAGTATGGGTTCGAGTCCCTGTGATCTAATATCACTAAAGTTACAGTGTGGGTTCGAGTCCCTGTGATCTAGTATCACTAAAGTTACAGTGTGGGTTCGAGTCCCTGTGATCTAGTATCACTAAAGTTACAGTGTGGGTTCGAGTCCCTGTGATCTAGTATCACTAAAGTTAGTGTGGGTTCGAGTCCCTGTGATCTAGTATCACTAAAGTTACAGTGTGGGTTCGAGTCCCTGTGATCTAGTATCACTAAAGTTACAGTGTGGGTTTGAGTCCCTGTGATCTAGTATCACTAAAGTTACAGTGTGGGTTCGTGTCCCTGTGATCTAATATCACTAAAGTTACAGCAATATGTACTGGGAAGTATGTTGGGAATTACAGGAGTATTACTGAATAGAGAGCCTATTAGGATGCTAGATCCTAATGTGAAACACTGTGATTTGCCATATCTTGCTATGCTCGCTCATGCCTGTATTTTTTATGTCCGTTCTATTTTATAATTCTTTTTTACTATTTTTAAACTGAATCATTTTAAACTATTTTTACTATTTGTGTTACTGAAAACTGTAAGCGGAGAGCCTATTGGGATGCTAGATCCTAATGTGAAACACTGTGATTCTACCTGTCTATCTTTTTATGCTCGCTTATGTCTGTATTTTTTACTGTTGTGAAGCACTTTGAACTGCAACCTCTGTATGAAAAGTGCTATACAAATAAAGTTATTATTATTATTATAAGGAAATGATGTTCACAAGGTACAGGGATGAGGAAGGGACTTGACATTCACAGGTGTTAACATTTTTTTTTGATTTCTTTCATGTTTTACATATATAGTTTTTTTTGTTTTGCATATATATATATATTTTTTTTTTCTTCTTTTTTATGTTTTAAAATAGTACTCATTTGAGTAGTGGAAAAGGGGTAGGATTAAATATGTGTATACTTCTTCCTACTCCTTTTCGAACATGTAGATTGAGTTGTGTTTTGCTTTTGTTATTGTTTGTTTGTATTCTTTGCATGTTCGAAATAAAGATTTCAAATCAAACACGTATATACAGTATACGTGGACAGACGCCATAGTGTTAATGTCTGCTTAGCAGTTCAGTGGTTATTTGTTACACAAATTACTCAAGTCTCTATTATCTACTCGTGACCCAAACACCGCAGCCCTCACATTCAGACCCTGAAAATAGCCTCGAGTTAGCTTTGTTGTGACTGAATTTGACACGTTTTGGTCTGGGTCCGTTCAGAGGAGAAGAAAAGTCTGGAAACAAGTGGTTGCAGACCCATGGTCCAAAGGTGATAGTTTGATTTATTTGCAAGCAGCAGCAAGGCATTTCCCACAGCAGTCCACAGGATATCAGAATCTCTCAGTGACACTCAGCTCGTCTCCTGTCGTGTGTCCTACTGTCAAGTACAAGTGGCTTATATGCCTCAAACAGAGTCTAACCCGCTTTTGTGATTGTCCATCACTACCTGGTCAACTGGTTGTGTCTCTGTTTGAGTGGTATCTGTTGTGTGAGTGTGTGAGTCATCCATCAGTTGGTTCTCTGAGGAGTTATGGGGTGTGTTGATCAAATTAACCTAAAACGGCTAGTGGCGGTATGTGAATATATCCGCATGCTGTCGCTGGCCGTGTCGATTGATGGTTTTGCTGTTTGGTTGGGGGAGGGGTGGGGGCCGGGGGTCTTGGGATGTCTATCCCCGGTTGAGTATTTTTTGGAGGTGGGTTTCCCTAGTGGAAGAAGTTGTACAACAGACGCGTAAGAGGCCTGTCTGTTGTATAACAATGATGTTGTTGTTGTCATTTTTGCTATTATTTATTATTGTTTATTTAAAAATACGTATGAAAAATATGAGAAAAGCAAACAAGACGCGGTCTCGGACTGGTGGGGGCCCCTGATTCGAGGTCTTGGTGAGTCGGAGTGTTAAAGAGGCATGATGCTCTGGGACGCCGGATATGGGATCCTCACGGGGTGGGGACCTTGTTGGCGATACTGGAGATGACGGGTGCTCAGATAATCTCGCCTTATGGTACATACATGTGGGTGTATGCATATATATATATGTATATATATGTATGTGTGTATGTATATATATATATATACTCTTATTAATTTGTATATTTAATTTATACATGACTATTTTACTTTTCATTATTCTGATTTAACTGATGGTCTTGTCATTATTATTATTATTATTATTATTATTATTATTATTATTACTGTTATTGTCCTGTGATGTCTTGTTTATTAGTATTGTTATTGTATTGTGTTGTCTTGTTTCATGTTGAAAAGGGAAAATAAAGAAAAACTGTACATAAAAAAAAATTAACCTAAAACCAGTTTGTCCTGTTTTAGATGAGTCAGTGGTCCCAATATGTCTGTGTGTGTGTGTGTGTGTGTGTGTCCTGACAGTGTGTGTGTGTGTGTGTGTGTGTCGTTAATCAGGTTACACCAAAACCCAACTGGTCCTAGTTACATGCCTCTAGATGTCTTCAGTCTCTCAGACGTCTCCAATCCACATATTAATATTATTTATCTAGCTAGTTTTAACTTAATCGTAAATCAATTGGCCATATGAATTAAATGTTATGTCACCTTCAAAAATAGCCTTGTGTCTTGAGCTACGGCGAGGGTGAGAGAAGCAAGTGATCAACAAAAAGTATTGTTTTCTTTCAGTAAACAACGGGTCGACAGGTCAAATGATTGATAGTGCAAGTAAAGTCACTGCAGCTCTCCAACAACTGTCTATGTAACAACTGTCTATAGTCCCAATTCAAAACAATAGCAGAAACACGCCATCATCAGGATTGTACGGAAGCGTATTGCTGCGACGCAGAAAAAAGAAAAACGGATCAGTATCACGTTATAATGTGAAAACGGTTATAACATATTTTCACATGAATTCGTGTCAGTATTAAAATTAAAATGTAAAAAAGTGTAGAAAGTAATAAAAACACATTGGAAATTGAGAGGAGAAGCAAGGTAGATATAAACTCACCTAACCTCACTATAGGCCTACTGGTCCTATACTGCCCAGAGAAAAAAGAAGAACTCACTGCGTGGTCCATCTCGATGTCCAAGAGAGAATGGACTCCTGGTCGACATGGAAAAGTAGAGAATTGTGTTTATTTTTTCTCTCCCAGAGCACCGCTGTATTGTGTTTTGGCTACATATGTGGTCCATCCTGGTCGCTGATGTAGCGTTTTTCCCCTCATGATTCTCTGCGAATCAGCAGCTTTGATTCACCGTACAAGCCCCGCCCAGTTATCCTGCTGTCTCTTCATGTTCTGTAGCTGAACTTTGTGATAAAGATGCTAGCTAGTGAATAAATAATGCATCTATAAGCACAAAACTGTTTAGCTAGCTCAATCTTGTAACATTATCTGTAAAGGAATAAAACAAGGGCTGTGTCGTTTTTCTGTCAAAATGTTTGAGTTTTGGAGGCCAAAGATAGCCTATCCCTTTCTGGATACAGTGTCACAAGCTTGTTGTAAGTTTAGAGACAGAATCGGCAGGCTGCCAGCATCGTTCCTGCCTATAGAGACACAAGGTGAATAGCTACCATTCCTATCTCTTCCAACCCTTTGTATTATCTAGCCAATAACATTTCAGTCATGTCCTGATATGACCAGACATGTCCTGTCAGTCCCCCAGCTCTTGGCAGTGTGCCAGTATTCATCTCTGCTATATGTGATATACTGTAGTGATACTTCATACATTTGTATTACTATCACACAGTTACACAGTATTAATACATACTTCTTCTCAAACACATTACATTATACATGTACATGTATACATGTAATCACTTTAATACTTATTTCCTTAATTCATTTTTGATTAACATATTAATTAACAATTTGATTGTTATATCAAAGACTAACACATGAACAGTGTTTTAGCATTTAAATAATTTGATAGTAATTTTATTAAGGCAAGACAATTACACACATTGTACGACTTGCACCTACATTTTACAAATGTATTTCAAGTGTGAGGTAGTATTACCGTTGTTGATACATAAAACATGGATTTACATCTTCTGCCTTTGGAGACTGGCAATTTAGGCAACTCCCGTTTCCGTCACCCACCCAGTAAAATGTTGAGTGCACAGGTAAAGTGGGGGAGAATGTAAAGCCTTGGCGGAGGTCCGCATCCTACTGAGAGCATTCAACTCTTGTTGTGGTTGTATCTGCCCTTAAAAAAAAAGAAAAAAAACATATAGATAATCAAACCTGCGGTACGCCTATTTCAAGGCTTGGGAGCGATTCCAGGCGCTGAATCAGCTCTACACGAAACAGAAGGGGACGAAGGCCCAGGGCTGTCCAGGGCCAGGAAGGAGGAACAATGGCCTGTGTGATTATGGATTCAGGGAGCGGGCCGGACTCTGAGGCAGAGATTATTATAAATTTGGTCATTGGCAATGAGAACACTACAGGGGAGGGGAAAGCAAATATTAGGGCCCCCTTCAATGCCGGGGCCCGAGATGTTTTCCATTTTAATGCATTAGCCTATGTGTGTATAAGGGAGAGTGGGGAGATGAGGTTTTTTTCCTCTCTCTCTCCCTTCTCTGTGTGTGTGTGTGTGTGTGTGTGTGTGTATATGTGATTTGGCAGTCTCCAATTTACATTTTCCTTGCACTGCCTGCGAAATGTTTTCAGACGTAGGCAGCGTGACTGCAATAATATATAAGACTTGTTCTCTCCCTCCCTCCCTCTCTCTGCCTCTCTCTCTCACATACTCACACCACAGATGTGAGGGAGGATGGTAGGGCAGTATCGTTACAATCACCATCAGTGAGAGAGAGAGAGAGAGAGAGAGAGACAGAGATGGAACTAGTCTGTTAATTCTGATTCTCTGTTTCCCCCTCGAAATCACTCTGTTAATTTCTAAGCTCATACTGAGCAACAGAGTTGTGGAAAATGATTCATCCCAGCATTGACAGCTCTGAGCCGCGAACGGTAAATGCGGTGATGTGGTAATAGCTACTTAAAAGTGACGTCATACAAATAAGCGGTTAACACGCACCGAATGTATACTTGTATACTAGACTGTGTGTCTATCCATATAATATCCATATAGTGGCGCGCCAGTGTTTTGGCCTACTGTCTTTCACCATCGGTGAACAAGTGACGTTCGCAGGTAACGCTTGTCTCGGAACCGCATGCTTATCTTTTGCATCCAGCGAAATTCCAGGTTGACGGGTCATTTAAGAGATATGTCTCTTTCCTCACGAGCAAAGTCTGTTTTCACTTTTTCTATTGGTGTGTTGGTATGGAAACAACAAAATCGAATAAAATGCTGGCAAAAAACTGTCAATATGTGGCCAGTGAGATCACCGGGGTTCAGCAGTGCAGTCTGGCTTGTTTTGTGCAGCAGGCAGGTTGGGAAGGAGGCCACGTCTATTGTTTCCGACGCTGTCCGTCTCCTTCAGAAAGAGTTTCAGAGGTCGTGCTCTGGGTCACGATATGGATTCCCTAGCGTGAAAAACAATGGATATACTGTAAACGTTTTCATTTGGTCCCTGGTGCGATTCCTCCGTTGAAGGGTGACAGGCTCTATTACATTTGCTCATTGTTTTTCCTTTTCATTTCAAACCTTTATTTAAAGTCGGCGGGTTTCCCTCGTAAACGCCGAGTGTACGTACAGAAATAAGCACAAAAAAAATAAAGCATATGAAATCACACAGCATATAAAATCATAACAATGAGACAACAAGACGAGGCAAAAAGTAAGGATAACAAATCAATTAAAACATGTACAACTTGATCAACAAAGGTTGGAGGTCAAGCTTTAAGGACTGTTGGAGTTCATTCCATGAGCTAGAAGGGCATCATAGCCAAATGCAGATTTACCCTGTTCAGAGCAAACTCAGGGGACCTACTGTAGTTAGCATGCGCCGTCCCGCACATGGGACGTTTTTAGGACGATTTGCCCACCGGCACTTTGGCGACCCCTAGTGGCTCGGGTGTGCATATTTTGTAATACAATATATATATCGAATTGACGGCTTATTTGTTGCCTGTCGATAGCAGCAAAATCCGCCAAAATCCGTTCAGCGGTTCTCGAGTTACATGCCGGTATTTGAGGCTTGTGCAAAGTACACGGTGTTGCGCAAAATACCACTCCCGACTCTTGGTGCAGTAGTTCCGTCAATCTAGATCCGATCTTGAAAATTATGAAAATAAAAAATAACGAGCGAAAACAGGAAGAGAAAAACAGCCGAATGAATTGAGAAATCTATGAGAAAACTGAGTTTTTCTTTTGTACACAGTTTACCAAAATCACTCCTAATCACTCATTTCTGAATGGATATTTATGAAAGATATTATGTAAGCCATACCACCTTCTGGGGAAATACTACCTCTGGACTACTAACTACTACAGAAAAACCTGAGTAACAAGGTTTTCTACAACTCAAGTTCAGACTTATGTTACTCTATTACGTTGGCACTAAAAGTAATTTTTTTCTTCTGGAATCAGAAACTTCAGAATGTCATCTTTCAAAAGAGACCAGCCCTCATTTATCAACAATTCTTAGAAAGTGTTCTATGTTCGTACATAAGCACAGAATTTAGAATGTGTGTACGCACAGAAATATTGGGATTTATCAACTGTGCGTACACGGGTCCTACGCTCCTCCGTGTTGATAAATACCTCTTTGTTCTACCGTCAATGCTTGTGCATGATTATCCATATATGGTCATGAAACACCCCCCATGGGATGTGAAATAATGGACTGACCCGAGCGAACAATGAGAAACTCCACGAGCGAGATTGTTCACGGAACCAAGAAGACGCAACCCGTGTTATGGGATAAATAACAGGCTGGCGGACTTGTACATGGTGATGTCAGATATCAAGACTCCCTAAGACCATTGCTGCAATTCTGCCTGGACAGCTCAAAATACTAATAAAGACCGTTCGTTAACCACTGTTTGGCGTTAGTGTGTCATTATAACCATGCTGGAATATGAATGCCTTTATTCATTCTGTTCGATTGGCTACCGGGTATAATATGATTTGTACTAGAGGCATACAATCTATTTTGTTGTCGTTATTAGGTAGCCTATATGAATTACATATAATAGCAGCCATAGCCTACATTATGCAACAGTAACTTGCGCATATTTAATAACACATGGCACAGCCCTGCGAAGAGTAAACCAACTTGATCATTAATCTAGTTGTTGTATCTTTACGCTTATAAACATTAAATAATATGTATAGGCTATAGGCCGTCGCTTTGCATTAACACTTTAATCGCCGATGATGAGTTTAGACGTCATTCCTAGCCATGCTCATTCTGCCGAAGACGCCGTAACTCGTCTTTGATGTCAATATTTCAAAAATCTGTCATCGAAATCATATTTCCTTTCTGGAGCCCTGAGATGTACTGGTGAGCTCCACTCAACTGTCTAACGGTTCGAGAGCGCCATCTGGTGGCCGATCGGCAGGGGCGCGCCAAACAGGAAGTGCCCATCCATATGTGCTCCGGGCACTCGCGATCGGTAGCCGGACTCCATCTCAACACACTGGATGATCAATCGCTCGCCCTAACTCAATAAACAACGTTATTTGGACGTATATAGTATTATACAACCTGGAAATGGTTCATCAGGATCAACATCCCATAATCGAAAACGGTCTACTCCACGCTGATCGTCCAACGGCGCGAGGAACATACGGTAAGATTCAGCGTTATTTTCTAACCTATTCCATATAAACTGCTATGATGAACATATGACCCACTCTGGATGAATCATCTAACGCTGCCCACGGAATTATAAACGATCCCCCGCCCATCCGGTCATCATCAGATCATACGTAGATCATTCTAGAAGTACGTCCAGTTGAAATTTTTCATCTCGCGCCGATCGCTACCAAACTGTATTTCATCATCAATATAATGCATTTAGGGCTATAAATCACGTTCTGAAGAAAGCTGCAGAAAACGATAAAAACATACTTATACTTTAGACCATATTTTAGTATGAATATGTGAATGAAAAAGTTTAACGTTGCTACACCCTGAACAATACATATAGGACATTGAATGGGCCATAATAATGGCAATGTAGCAATATAATTTTAAAAGTTATAGCCCTGCAAAGAAGGGGAACTTCTCCATAGACAAATAGAGCTGGCGAGGGATGGTAAATTATGAATTTAACCCATGGCGATCAAAGTGTTAATAGCCTATATTCTCAAATGGCATTTAATGGCTATCCGACTCCTCGCTATCCTCGGACGGACCAGTATACCTTTATATCATATCATAGTTTACTCTATCAGCCTACCCAGCATGTAATACGTTCTTTGTTAGAACTCAACTCGTTATTATTTTGCGCATAGATTGCAGAAATACGGGAACGTTTTGATTTATATTAAAAGGCTTTGACATTGTAAAACTAAATACGTGGAATTCTGTAAGCAGAATACAAGTCATATCACCCACACGATATATGATCTGTATCCAGACCATGTATGTTTTTCATTAATTTAAGACACATTTATTGCAAGGGTTTTGTATACACATAAACTCAACAAATAACCTCTGTTCTCGTTGCAATGCGTTTTTTATTCTTTCTTATAGGAAGGGGGAAGAACACTATATCGTGGGTGTTCATATGACTTATTCTGCTTACAGCTTCGGGGTTCCACGTTTAACAATGGCAAAGCCTTTTAAATATAATCAAAACGTTCCCGTATTTCTGGCAATCTATGCGCAAAATAATAACGAGTTGAGTTACACGGAGCGCTTATTTCCGCGTTGTAAACATATTCTACCACCGGGCGCTAGCTACGCCTGCTCCGAGCTGTGCGTAGATATATACGCACAAAGTCAAGCACAAGTTCAAATTGATAAGTCCCACACTTTGCTTAGAAATGATTGTACGCACGGGTTACGCACATATCTGTGCGTACGCAACGTTGATAAATGAGGGCCCGCTCCAGTGCTATAAGTATAAAATATGTTGTTTTGGTTTGCAAAAAAAGTATGCAGTCCTCAAAAACGAAAACTAAAATGGCCAGGAGACTCATTGCAGGTTAGGAGGTTAAGGAATATTTTACTCATTGTATTTTGTGTATTTCTTTTTATTCTATTTATCCTTGGATGCATCTATTTCCTGTTTATTGTTGATTGCGCGTTCAATGATGTTGCCTTTGCTGCCAAACTAAATCCCTTAACACTTTGACGACCACGGTTTGCAGTGTAATATGGTTCTAGACGACCAGGGTTTGTCAACAAACCGATTTACTTTTGGATAGCTATATATATACTTTATAGTATTGCTATCTGTCCATTCTCATTGTCACTTGAGTGCATAAACCGTGCCTTCATAATGGCTTAAAGAAAAAAAAATCCATCGGTTGGTTGTCATTTTATAGCGTCGTGAATATAAGCTTTATCGCAGTTTCCGTCTCGTCTTTTTTCTGGAAAGCTATTTATAGGGCTAAAGGCTAGTCACGTTATATCGAACGGCATTTCTGTTGTATATAAACGAATGAAATAAAACAAACTGCTTAGCATCCGGACTATTAGAGCATCTATGGATGAAATGGGGGCGGCGGGGGACGCCGATTAGTATTATTGATTAGCAATACAGTGTGCGTTCAAGTAGCCACATTCACTGATCGATCGCTTGCGTTTTACATCAATGTCCAATCCGGCTGTAATTTGGGTGAATAGTATCCTACCGTCAGCCCATGTGATCGCCGGCAGCAATTCCCCATTATTCATCGGCATCTGGTAGATCGATATGTCCATTGGCTGATCATAAATCCCATTATTCCAGGCTGAAATCTGCGCTTCGAACCGTGATCCATGGTGCAGGATGTTCGCCTGGGACCCAGGCTCATAGGAAACGCCCAAAGACAGTAAATTTTTTTTCCCCCATTCGCCCTCAATGATACTGCAGTGGAGCGATGGCGCCCCTAAGCGGATCTGGCCGGTATTGCATGTTGCGGAAATCAAATATGCAGGTAAATCTGTAGAGTCAGGGGAGCTCCAGTAGCTCACCACGTACCGCGAGTGCTATTTCAGCGCCGTGGACAACCGTGCTCGTCACGGATCTGGGGCTGAGCGAGTTCGAATCCCGGACTGCAGCCGTGCCTTTCCCAGAGTGTCTTCCCCCCCATCTGAACCCTTTCAGCCTGCTTCTGTCGGTCGAACTTGACCAAGTATAAATGCGATAAACGTATAAAAGAGCCAGGGAAATGGCCAAAGTATATAAAAAAAAAAAATCTGCAGAGTCGATCGGGGACGTTAATACGGTTATTAATATGGAATCACTTTGATCGCCGGGGTTAAATTCATAATTTACCATCCCTCGCCAGCCCTATTTAACATGGAGAAGTTCCCCTTCTTTGCAGGGTGTGGTGTCTCCATTAGGCCTGTAGGCAGAGCTCTAACCTAGAGCATGGGTTACACCGGGCTGGATGTGCCCCGGCGTGACACACCAGGTGGAGTGAATGACTGAGCAAGTTAGCTCTTGGTATGGAAGTGAATAAAGACAGACGCTGGTACTAAAGTGTCCATTATTCATTCTTATTACGACATAACACAGGGCTATAACTTTTTTAATTGTATTGCTAAATTGACATTACTATGGCCCATTCAACGTCCTATATCTATTGTTCAGGGTGTAGCATTATACTTTTTCATTCACATATTCATACAAAAATACGGTCTAAAGTATAAGTATGTTTTTATCGTTTTCTGCAGCTTTCTCCAGAACTTGATTTATAGCCCTAAATGCATTATATTGATGATCAAATACAGTTTGGTAGGAATCTGTGCGAGATAAAACATTTCAACTGGACGTGCTTCTAGGAGTTACTACGTATGATCTGATGTTGACCGGATGGGGGGGGTCGTTTATAATTCCGTGGGCAACGTTATATCATTCATCTAGTGTGGGTGATATGATCATTAGAGCAGTTAGTATCGAAGATATTAAAAAATAACGCTGAAACTCACCGTAGCTTCCTCGCGCCGTTGGGAGATGAGCGTGGAACAGACATTTTTCTATTATGGGATGTCGAAATATCTCATCCATTTCGAGATTGTATAATAGTATATACGTCCAAATCATGTTGTTTATCGAGTTATTGGTAATGGATTGCTATCCGTTGTGATCAGCTCGAGTCCTGGGACTATTAGCGAGTGATCGGACCGAATTGAAATGAGCACCAGCTTCCACTTCCTGTTTCTGCCCTGGGCGATCCGCCGATCGGCCACCAGATGGCGCTCTTGAACCGTTGGAGAGTTGAGAGGGGCTCACCAGTACATATAATGTCTCCGGGGGAGAAATATGATTTCGATCACAGATTTTTGAAATATTGATATCAAAGACACTGTCCAGCGTCTTCGGCAGAATAAGCATGGCGGGGAAAGACGCTGAACAGCGTCTTCGGCGATTAAGTGTTAATATAGAGTAAAACAATAACAACTTGCCACGAGTTAACTCGTGGCTCTGGTCCACAACGCATGGCACCGAAACCCGAGTTAACTCGTGGCTGGTCCCTATAGTGTTAAGTTAGGGACAATGGGTCTCATTCCCCAACGGATTTACGACAAGAAATTTGCTCTCAGGCCGATTTGCGACATATTAGGGCTGGTAGAGAGATTCCCCAAACGTCCCTAAGATTGGATTTGGCCGTGGCTGAGAGCATAATTTACGAGTGCTGAGGAGACAGACTGTGTGCTCCATGTTCTTAACACATTGGGCGCCAATAACGTCGTACAACGGGTTTCAAGATCATGCGAATTCTGCCAAACCACGGCGTACGACGTTATTGATATCATGTTTCATTTTTTCGCCACGGTATTCATAATTCCCTCACCCAGCCTTTATTGTTTATGAACAATAAAGAATAAAAAACCTTTCACAAACAGGTCTTTCATAACTGCTTACAATTGTAAGGAAAAATGTAAACTAGTATTGGCAGTCACAGGCTGCTGTAAACACCACTCTCACTGAGTGATTTAAACTCATATGTCTTACTTAAAGTATTTCTTAACATAGTGCAATGCCCAATGTTAACAAATACTTAGGGCAACCATCTTGGAACCGACTGAGACAGAATCGACGACAAGTTCACTTTGTTTGTTTGTTTGTTTATTGTTATTTGCACTTACAAACATACATTCTGGAATAAAATAAGTAAAAGAAGAACAGTTAAAATGTGCAGGAAAGGTAAAAAAACCCAAGGGCTTATAAACTTTCAGTGACCATGACGTCATATCTAGTTTTATCAGCCCAATGCCTGAATGCCCACAACGTTTATTAGCGCTTAATTTTTTTATTAGCGATCTGATTTCATATTTCATCAACCGAGTCTCCCGTTGGTACAGCAGCTCCTCCAGCAGCTCAGAATGGAAAAAAGCGCCCCCTATCGTCTATCCCTGTGTAACTGCAGGTCAGTCGCTTAGATGGGATGGGATCAGTCGATATGTAGAGGCGGAGCCAGCTGGCTCCTTGAGCTGGCAAGCTGTCTGCTCAACATGGAAGTCATCGCGGGATGGGAATCAGCCTGGAATATATATTCACAGTAGCCAATACTCAATCAATAAGTGTGATCGATATTTGGAATGGCGATCAGGAATTGGAATGATCTTTTTGGAGAACATCTGATCTGAGGTAAGGAATCTATTTTACCAGTCTTGGGATAATCAGAGTTGTATTCGCTGAGATCTGTTTGCCCTATGTGTGATGTGTCTCTGTGTGCGCGATCGCTGATGAGGAAATCAGAGAATCGATTTTTCAGCTCGCGTATCTAGCGTGCATACATACGTACACATATACTATCGATAATCTAGCGTTTATTTGAAAACGATTCATAAATAGGCCGAAAAATTTGTTTTTGTGTATTCTAGAATATTCCAGTAAACGTCTTATCATGGAATCTTTATATTTATATATAATATCTTTATATATAAAACAAGGGCTTTTCAAAATGCTATAAAACGAAAATGAACCAATAAAAAAACAATCGGCTTCAACAATGTTGACTGGAAAACGAGTCATTGATAAGCGACGGGCAGATTAGACACATAGCCATAATTTAAAACATAGATTAGGCGTTTTTAACGCCAACATTGAAGTGGATGGTGGGCATTCAACCGGTAAATCAAGGTTAAGCTTGGGCTCTGAAAGTGTTAAACCTATATACGATAACTACACAACCCCCCCCCCCCCCCCATTATGCACAAACACACATATCCCTCTCTCATACACACAGATACAATACAGCATTATACAACTATTATAATGTATTTTTTTTTTAAAAAAGGTAATCAGTTAGCCAAAACAAGGGCATAATTAATTCACAACAAAAAAGCGGCACTGTCCTTTTAACACATCCACCGCCAAAAACGGCTTACGACGGGTTTCAAGGTCATGCGAATTCCGCCATTCCACGGCGTAAGACGTTATTGAGATCATATTTATTTTTTTCACCATGGTATTCATAATTCCCTCACCCAGCCTCGGCTGAGACAGTGGGACTTGGCACAACCGTGCAACGCTTCAATACCGCCACCTGGTGGATGATCGGGCGAGTTACAACGGGAAATGGATCTCTCGTGATCTCCGTGCATCTGGGAAATGCGTCCGGCAGTCACATATTGTTGCGGGACTCTAGACACACATCCGTGTATATGGATCGCTGCCATAACTCAATAATCAATATGATTTGGGCGTTTATTTCGCCATACAAACCGGAAATGGATCTAGTCGATCGACGTCAAATAAGTGGGATCTTTTTCCTCCAGTCCCGGTAAGAGGACAGTAACGTTACTTTCAGCGTGATTGTTTATTATTATTAATGCAAACCGCTCTGATCAATATATCACCCATACTACATAAAGCATTTACTGACGATCACGGAATTATAAACGACCCCCCCCCCGTTCATCCGCGCATGATGAGTCATAACGTTTAGGATCGCATTCAGTTGGATTTTTTAATATAGCGTGTATCACGAATAAACTGCAATCGATAATCTATATTATGCGTTTAGGCCTATAACTAGCGTTCTAGGAATTACTGCAGAAAACGATAAAAACATATTTATATTCTAGGCGGTATTTTCGTATGAATCTATGAATGAAAAAGTATAACGTTCCTACATCCTGAACGATAGATAATCGATGTTGAATGGGCCATAGTAATGTCAATTTAGCAATACAATTTAAAAAGTTATAGCCCTGCAAAGAAGGTGAACATCTCCATAGGCTTAGAGTGGTGGCAGAGAGTGGTATGAGAGGGGCAAACTGCGTGGCAGTTAATGTGTTAACACATTGACGGCCATTTGGATGCGTCTAATATCACTCTAGACGGCCAGCATATGTAAACAGACTTGCACAGTTCGTGAGGCTGTTTGTAGAGCTAAATCTATACTTTATAGTATTGCTATCTGTCCATTCTCATTGTCAATTGAGACCATAAAGCGTCCCTTCAAAATGGCTTAAAGAAATAATTTTTTCATCAATACGTTCTCATTTTATAGCGTCTTGAATATAAGCAGTATACAGCGTTTGGTCTAGTATATTTCCTGGAAGGCTGGATAAAGGGCTAATAGCTACTAACGTTATATCCAATGGCATTTCGGTTATACAGAAGCTACAGTTAAAACTCAAACTGCATATGATCGGTACGATCCTCAAGCATCAATGCATGAAAGGGGGGGGCGGGGGACGTCGTTTCTGATTATTGATTACCAATAACCGTGTTCGTCTCAGTAGCCACATACGCTGATCGACTGGTTGAGTATCATAACAAGGCCCGATCGGGCTGTAATTTACGTGAAAAAGATCTTACCATGAGCCGGTTGGATCCGCCAGACCATTTCCCAGTTATCGATCGCCATCTGGTAGATCGATATGTCCATTGGCCGATGATATATTCCCTTACTGCACACTGAAATTCGCGTACCAAAACGTATTCCAAGTTACAGGCTATAGGGATCGCTTCAGGTGAGTAGAAAACTACATTGGAAAAGACAACTTCTGCCACAGGGAACACTGCATTATCGATACAGCGCCCCTAAGAGGATCTGGCCGGTAATACACTTTTTCGAATTCAAAGAGTAGGGTACATCTGCAGTGCAGCTCGGCGACCTTCAATAGGTTATTAAAATGGAATAAAAGCCAAAACAACATTGCCACGGAGATATCCGTGGTTCGTCCTTTAAGCATGGATTCGAAACACGGATATATACGTCCTTGGCCGCCATTGTGTTAAGGGAGAACTCAAAATACACAGGTGAATCTTCTAGAGTCCATGAATGAAATGAAAGTTCTGAGTCTGGTCCTGTTCAGACTCACCAGAACACTTGCCGACGGGCAACACAGCAAACAGGGGTCCATGAAAAAGGAGTGAGAACATAGGCATCCTCCCATGGAAGCATAGAGAGCGATGACGATGCCTCACACCACAGAACACTGCCGACGGACAACTCAGCAAACAGGACCCACGAAAAAGGAGTGAGAACATAGGAATCCTCCCGTGGAAGCATAGAGAGCGATGATGATGTCTCACACCAGGAACGAGGCCCATGAAGAGAGAGTAGGGCAGTAGATGGCACGATGTCTCACCCCAGAGACGCGGCGGTAGATGGTAGCAACGGAATGGCACGACATCTGAAGTGGGAACATAGGGATCCTCCCGTGGAAGTCTAGAGAGCGATGATGATGTCTCACACCAGGAACGAGGCCCACGGAGAGAGAGTAGGGCAGTAGATGGCACGACGTCTCACCCCAGAGACGCGGCGGTAGATGGTAGCAACGGAATGGCACGACATCTGAAGTGGGAACATAGGGATCCTCCCGTGGAAGTCTAGAGAGCGAAGATGATGACCCACTCCAGGAAGCGGCAATAGGTGGTAGTGTACAGAGACGACCTGGCAAGGAGTGGAAGGTAACCAGCTGTATTAATAGTCTCCCGAGGAGCTAATTACCAGCCACTCACAGGTGCGTGAAGTAGAAAAGCGACACGCCCCCTCGTTGGGCAGCATGCAGTCCTTTCCAGCCCTCACATACTTCACACAAATACACATGGATACTATAGACTACAGGATCTGTAGTTCTTTTTTAAGCTTACTTTTAAATATATTTAAAGTGGAACATGTTTCTGTTAGATTTTGTATATCATTCCACATCACTGCACCTTGATAAACAAATGAGAATTTGGCAACAGAGGTCCTACAGAAAGGAATGTGTAAGTCTTTATTTCTTCTTGTGAGATGTGCATGATAATGAGAATTAAACTCAAAATAAGTTTGAAAAAAAT
Organism: Notolepis coatsorum; assembly: GCF_963971535.1. Taxonomy (NCBI): domain Eukaryota; kingdom Metazoa; phylum Chordata; class Actinopteri; order Aulopiformes; family Paralepididae; genus Notolepis; species Notolepis coatsorum. The sequence goes on along the minus strand of NC_140176.1, from coordinate 40,733,299 downwards.
TAGGCAAAGATAAAGGAAGACCAATTACTTTGTACATAAGAACCCCTGTTTGATACTTGTTGACCTCATAAATTGTGAGTAGTTGCAGTTGTTTAAATAATGGTTTGGTTGGGGCTAAATAAGAAGAGTTAGTTGCAATTCTTACAAAGGATTTCTGAGCTCTATGGATTGTTTGTAAGTAAGATGGGTAAGTGCTGGCCCAAATTATATTGCAGTAAGATAGGATAAATTAAACTGTAATACAAAGTTAGTAATGTGCTATTTTTTAATTGTTTTTTAACCCTTTTTATAATGCCCAACAATTTTGAAACCTTCTTGTAAACAATTTCACAATGATTCTTAAAGCAGAGTTTCTCATCAACATTGACACATAAGAATTTCACTGATGAAACTTGTGCAAGTTCATTGTTATTGATACAAATCTTGCTTCCATCTGAAATGTTTTTGTTCTTATTTCAAAAAATAATGAAGTTAGATTTTTTGACATTGAGTGATAACTTGTTTAACTGAAACCAATAGGAAAAATGAATGAGTCCAGAATTTGCTTTATCAATAAGGGAATCAAAATTATTGTCAGTGATGAAGAGATTTGTGTCATCAGCAAATAATATAGGTGACAATAAACCGGATGCATTTGCAAGATCATTCACATAAATCAAAAACAACAAGGGTCCTAGAATGGACCCTTGTGGAACACCACATTTTAGTACAGCCAGCTGTGATCGATTACCATTGAAAACTACAAATTGCTCTCTGTTGTTTAAGTAATTCTCAACCCATTGTATAACCTGTTTTTTAAGACCATAACATGACATTTTTGATAATACAATTTCACGATCCACTGTGTCGAAAGCCTTTGATACATCTAAGAAAATGCCTAAGGTATATTCATTTTTCTCCAGTGCAGCTGTAATTTTTTCCCTAAGGTGCAAAAGAGCCATATATGTAGAGTATTTTTTTCTAAAGCCATACTGATGTTCGAACAAGATATTGTTATCATCTAGATGTTTCATGATTCTACTATATACCAGCTTTTCAAGAATTTTTAAAAACAAGGTAGTATCGATATAGGACGATAGCTTGAGAATACAGAGGGGTCATCAGCTTTAAACAGCGGTATAACATTGGCAACTTTGAAGGCTTGAGGGATAGTGCCTGATTCAAGGGACATGGAAAAAAAGAATGATAAAGGATCAATAATTGAAGATGCAACCTTTTTGATCAAAGAGGCTGGAATTTCATCATGGCCAGGAGAAGAGTTTTTTAGGCTCATAATAATATCAAGTACTTCTGAGGTCTTTACAGGCTCAAAAGCATTTAGAGAAGCATACTCTTTACTTATTAAATCAGTTGGAGAACCATGAGCATTGCCTATATGTTTTGCAAGACATGGTCTCACATTCACGAAGAAGTTGTTAAAACTATTTGCAATTTGGGATGGCTCTGTTATCTTATCCGTACCATCCTGAAATTCAGTTGTGGATGAATAGAATAGAATAGAATAGAATAGAATAGAATAGAAATACTTTTATTATCCCGTGGGAAATTAGACACTGCAAATCGCTCAACATTTAAACATTTAGACAGGACAGGTCACAAATTAGAATAATAACACAAATCAAATCAAGTTGCCTAGGATAAGAGTAGAGTAAAATAAAATAGGATAAAATTAAATGAAATGATATATACAGAAATAAATACAGTAAGAATATACTGAGCATACTGAGCATGGGGTAAACAATTTGGTTATAATTATAATTTAAATCTAAATCTAACTAAATGAAATATGAAATATATATTCCAGTATTCAGTGTAACTAGGTGCAGTATGCTTTAGGTAGTGTATTGACCTCCTTGGGTTCCAATAAGACTTAGATCAATGTCTGGCAGCCGTCGCGGCCTCCTGCCACTATTGAGCTGCCGCTCTGTGCTCAGTGATGCAGTGAGGCACAGTGATGCATTATATAGTCTGATGGCTGTTGGAATGAAGGACTTCCTGTGCCGTTCAGTGCTGCATTTGGGTAGTGTGAGCCTAGCACTGAACATGCTCCTCCTGTCAGCCAAGTCTGTGTATAGTGGATGGGTGGGGTTTTCCCTGATGGCCTGGAGCTTAGCGAGGCTCCTCCTCTCCGCCACCCTCGCTAGAGAGTCCAGCTCAACCCCAACCACGCTGCTGGCCTTCTTGACCAGCTTATCCAGCCTGGTTGTGTCCACTGCTCTCAGTCCGCTGCCCCAGCAGGTCACAGCGTACAAGAAGGCGCCCGCCACCACCGACTCATAAAACATCCTTGTACAGACATTGAAGGATCTCAGCCTTCTGAGGAAGTAGAGTCGGCTCTGGCCCTTCTTGTATAGTGCTTCTGCATGTTTTGACCCGTTCAGTTTGTTGTCGATGTGCACACCGAGGTATTTGTACACCTCAACCATGTCCACATCAACTCCCCTGATGGAGAAGAAGATGTCTGTTATTGAGTAATATTTTCAGGGTGTCCCATGTCGATTTAATATTGTTTGAAGAGCTAATAAATTGGTCACTATAATAATCCCATTTGGCATTTCTAAGAAGATGTTTATGTTTATTCCTGTGTGTCTTATATGAAGCATACTTTAATGGAGTAGGACTTTGTAAATATTTTTTATATAATAAATCTTTCTTTAGAGCAGATTTTCTAAGTTCAATGGTGAACCATGGTTTGTTCAAGTTTGCAACGTTTTTGTTACTGTTAGTTATAAGAGGAAAACATTGGACAAAAACTATAGAATAGAATTTGGTATAAAAATTATTATAAGCTGTATTTGCATTTTGCGCCTCATAGACTGCTTCCCAGGATAATTCTGCCAACATCTCTCTGAAGGTGTTAATATTTATATCATTGAACCTTCTAAATGAAGACCTCTTTGGTTTAGACATAGTTGACAAGTTCACTTTGATGCCCCAATGCGTGGGGAAGATGTCTTAAGTGGCTGAAACCTGTACCGTTACACCACTACAGCATATGTTAACATACATATACTATAGTATACTGCATACTGCAGCAGACTTTGGAGGGAATATGTTGGCTCTATTGTAAATCCTGTGTTAATTATGTATATTTCCTTGTAGGCCTCTTGGCCTCAATATGACTAATTGGCAATCCTTGCCTCCCATCAGCATCATTCCTATTGGCTAACGCTGATAGACTGGTTACCAATTTAGTACTAACATGGAAAACATGGAAGTAGTAGATGATGGTCTGAGGACCCAAACCTTCAGCCCCCTTTTTGTTCACTTATTCACTGTTTCACTATGTAAATAAATAAACACCAAATACCGAATATGTGATGCAGTACATTCCATACACTCTCACATTGCTCATATAGTGATGCTTTGCATTGTGCTTTTCCAATGATCTCAGTCGATATCTACAGTGTAAACATAAACAGCTGTCTCCCTAAGCTGGGAACCAGAACATCAATACAATCAATTCATGACGTCACTTTTTGGAGTTGTGTATTTGTGGGCTCAAAAGATTTATTTTTAGATATTACACCCAAATGAGTTATTTGAAAATAGGACCATATAAATCACCAGGGGTACATAGTGTCCCACGAGTCATTCCCCCATTCGCTGTCTACGGAGCAGCTCCAGGATTTTACTCTTGATGACATCATTTCTAGAATCTTGTCACTCTGGTGTTTAACCCCTTAACACATTGACCGCCGGGCATTGTGCCCCTCTCATACCACTCTCTGCCACCACTCTAAGCCTATGGAGATGTTCACCTTCTTTGCAGGGCTATAACTTTTTAAATTGTATTGCTAAATTGACATTACTATGGCCCATTCAACATCGATTATCTATCGTTCAGGATGTAGGAACGTTATACCTTTTCATTCATAGATTCATACGAAAATACCGTCTAGAACAGACAGAGGAGAGACTTCCGGTTTGAAATGTCTGAGTGAGCAGCCTTTGAAAAAAAGCTCCCGGTCGCAATACAAAACAAACGTGGAATAACATGATCTGAAAACGAAAAAAATAAGCATTCAATGACAAAAGCAAGGAAGAACAAGTGGACATATGAGAAAACAAAAAAGACCCTAAAAGAAGAAAAGGAAATAACGAGGCGACTCGAAGAAATAACGAGACGACGCGAAGAAATAACGAGACGACGTGAAGAAATGGCGCAGCTACAACAAGTCAACACGGAGATCCCCAGCTGGGCTGTGGAACTCGGAGCCAGTATTCGGGACATACAGGCAAGCATGCAAACTAGCGTGAAGGTAAACGAAGCGAACACGCAAAGCATACAGACAAGTATAGACAGACTCAGAGAAGAAGTAAAGAAAGGACAAGACGAACTCAAAGAAGAAATAAATAAGAGACTTGAGTCAATTGACGAAAAGTTGCTGAAACAGGAGAAAGACACGGTGGCATTGGAAGAGAGAACGGCCGAGACTGAAGAATGGAGTACAGAAGTACAAAAGATTCTAATGGAGACTCTCGAGGAACAAGGGAAGATGAGAGAGAAGTTAACTGACTTGGAGGGGAGATCAAGAAGAAACAATATAAGAGTGTGGGGTCTGAAAGAAGGGCTAGAAGGAGCCTCGATGTCCAAATATATGGAAAGCCTAATACGAGAGAAACTGGATATGTCACTGTCAGAACACACCGATATGGGAATACAGAGGGCACATAGGATACAAGCACCGAGACCTCAGACGAATGGACCACCGAGAGCAGTCATAATTAACTTCCTGAGGTTTGAAGTCAAGGAGAACATTCTTAAGAGAGCCTGGCAGATGAAGATCGATGTGGAAGGACAGAGAATATCCTTTGACCACGACTATGCAGCGGAGGTGGCTGCAAAACGCCGAAGTTACGTGGAAATAAAAAAGATTCTAAAAGAAAAAGGGATTCGGTTCCAATCACCGATGACCGCTCTGAAAGTGTACTGGCAGGAAGGCACCAAAACCTACAGCAACGTACAAGAGGCAGCGAGGGACATACATCGGGATGGAGAGAGGACGCCGGGACGAAGAGAGGGGGGAAAACCCACATATACACCCACCCCGATGGAGAGACTGGAGAAGATGCGCAGGTGGAACAGAGTCGAGAAGAGGAGGACGGATGAAAGATGGGGATTGGAGATGATTCGAGACAGAGCAGCTGAGGAGAGTGACAGAGGGACATCGGAGAGAAGCACAGGGAGAGCGCGAGGGACCACGATACTTCAAAAGGAAAGATAAGTACAAAACAAAACAAAAACATTTGACTAAGACCATGACTAAATGTGAAAGATGCATAGAAATACACACAACATAGAATAAGAGTAATTGTAAACATAAAAAAAAAAAATATATATAAAACTTAAACAGAGAGAAGGCATGTGATACACAGTACAAATTAATGTGGACATACAAATGATTCTATGTCTCTGAAAATGACTGATAGAGAGAAAAACACACGTTGGACAGATTGTGTGTGTGTATATGTGTATGTATATGTATGTATATAAAAAAAAAAGAAAAATCATATTACCGGGAGCTCAAGGACAGGGCAGCACACAGACAATGCTGGACTTACATGGTGAGCTTTCTTTTTTAGCCACTAGGGGGAGCCCTCTCAATAGGAGAGCCTTTTCTCCCCACCCCCCAGCAGGGGATAGAGGAAAGAAAATAAATACCTCTGACACCATGGAATTGTCAAACTTTGTGAATGTTGTAAATGTTTATTATAGTTCTTTGAATGTAAGTCGAGTAGAGTTAGCAGTGGCTACAACTACAAATATTATTTTATGTGACATGGGTAGAAGGGGAGATCATTTCGAATGGAAAGATGACACAAATTAAAAGTATTAAGATGATGTCGCTGAATGTTAATGGAATGAATAATCCAATCAAAAGGAGTAAGGTGATGACGAAGCTTAGAAAAGAGGAGGCACAGGTTATTTTTCTACAAGAAACACATCTAATACAACAAGAACATGAAAAACTGAAGAGATTCGGATACGAGAATATGTTTTATAGTTATTTTAAACAGAACCTTAGGAGAGGAGTAGCTATATTGATTAAGAATGCAGTGAAGTTTGAATTGATTAAAGAAGTGAGAGATAAAGAGGGGAGATATGGAAGGCCAAATGGTAACATTAATGAATATATATGCACCCCCAGACGCGTCTATACAAATAGTAGCTCTAGTTCTGCAGACCCCTCTCTGATTGGTTGAGCTCCATTTCTGCAGCCCCCTCTCTGATTGGTTGAGCGAAGCCCCTCGCACGTAAGGTTATCGAGGTGCTTTGAGGTGCTTATCGCGGAATCCGCCATGATTTTCATTCAGCGCTTCAGCTCACCTGGCAGAGCAGCGGTCCTGCGGATTTTTTTTTTAACGTGTATTCTTTCGCCGGTTAAGGTTAGGCATGGTTAAGGTTAAGGTTAAGGTTAGGCATTGTTTCGGAGTTGGTTAAGGTTAGAACGGTTAAGTTTAGGCGCTGTTAAGGAGCTGGTTAAGGTTAGAGTTTGTCTTAGAGAATGGCAATATTCTTTCTATGGTTAAGGTTAGGCATGGTTAAGGTTAAGGTTAGGCATTGTTTCGGAGTTGGTTAAGGTTAGAACGGTTAAGTTTAGGCGCTGTTAAGGAGCTGGTTAAGGTTAGAGTTTGTCTTAGAGAATGGCAATAGACAGCCTATTTCCGTGCGACAGCTCCCAGCAGAGGGGCTGCAGAAATGGAGCTCAACCAATCAGAGAGGGGTCTGCAGAACTAGAGCTACTATTTGTATAGACGCCCCCCAGACAGTGAGAAATACCTATTTGAAACAATCTTTGATATTATAGCAATGGAAGGGGAAGGTGTTTTAATCTGTACAGGAGACTTCAACGTAGTATTGAATTACGACATGGACACGACAAGCACAAAGAGATGGAGAACACACATTAGCAAATATATGAAAATACAAATGACAGAATTAGGAATCACGGATATATGGAGAGAAACACACACACTAGACAGGGAATACACACATTATTCACATCCACACACAACATATTCAAGGATAGATTACTTCCTCATGACAACAGGGGACAGATACAGAGTAGAAGATTGTAGAATAGGGGTAACAGACATATCAGATCACAGCGCAACATATCTGACAGTAAATCTGAAAAGTAGACGGAGAAACACAGTCTGGAGACTGAACGTAGGGCTATTGAATAACAAAGGCTTAGTAGACGAAGTAAAAGAAGACATAATAAGATACAGAGAGGAAAATGATAACGGAGAGGTAGATCCAAACATTCTATGGGATGCAATGAAGGTAGTAATACGAGGAAAATTGATAGCAAAGGCAGCACTACTCAAGAGGGCCAGAATAGAGACATACCAGAACTTAGTAAAGAAACTGAAAGAATTAGAGAAAAAACACCAAAACTCAAAGAACCAAGAGACACTTAGGGAAGTAAAAGACGTTAGAGAAAAGATAAACAAAGAATTACTGACAGAAATTGAGAAAAAGGCTAGATATGTGAAACAGACATACTATGAAGGAGGAACGAGAGCGACCAGACTCTTAGCTAGACGAATCAGAATACAACAGAAACGAAATACAATACACACAATAAGAGACACAAACACAAACGGGTTACTAAGAGAACCAGCTGAAATAGAGAAGACTTTTGTAGAATACTATAAGACACTATACACACAACCGAAAGCGGCAGGAGAAGAAGAGATAGAGACATTCTTAGAAAAATTCGATTTACCATCGATAGGAAAGGAACAGAACAAAATATTAAATGCAGAGATAACAGAACAGGAAGTGGGAAATGCGATCAGTAAAGCAAAGAACAATAAGTCACCAGGTAGCGACGGATTCCCTTCGGAATTTTACAAAACATTTAGACAGGAACTGAGGCCCATATTAGAGGCAGCATTTAGACACACAATGAAAAAAGGAACAATGCCACCCTCATGGAAAGAAGCCATAATTACTACGATTCCAAAGGAAGGGAAGGATAAGGAACTATGTAGTAGCTTCAGACCAGTGTCCATACTTAATGTAGATTACAAGATGTATACATCGATAATAGCCAAAAGATTTGAGACATTTATGCCAGATATTATAGACGAAGACCAGACCGGATTCATTAAAGGAAGAAAAACACAGGACAACATAAGAAAGACAGTGCAGATAGTAGAGGAGATACAAAAAGAAGGAGGAAGTGCAGTACTAGTTAGCCTGGATGCAGAAAAAGCATTCGACAGTGTAAGCTGGATATTCCTATATAAAGTATTAGAGAAATTTGGACTAGACAAAAACGCGATGAAAACAATTAGGGCATTATATCAAGAACCAACGGCAAGGATTAAAGTAAATGGCAACCTGACGGACCGGATCAAACTAGAGAGGGCTACAAGACAGGGCTGTTGTCTTTCGCCGACGCTCTTCGATATATTCATCGAACCACTGGCTCAACTAATTAGACAGACCGAGGACATCAAAGGGGTGGAGATAAGGGGAACAGAACATAAATTAGGACTGTTCGCAGATGATGTGATAGTATATATGAGACAACCAGACACAAGCTTCCCGACACTGATGGACTTACTGACAGAATATGGATATTACTCAGGATATAGACTTAACGTAACAAAGACACAGACCTTAACATTGAACTACACCCCAACGACAGAGATCAAAGACAAATACAAGATTAAATGGGATATGGACAGGATCAGATACCTAGGAGTGAATATTACAAGAGAGGTGGAGGGACTATACGATGCAAACTATACACAGATTAATCAGAAAATCAAACAAGACCTAGAAAGATGGACAGTAATGCCTCTAGACTTTAGCTCAAGGATCGAAATTATAAAGATGAATATATTACCAAGGTTACTATACCTATTTCAGGCTCTACCTATATTAATACCACAAAGCCAGTTCAGGGAATGGAATAAACAGATATCAAGATTCATATGGGGGGGGGGGAAAGGCCAAGGATAAGATATGTGACTCTACAATTACAAAAGGAGAAAGGAGGAATGGCAATACCTAGTTTAGAAGATTACTACTACGCAGCACAGCTGATAATAGTAACATGTTGGTGCAACGAGAACTATGAAGCCAAATGGAAAGACATAGAAACAAAAAATGATGGACTCAAAGTGCAGGCACTAATAGGAGACAGGGAGCTATACAGAAGAAAGGAACAACTAATAGACCCAATTACCAAATTCACTATAAATATATGGAACAAGATAGTAAAGAAATACAAGCTAGAAAAAGAAACCAAGATACTGAGATGGATAACGCACGACAACAAATTTAAACCAGGGAAAGAAGATCATGGGTTCAAAAGATGGGAGAGGGGGGGCATAACAGCAATATGTACAATAACAGAAGGAGGGGAGATCCAGACTCTACAAAAATTGAAAGAAAGATTCGGACTAGAGAATAGCGACCACTTTAGATATTTACAGATTAGGGACTACTACAACAAGGAAATAAAACTAGACAAAGACAAAGATCAGAATGGGATCATTAAGATAATGGTAAAAGCATACGAAGGAAGGAAGGGGGGGGGGATATCAGCACTATATCGGGCAATAATGGACAGCAAGGACATCACAACCAAATATATAAAGGAAAAGTGGGAGAAGGAATTAGAAACGGAGATAACAGAAGAAGAATGGTATAACATATGTAAGATACAACACACAACCACAGGGTCAAGGATATGGAGGGAGTTTGGTGGAAAAACATAATTCGATTTTTTATAACACCAGAAATACAGGGCAACTATACACCAACACAGAAACCATGCTGGAGAAAATGTAGACAGGAAATAGCAAACCACACACACATATTCTGGGGATGTCAGATAATAAAGAACTATTGGGAAGATATAGGAGGGATAATAAATGAAATAGTAGGATATGAAATACCCCAGACAGGACAAGTATTGTATTTAGGGAACTTAACACAGGAAGGAATGCAGGGGAAAGATATATACTTGATTAAGATATTACTAGTAGCAGCCAAGAAAGCACTGACGAAAATGTGGTATAGAGTAGAAGCACCGACGAGGGAACAATGGACAGAGATAGTGGGTGGGATACAGGAAATGGAGAGAATCACATATAGGCTGAGGCTACAAGACGAGAAGTTTGAATCAAAATGGGAGAAGTGGGAAGAGTATAGGAAAAAAAGAAACGACATCACAGGAGAGTGAAAAGGAGACGAGAAGAAAAAACGAAACGAAAATAAACTATGAAGGTACCAAAGAACCCATGTCACTTTTTTTGTATTTTTTTTTTGTATTTATTTATTGTTTCTCTCTTTTCTTTGTTTTTGTTTAGCTGTGTTTTTTCCTTTTCCCCTTTAGTGAATTTATTTTAGGTCAACTTGTCATTCGATTTCAATATTAATTTTTCTAATATCAGCTATATCTTTTAGTTCTTATCTATCGAATTCTATTGTACTGTCGTTTATAATTTTGACCGCCAATTGTATTATTGTATGTGGATGTTTTGTTTGTAAAGCAAAAAACTGGAAATAAAAATTTAAGTATAAAAAAAAAAAAAAAAAAAAACGTCTAGAATATAAATATGTTTTTATCGTTTTCGGCAGTAATTCCTAGAACGCTAGTTATAGGCCTAAACGCATAATATAGATTATCGATTGCAGTTTATTCGTGATACATGCTATATTAAAAAATCCAACTGAATACGATCCTAAACGTTATGACTCATCATGCGCGGATGAACGGGGGGGGGGGTCGTTTATAATTCCGTGATCGTCAGTAAATGCTTTATGTAGTATGGGTGATATATTGATCAGAGCAGTTTGCATTAATAATAATAAACAATCGCGCTGAAAGTAACGTTACTGTCCTCTTACCGTTCGGCGATGAGACTGGAGGAAAAAGATCCCACTTATTTGACGTGATCTACTAGATCCATTTCCGGTTTGTATAATAATAATAAACGCCCAAATCATATCGATTATTGAGTTATGGCAGCAATCCATATACAGGGATGTGTGTCTAGAGTCCCGCAACAATATGTGAGTGCCGGACGCATTTCCCAGATGCACGGAGATCACCAGAGATCCATTTCCTGTTGTAACTCGCCCGATCATCCACCAGGTGGCAGTATTGAAGCATTGCAGAGTTGAGCAGGCTCCCACTGTATCAGCCGAGGCTGGGTGAGGGAATTATGAATACCATGGCGAAAAAATGAAATATGATCTCAATAACGTTGTACGCCGTGGAATGGCAGAATTCGCATGACCTTGAAACCCGTTGTACGACGTACGACGTCCACTTATCACGTTGCCATTTTTCGCCTGATTATCGTATCATCCTGAAATCAACGCTAGATTATTGGTATTATGTTTCCTCGTGCATACATGAAAGGGGGGTTGGAGTGGGGCACACCTCCGTGCTGTGATCACTGCCAACGGGACACAGCATACACACATACACAGAGCGATCGCGGGGAAAAAAATATCGAATCAACGCAATATTGGTAATATAGAGTCCTTACCTGGTCTCTGGTGTACTGCAAAAAGAATAATCCAATTATCTGATCGCCATTCCAGATATCCACAGCGATCCTGTCGCCAACGTTATCCGGCATTGCACATGAACGGGCGGGCGGGGTCAGTTGTCCAAGCCATCCCTACAAGCCCTTGTTTTACCGGAGTGTTTAGAACCCGCCCCCACGCCGCAGCTCGGTAGAGAAAACAAACTACATCATTTTAAATGGAGTGCAATACCGGCCGCAAGGTGTTAGGCGGCGGTATTGACCGTCTGCAATCTCAGACACATTCAATACAGCCTGCACAAGGTGCCTCGATGGATTATGAATGGCAATAGCGAATAAAAGGAAAACCGAGACAAAAACGTAGATCTTTTTTTTTTGTATTTAATTTTTTTATTATTTTTTAAACAAACACATAAACAAACATGACAACACACGATTAGATATACAAGCATTGTAAAACAGTGTACATCAGTTAACTCACCGTTTGGATAAATGTCTTATACAAGATATACCCCTAATACCTGCTATCTATTCCCCTACACACATATGCTCTTGCTCGCACCCCCCGCCCCCTGGACCCCCCAATGGATAATCCATCCATTATCCTTCGCTCCTAACCAGACACTACCATTAAATGCTAGCTTTTATTCTCTCCACCACTTCTAACCACATTGTCAATTTGGATTAATTGAGACCCAAAATTCTTGCTGTAGATATTTCTAGATAAATCACATCGAGATATGTAAGAATCCAGACCTTTCGGCAATTTTTTTCCGGTTGAAACCATCGTGATGCTATCAGTTTTTTAGCCACTGTAATACCAGATAAAACCAATCTCTTTTGCTGTATAGGTACTGCATATTCAAAAACATCATTCAGCAGTAATATAGAGGGGTGTACAGGTATATTCAGAATTAAGAGATTTGATAATTGCTGGGTCACTTCTTCCCAGAATAGCTTAACTTGTGGGCAGTCCCAATACATGTGCATAAATGTCCCCTCGTCCCCATTTGTACATAAGGAGCATTTGGAGTCTTGTTTAAGACCCATTCTGTTCAGTCTTATAGGAGTCAAGTATGTCCTATGAATATAGTTAAGATTGATTTGTTGATGGTCCGGGTTCCTTGATGCAAGTCGAACATTTGCCCAGGCTTCTTGCCAATCAAAATCTTTTTCTAGGTCTGGTATATCCCTCCTCCAAATAGAGTCTAGGTGGAGGGTTTCATACGAAGCCGTTAGTAATTGATGATAAAAATCTGATACAAAACCTCTCGATGTCTCTCTTTCATAGAAAAATGTGTGGTATCTGTGGTGTGCAATTGGTATCCTTAATGGAACACCGTGAGTCTTCAAACATAACAATAATTGTGCGTAAAAAAGATGTGGAACCGGTGAGATTACATTTTTTTTCTATTTCATCATAGCTACAAATACCCTGTTTGTTGAAAACATCTCCTAATGTATGTATGCCTTGCTTTTCCCATCTAGGGAATCTACAAAAACGTAGATCTACGTTTCCGGCACTCAACCGCGGGGCCACAGAAACGTAAATCTACGTGAACGGCAACCAAAAAGTTAAAAAAGTATCACTTTGAGTGCTAATGTAAACACCCTGAAATAAAATATTTGCTCCTTACTTTTGTGTTGACTTGTTGCTGTTTTTGGGTTCCAGCTGAGAGGTACAGTAGGAGCTGGAAAACAGTTCCATAGTCTGAAGTCTTATAGTCATACAGGTCCCACGGAAAATGTGTGTTTTACAAAGGTTTTTGTAATGTGTGTACCGCAATATTTCAGCGTGATTATCCAAAATGGCCGTCCTCTTCCATTCATTCAGATGCTCGCGTCAAAACAAAGAACTTGTTGTCAACCCTTCTGCCCCCTTCTCGTCGCAATCAGTGCTAGTCTGGGATCGCTTTCGGAGCAGACACTCCTTGGCTACAATGGTGGTCAATAATTCTTGGCATCAGCTGTGACTGGTCAGTTCAGGACCGTTTACAACCGGACGTGGTCACTCGTCGGAACGGCTTGTCAAATTACGCTCGTCGGATATTTCGTCTTGTAACTTGAGACCCAAAGCACGCAATAGGTTGAGTGTAGTGACGATTGATTGGTGGCAAATTCAACTTTCCAACAATGTATTGAATGATCGGGAGAAATGCAGCCCGGAGCCGACATATGAGAACAAAGTTCCACGACGTGCACACATCCCGCGCAGAGGCATGACGGCCCGTATTGAACGTTAAGAGGTTGTATTTTTATATATTTTTTAAATACGTGTTAAATAGCTCTACATTCCAACAACCATCACTGATATAGAGTGTTTGGTCAGTAACATGGGTCTCCCAGTCCCTCCACTCTGCAGTAAACATTGTCCCCGTTCCCACTCCATCAGGAGAGATAACCCTAGATATTTTTACTTATTTCAAGACATAATGTCAAACCAGATTTACTTACTGCACTGGCCGATTATTGTAGTTTATTTAACCTCTTAAGCACGACGGGTCTGGTACCGGACCCAAGCCATAAATCAATCTCTCCAGATTGTATGACATAATGTTGCGTTTTATTTTCAAATGTAGCCAAGAGTAAAGACACTAATCCTGCAAAACAGCAGTCATAGTGTATATTTTCAACAATACGTTTGTTTACCAATAGGTTAAAATGTTATTAGTGAAATATCAGTTTAGGAAATGCATTAATAAATTAGCGAATATCGACGGAAATAAATGCAAGCCGCCATTTTGTTTGTAGTCATTATGATGAAGGACAGACAGGGCTTTCAATAAGCGTCGGAATTTCTCTTATTTTTCGGGATTATCTACCACAAAACTGAACGTTATTGGCATAAATTAGAACGCAGTTAGTTTATCTTTTCTGTGAACATTTAGCAAAAATCCGCGTTGCAATCCGATAAAACATTTCGGACCAGTTTCCATAATAATAATAATAATAAAGTACTGTATTTACAGTAGATTTAATTCACGGTTCTTGCTGCATGCCTGGTGATACTAAATCCAAATTGAACTCTGCCATTGGAAAGAGAAGATTTGGCTTGCTCCATAGATGTGCGACTTGGCTATAATAAGGTAATTTATAGTCCTGATATTCTATATTCTATAATAATATTTAAAATTGCATGTGTCCGGATGGCAGAAGTCAGTACTGTATCTACAAAACCTTCTGTTTAATCATCTTCCCTTTATTAACACTTTGAGTGCCGGCCTCCGTGTCCTATTTACCCCGTTGAGTGCTGATGCTCTATTCAATGACGGAGCACTCGCATTTGTGAACGCATAAACTATATCTTAAATTATGGCTGTGTCTAATACATGCCGCGGAAATGCCGCCGATACTGCCTAAAATGCTGGTATCGGCGAGTACCCTCTAAACCTGCGCTCCGATACCTATGACGTAATTTATCAACATAATAATAATAATGGATTGGATTTATATAGCGCTCTTCGTGACACCCCAGTGACCCCAGAGCGCTTACAGAGTCCATTATTCGTTCATACACAGTCATACCGTCAACAACACTGCGGTCTGCTGAGTGAGCATTATAAAACAAACGTGTTTTTAACCGACCGTGAATTAAAGTGTCAATGCCATTTGTCATTTTAACAGCAGATACTTTCTTAAAATGCCATCGTCCCGACAGAGCGCTGTTGGCGGGGAGCTCTGATGAGTTCGCTTGGTGGTGTTATTAGCATTGAACAGCTAACCGAAAGCTAGCTTTAACGTTACCTTGGCTAAAGTTGGGGCATTTCATAATCCAGCAATAATGGCTGCAGACCTGCAAGCAAAGTACAGCAAGTTGGCAAAGGAGTATTCCAAGTTAAATCACATTTCACCAGTAACGTTAGTCTTTCCATCTACCGGTAGCTCATGCTAGCTAACCTAGCTCACGTTAACGTGATCACTGATCGACCACCTCGCGTACACAATTAATGACATGTTGCGGACAGCCATATCGGTGACAATGTTTAGCTTTTAGTGCCAAATGATAAGAGTCTGAGGCGGAGGCTCAAAAGAGAATGTTGTATATTTATTGTGCAAAAATCCCATCAGAGCCTCTGCTACTTAAACGGAGCCTTGTGGAAGCAAGTGCAGCAACGAATAATGTCCGTGTGGAACTTATGTGCCAACAACCTTTCATTGAGATCGTTTTCAATTACTGATACTAATACTAATCTATATAATCACCTGTTGTTGAATAAATACCATTACTTTATAGTTATTACTAAAAAACTGTATATATAAAACAGTACCTGTATAAATAAAAATAAAGTTTTATAATTTATATAATTTTTTTATATATATTTTTTTATGTATGCACTGGTATCGGATCAGTATCGGTATCGGCCGATACCCAAAGCTTAGGTATCGGAATCGGATCGGGAAGGACATTTTTTTATCGGAACATCTCTATCGCTTATCAATTACTTGTTTGCAGTCAACATTGTCGAAACGGATAGTTTTTTATTCGTTATTTCTGTTTTATACCATTTTGAAAAACACAATTTTTTTTACTTTCAGAAGAAAAAAAAAGATTCTGCAGGAATCGCGCTTTACTGTAATACACAAACACGTTGTAATTTTTCGGCCTATTTATGAATAGTTTTCAAATAAACGCTAGATTATCGATAGTATATGTGTACTTATGCACGCTATAGAAGCGGGCTGAAAAATCTATTCTCTTATTTCCTGATCAGCTACACACACTCACAGCCACATACACACATAGGGGACACGTTGATATATAGGTGAAAACAGCTCTGATTATCCCAATACTGGTAAAATAGATTCCTTACCTCAGATCAGATGTTCTCCAAAAAGATTATTCCAATTCCTGATCGCCATTCCAAATATCGATCGCGTTTATTGATCCAACGCTGGGTACTGGAAACATATATTCGACGCTGTTCTGGTAGTGGGCAATGAATGGGATTGGCTCGTATTACATGCCTGACCAGTAAAATATGGAATCCGGACAATTTCTTTCCCCATCCATTTCATTCAGTCCGGAGAGACAATAGGGGGCGGTATTTTCCCAATTCGAGCTCAGATAGAGTGCCAGTGGTAACGTGAGGCTAGATTGATGAAATATGAATGGAAATCACTAATTAAAAAAATAACGATTAAAAAAACGGCAAATCTCGTTTCTGGCACTCAACGGTTGGCATGAAATAACTAATTATGCCGTGGCTGGCACTCAAAGTGTTAATTTGCTTAGATTTTTCTTGTAGACATGACCTCAAGAAGGTGCTGAAGGAGCTCAGTGGCAGTTTTTCATGTCTGGTCATTTTTTGCATGGTGTTATTCACCGTCAAAGATGCAAAGAAAAATCATAATTTATATCCTCCTTTGTTTCATCACAATTTAACAGACACAATATTTCGGACACTGGGAATACATTCCCTGCGATCCATAGAGGTCAAATATACCAATAACATGCAAATGGTCCTTGAAGAAGTGGAGTGTATGTATTTTTAGGCGGATTTTCTGAAAATAGGGCTAGGGCGAGGTTAAAGCACATATTTGCTTAAAACTCGTTTTTATTTCTTATTTTTGTCAGACCATTTTTTGCAGTGTGGAGTATTCTCTCCCCTGATTGAATAAAGTGGGTACGGCATACCAGAAAATCTATTCTCCATTTACTGCAGAGTGGAGGAACTGGGATACGCACGTTACTGACCTAAACACACACTATCAGTGATTGCTGTCAGAATGTAGACAGATTATTTCAACATGTAGACCGCTAATTTTCACACACAAAATACCACTTACAGCACTTTTAAGGAGACACGTGTTTGTCTTGAAACACGAGCTGTACAAAACCGTAGACGTTTAGCATTTCCTGTTTTAACATCGGCCTGATATTTCCATGTGTTTTTTTCACCATCCTTCAGGGGGTTCCTGGATTAGCAGGGGGGATCGAACACACAACCAAAACATAACACCCCGTAAAAACCTGCCCACACGGCATCCGAGTCTCCACCCTGGGGCTAAGTAGCGGCTTGAGCTCCAGCTCTAAGCATTCGGCCATTTAAAGTGGAACAGAGGGATCGATTGCATAGGTTTGATTTTTAAACGCAATGATGTCTTCCTCCGAGACTTGATTAAAGTCTTTTCGGTACTGAAGCGGTGTGTGCGTGTTGTGTGTGTGTGTGAGAGAGAGAATGGGAGACAGGGAGACATATTGTATAAATGTGTTTGTGTGTAGAACATGCATGATGTATGCTTGTGTTTGCAAGAGAGAGAATGAGAGAGGGAGAGAGAGAAAACACATCGTCTGTGTGAGAGCCTATGGAACTTTGATTTTGTGTGTGTTTGATAGAGAAAGACGGACAGAGAGAGAAGGCATGCTTTTGTGTGTTTGATAGAGAAAGAGAGAGTATGCTTTTGTGTGTGTGTTTGATAGAGAAAGAAAGACAGTGCATGTGTGCATTTATTGATAGAAGCATTAGGCTGAGGCATGGCGTCGGGACGGCACGATCCAGAATCCCCCGTTCTCGCTGATTGTCGAAGCCTGGACCAGGGCTTTCATGCTCAAGGTTTAACTCACCTTAAGTCAAATCACACCCCTCCTCTCTATTCCTCCCCTCATCCCCGTCCCCTCCCTCCGCGCTCCCTTCTTCAATCAATGCACAGGCAGTCAGTATATTAGTCCTCACTCCCGCATTGGAATTTCAAACAGACTCTGCTCCTGCACTGAACCCCACTCCCGAAGTCCCTGTGTGTGTGAGAGGGAGAGAGAGAGAGAAGGGGGGAAATAGAGAGAAGGAGGGAAAGAGAGAGAGAAGGAGAGAGAGAGAAAGAAGGAGAGAGAGAAAGAAGGAGAGAGAGAAGCAGGAAAGAGAGAGAGAGAGAGAAGGAGGGAAAGAGAGAGAGAATGAGGGAAAGAGAGAGAAAGAAGGAGAGAGAGATGGTATGTTGGATTGACAAGTGGTATACAAATGAATTATTCTTAAAACATTTATTATTATTCCTGTATATGACAGAACCCACGTGCTTCTGAGTTCTGGTCTGACCCGGCTTCACCCATGCCGTCTCTCAGAACACGACCCCCGACGGTGAAGATGCATTTGAAAAACGTATCGATCCATCCTCTCTCTCCATAGCGCAACAGACGTACTTCAAACGCCTGACTCATCCTCTCGGTGGGTCGAATAGGCAGGTAATATTATGCAAAATATACAGTCGACTAGCACTGAATCTTTATTTATTTACAATACAGTGTTATGTCGTGTCCATGTTAAGCCTGCCATCTAGATGCCGTGTTTGGGGTTTGGTGTGCAGGGGGAACAGGAGGAGGCCCAGGGTGTTTGGGAGGCCTAAATAGAGGCCCCTCCCCAGAGTAAATAAGCCCCACACGTTACATAAAAATTGCTATGGCATTAAAATAATCAACGGTCAGTTATGGAGGGGCCCCCGTATAAATTCCTGAACCCGGGCCTGTTGCGACATAGCTCTGCTATGGCGTCTGTGAATTTGTTCACATTTTCTGGTGTGTATTAAACAGGACCTGGTGAAATTAAGTCTCATGCCGTCGGCACATTAAGGGCCTGTTTAGCACCTGGTGGGCATTTTTGGATGGATGGTGGTGGGCGTGAAAGGCTCTTAAACAGACAGAGGAAGAATACATTGAACATATTACCTTTTGGGAGCTCTGTGAGTGAATAGCAGGACTCTGAGGAGTGTTAATGGGTAGAGTACGGCACTAACATGCTCAGCGCTAAACGGGAGTCGCCCGTATTTAAAATACAAATAGGTCCACAAGAGCATTCACTGCATGTGAGTGGCGGAACATTGTAACTTCATTATATCTGCAATCATGAAAAAGGTGCCCTTATCTATCTATCTATCTATCTATCTATCTATCTATCTATCTATCTATCTATCTATCTATCTATCTATCTATCTATCTATCTGTAGCAGTCTGGAAAATATGGTATATTATTCAGAACTGCTGACTGTGTTTATATCCCTTTTTGTACACAAAGACATTCTAACTAGTGTCATTGATTCACACGAACAATGACACAAAAGTTCCCGTCCAAAGAGCATGTGAATACGGATCATAAATGACAGTATTGATTCATATTTTACAGTGCGTCTCCCCTTGTGACTGGCAGGCGGGACCAGCAGGGGGCAGTAGCAGGCAGAGAGTGGCGGAGAGAGCTGAGAGATGATAAAGGGAGGAGGCGAGCGGAAGTCGTTCTCTTCGGCAGTGAACTTGACAACGAGAAGTCACGTCTAACGGGGGGGCTCTGGATAGCCCCGTTGCTGACTTTATGCCGGAGTGCCCCGTGGAACAGTGACGGGTGATAGGGAGTACTGGCTAGTGGATACGATATCCTAGCAGTACCAGTGTTATGACATGAACAATAAGTGCAGAGTCAGGCACTAACAGTCGAGTTATACCTAGTTACAGTGAGCGGTATAGGTAGCGTGCGGCTAAGGATCACAGTAGCATTGCTCGTGTTATACTTAGTTACAGTGACGGTATAGTCTGCGTGCCAGAGACGTGCGGGACCTCCAAGCAGTCTGCCCGGGCGTCAACAGCTGTCTGCACCGGAGAGCAGCAGCACACCTGCTCCAGGCTGCCTGCAGGACACGGGGAGTTCTTTACCACCAGCAGAGTTCGCCCAGCACCAGCTCAGCCAGCACTGCCTCTCTGCTATAGCTCCGCCTGCTAGCACCTGCGGCGCGAGTGTTCGACGCCATCTTGCCACCAGGACGGTGGTGGAGCGGCGCGGCCGCCATTTTGGTAGAGTAAACATTAGGGCTTCGGCGCCCAGGATCCTATCGTACATTACACAGTGTGTCGCAGCCTACGGGCGAAGCTGGTGTTTGCTAACCACAGTGCATAGGGGTACCCCATAAACAGTACATGCCGGCATTAGCATAGGGCTTTTGTTTTGGTAATTGTGGGCCCACACTTTGGTTTTATTTCCTTTTCTTTGAGCGTGATACAATGTGTGTGTATTAATATTTTCCCATTCAATTAACCCTTCCCTGGGGGGGGAAGTTACAGACCTGGTGCATTATAATTAAAGCCTTTTTAGGTATTATTCTGGCCGTATAATTAAAGCCTGTTGAGGTATTATACAGGGTGAAGACCCAGATGTGGGTGATGAGTCAAACACAGTGAAGTATATTATCCCGGATAGTAACCCAGAGGTGGGTGCATAATATACGTGTTTATGAGGTATTGAGTTGAACAGCAGGGGCTATAGTAGGACTTCAGCCCAATTGGCCAGTAGTATTAAATAATTGTAACTGAACAGTACAATTAACATAAAGACTTGAATGGGGTTCTGTGTGCGTGTCCATTCCTGTGCCCTGCATTAACTCTTTTGGTGTGGGTGACGTATATATATGGTTAACCCCTTCCTACCCAACTCTCCCCTTTTCAGTGGAAGGTTTCTAGGGTCATTGAGGGAGGGTACTGCTTGCGGGGGGAACTCAGAGTATTTGATTACAATTCAGTCACGAGGTGTGGGAGGGTCTAAGGAGCGACTGGGAGGAGTGGGAGCGTGTTGGGGAGTACTGCTGACCGCCCTGCGACAGGGAAGGAAGACCAGAGTACCAGACCAGGTTGGTAAATCCCGGGCCCCATCCACTCACACTACCAGCCTCCAGTCGACGCCCCAGGCCCAAAGACGAGGGTGCAGCCAGACAGAGTTCTGCTGTGTCCAGCTACCTCCTGACTGCCAGCAACCGTTCCCACGAAGCAGGGATAATCCACCCTGCTACATATCTATCTATCTATCTATCTATCTATCTATCTATCTATCTATCTATCTATACTGTATCTATCTATCTACTGTATCTATATCTCTACTGTATCTATCTCTCTATCTATCTACAATCAACCATGTAGAAAGTGGGCAAAACAATTACAGAGGAGATCCACAACCTATAAAACGTTTTATTTTAAGTTTTTATGAAAACCAATGTCAATTCATATTCAGTCATTAAAAATGTATAAATGAAGCAAACTCTCTCACAAGCACACACACACACACACACATACACACACACACACACACACACACACACACACACCACACACACACACACACCACACAGTGGCGCCCGGGTCTCCCAAGCTAATTAAAGGCGAGGCGGGCAAGGAATTGCGATAACTCTTGTCGTCTTGTAGAAGAGTTGTAATGGCTGACCTTTCCCCGCTCCCCGCGCGGTGGGCACAAATCTCATTTGAGGGTGAGCCGTTCCAATTTGCCGCGGCAGAGGCAGGTGTCAAAGTCTCAAGCAGGCATAAAAACATCCCCGGGAGCCTCGCCTCCGCTTCTGAGAGAGAGCACGCGCTGAGAGAGAGAGCACGCACTGAGAGAGAGCATACACTGAGAGAGAGAGCACACACTGAGAGAGAGCACACACAGAGAGAGAGCATACACTGAGAGAGAGAGCACACACTGAGAGAGAGAGCATACACTGAGAGAGAGCATGCACTGAGAGAGAGAGCATACACTGAGAGAGAGAGCACACTGAGAGAGAGCATGCACTGAGAGAGAGAGCACACACTGAGAGAGAGCACACACTGAGAGAGAGCATACACTGAGAGAGCATGCACTGAGAGAGAGAGCATACACTGAGAGAGCATACACTGAGAGAGCATGCACTGAGAGAGAGCATACACAGAGAGAGAGCATACACAGAGAGAGAGCATGCACTGAGAGAGAGCATGCACTGAGAGAGAGCATGCACTGAGAGAGAGAGCATGCACTGAGAGAGAGCATGCACTGAGAGAGAGCATGCACTGAGAGAGAGCATACACTGAGAGAGAGCATGCACTGAGAGAGAGCATGCACTGAGAGAGAGAGCATACACAGAGAGAGAGCATGCACTGAGAGAGCATACACACAGAGAGAGCATGCACAGAGAGAGCATACACTGAGAGAGAGCATGCACTGAGAGCATACACTGAGAGAGAGCATGCACTGAGAGAGAGAGCATGCACAGAGAGAGAGCATACACAGAGAGAGAGCATGCACTGAGAGAGAGCATGCACTGAGAGAGAGCACACACTGAGAGAGAGCATGCACTGAGAGAGAGCATACACTGAGAGAGAGCATGCACTGAGAGAGAGCATGCACTGAGAGAGAGAGCATGCACAGAGAGAGAGCATGCACTGAGAGAGAGCATGCACTGAGAGAGAGCACACACTTGAGAGAGAGCATGCACTGAGAGAGAGAGAGCATGATGTGCTGAGAGAGAGCATGATGTGCTGAGAGAGAGAGCATGATGTGCTGAGAGAGAGAGCATGATGTGCTGAGAGAGAGAGAGCATGATGTGTTGAGAGAGAGAGAGAACATGCACTGTGAGAGAGAGCATGATGTGCTGAGAGAGAGAGAGAGCATGCACTGTGAGAGAGAGAGCATGCACTGAGAGAGAGAGCATGCACTGAGAGAGAGCATGCACTGAGAGAGAGAGAGCACACGCTGAGAGAGAGCATGATGTGCTGAGAGAGAGAGAGAGCCTGGTGTGCTGAGGGAGAGAGAGAGCATGATGTGCTGAGGGAGAGAGAGAGCATGATGTGCTGAGAGAGAGAGCATGATGTGCTGAGAGAGAGAGAGCATGATGCACTGAGAGAGAGAGAGAGAGAGAGAGAACATGCACTGTGAGAGAGAGCATGATGTGCTGAGAGAGAGAGAGAGAGAGCATGCACTGTGAGAGAGAGAGCATGATGTGCTGAGAGAGAGAGCATGCACTGAGAGAGAGAGAGCATGCACTGTGAGAGAGAGAGAGCATGCACTCTGAGAGAGAGAGCATGCACTGAGAGAGAGAGAGAGCATGCACTGTGAGAGAGAGAGAGAGAGAGCATGCACTGTGAGAGAGAGAGAGATCATGCACTGTGAGAGAGCATGTGTTGAGAGAGAGAGAGCATGCACTCTGAGAGAGAGAGCATGCACTGAGAGAGAGAGAGAGAGCATGCACTGTGAGAGAGAGAGAGAGCATGCACTGTGAGAGAGCATGTGTTGAGAGAGAGCATGATGCACTGAGAGAGAGAGAGAGAGAGAGAGAGAGAGAGCATGCACTCAGAGAGCACACACTGAGAGAGAGAGAGCACGCGCTGAGGGCCTTGTGAAAAACAACGATAGGAAAGATCCCTGTCTAGATCAACGGGGTACATACTGTATTTCAGTGTCTTCACGTCTAACGTTTTTTTTTTTTTTTTTTTTACCAACTTATTCTCTTTCCTTTCCCTTTGTTGTCTCCTTCTCTCAGTTGGAATTATACAGAATGAACAAAGTGCGTTCTCCATGCCTGTTTGTGTATGTGTGTGTGTGTGTGCGCGCGTGTGTATAACGGATTATGTTAGTGATCAGAGCAAACATGAAAATTATAAACAGAGTCCATCTTCATTAGGCTGCAGGCCAGATATTACTGCTCTGGACGGCCTGGAATGTTTGGTTGTCCATTTAGCCCAGGGCCGACGCAGAGGGGCTGCTGTGCAGGGCTCCAGCTCCCTTTGATCCTCTGCAAATGTGTGTGTGTGTATGTGTCTGTGTGTGTGTGTGTGTGTGTATGTATGTGTGTGCAATGCAATTTCACAACCCAAGTACGCCAGCTGGTCCACGTTAAAGTTCCAAGGTAACCATGGCGCCCCGCGGCTGGTAGAGATGGTGTGTGCATGTGTGCGCACTCCTTGCTTGTGTGTGTCTGTACTGCTGCCTCTGTGTGTGTGTGTGTGTGTGTGTGTGTGTGTGTGTGTGTGTGTGTGTGTGCGTGCGTGTGTGTGTGAGATAACATGTGGTATACGTTTGGATGTGCACCTCCTCCCCAACCCCCCCCCCCCCCCCACCCCCCCTGGATTTGACTTGTAAGGAGTTTGGACAGTGAGCCTTAGCTTCCATCAGGTAAACAGGACGTGGGTCAGTGATAAAACAATATATACATACACACTGCCGACCATGGGAGGATACGTGCCGCAACCCCCCCCCCCCCTTCCAAAGGCGGGCTAGGTCATCCCGCCCGGAGGACTGCCACCCCACATAGAAACAATCTCATTTGTATCAGTTTCAAAAGGGGAGACTTTCGGGGTCACATGGTACCTTAAACGTTGCTTCAGAGACTCTTGGCCCGGTGGGGGGAATGTTTCTGGGACAAACACTGATATGCATAATATATACACATGGAAGCAACCTCTGTTATTATAATAACGTGGACAGGAGTCGTGTTTACGAGGTTGACGTTAAAATGGCTGCTTTACATGATTTTATTTACATACCGCGTAGACAGGGGAGTCGTAGTTTGGAATACGCTGGGGCGTTTCAGTTATAATTTTTTCGTGATTTTATCCCAAAACGCTGCAACATATATACGTTATTGAAAGAAAATACAAATAAAAAATTATACCTGACGCTTATTGCTCAAGTATTATAGTTTTATAAACCTCCATTGTTAGCCCTGAATGATTTTAAGAAGACGTTTAATAATTATTATTTGTGTTCGGTACTGTATGTTACATGGGTTTGTGACACCCACTCAAAATACAGGGAGAAAAGACATGAATTGGTGTAAAAGAAATAATCATTTAATCCCCCCCCAATATTTTTTGAATACTGGTAAATGTTTTTCCATGCAGCGGCAGCCAAGCCAATCTACCGTCTCTCCAAAGAGCCACAACTGGCACATTAGAAATGTCAAGTGCTGTTTATGAAAGAAATGAAAAAAATAAAAAAGGTTTTTCAGAGGAATTTAGACATTCGCTTTGTGCCTCGGCTATGTGTTGGGAAATAGTCACTATGGCAACAAATGCCGTTGGACACAGACACACGCTGGACACGCAAACACATCCATATTTCCACTTTATCATGAAAGCAGAGTTGTGTTATCTTCAGACGGATGGACACACACACACACACACACACACACACACACATACCCACCCTCAAACACACAATCAAGCGTAGAAAATCTGAAACTGTTATATTGAAGAGTAGGCAAATGCAATCTTGCTCCAGTGCTTGGGCCTCCATGCAATTATATTCCATACTTGCTCTGTGATCTGTGACTTGCGTGTGTGTGTGTGTGTGTGTGTGTGTGTGTGTGTGTGTGTGTGTGTGTGTGTGTGTGTGTGCGTGCGTGCATGTGTGGTGGTTCTTCCATAGAACCGCTGTGAGGATTCAGATGGAAACAAATCATACAGGTTTGATTGCTGAGGCTCAAAACAATTCTTAGTAGTCGGTAAAAGCCGCCTCACATGAGATAGTGCACTCTACTTCACAACTCTGCATGTGTTTCCATACTATTAGTACATAGGTTAACTGTATACGTCATGTACCATCAATAGCCACCATTATTCCCTGCTGCTGAAGGGAACCAAAACTGGATTAAGATGGAGTCTGACGTGCACTGTGCACAAAGAACAACCCGAGATGGTTGAACATTGTAAATGGAATGCATTTATATAGCGCTTTTATCCAAAGTGCTTTAACATGGGGAAGAGCAGGGATCAAACCAGGTAGCTTGGGATTGCCAGATGACTGCAGCCTGGAACTCCATGGCCTATAGTTACAATGTGCATCCCAATTGGAAAAACGAAATAGGGGTGCGCCGTTTGCAATTTTCTTGGCCAATTCCAATTTTCTTTCTTTCTAAGAAGTACAATTGACAGCGTACACAAACATTGACCCTTCTCTTCATGTACAATTCTATTGTATATTCGTAATAAAACATTGCCTATTAAATAACTTTTGAGTATTTTTTTGGCGGGTCTTCACGGAATGCGTGTAGTCTCTTTCAACAGGTCTGAGTCAGAGCGAGAGTTGACAGCACATCTACAGGTAGTTTAATCTGCAGGTACTGTAGCTAGTTAGTTTCGCCAGCAGGAAGCTAGTAGAAAATAATGGCATGTTCAAAGATGGCCAGTAAAAGAAAAGTCGAGAGTGAAAATCGGCAATTCAAAGATGAATGGACTGAAAAATATGCGTTCATCCTCCCTCCAACGAGCACCAAACCAATGTGCCTAATATGCCAAGAAACGGTAGCTCTTGGAGAGTGGCAATTTGAAACGCCACTATGAAACGAAAAACAGTTATTTTGATGCACCCTTTCCTAAAAATTCAGAGCTAACAACCACAAAAATAAATGGAATGAAATCATCATATCAAGCTGCAAGCAGAATTCTTGTTATCTATGTCACAACGAGAAAACGCAACCGAGTCCTGACTCAAAGTGGCATGGGTGTTGGCTAAACACAAGAAACCATTATCTTATATAATGATACAATTATAAAATAATGTATGACTGAAGTGATGGACACCATGTTTGAAGGCAAACAAAAAGAGGAAATGACAAGTAAAATCAAGCAAATCGCCCTTCTCAGGTAGCACAGCAACCATAATCACTGAAATACTGCCTGGTGATTTGATTAAACAGCTTTGTAATGGAATAAAAAATGCACAGTGCATTTCCTTAGCTGTGGATAAGTCTACTGACACCACGGACAATGCTCAGTTGCTGGTGTTTGTGAGGTTTTATGATGAGGCAAAGGGGGAGTTTGTTGAAGAGTGTGTTGGGCCTGACAAACCTCAGTGGACACACAGGGGGGGAAGGAAGACATAAGAATCTTGTTGCAATTGTTTAAAAGTTTGACCTTAATAAACTGACCTTTGTCTTATTGAACATTTTCTTTGTGGACCTTTAAGATTTTTATTTGAGTACCCCTGCCTAGACCCATTCTGCCATGCTGCCTTTCCTGCACCCACTGTTTACTGGACTAATCAAGGTGAACATGGATCTATAGTAGAGGTTTTAGTTGAAGAACCACAATGGTACGTCTGTTTCACCTTGTGATAAAAAAAAGCTTTGTTAGATAGTTAGCTAACAGGCTAATGTTTTTAGCGACTCAAGAGACGCAGATCAGCTGACAGACACAGGAGCGTGTGGAGGAGATTTGTCGCTAAACCTTAAACCGATTCTGCTCATAGCTGCCTATTTTGGCCTCACAGGTATGACAGATTACGAGCTTCATGTCTTGCTCACTCACGGTGGAGAACTTCCACGCCGACATGAACCGTCATTCGGCGCATGCGTTTGAAATTTGACACCAAATCGGGTATACAGCACTGAGACTGCATGACTGAGCCCAAGCACACCTGCCCCGATCCAACGGTGTAACCCTACAACAAAAGAAAACAGCTACATAACATTCTAGATATCAATAATACAGACTACATACACTAAAGAAAGGCATCACTTATGTAAAACATCAACAGCAGTCTTCTGTGTTTTACTAGAATATGACAAAAAAGTTAACAAATTAAAGTGTTTTTTTTTTTATTAAAGTGGAAGAAGCGCAACAATTTGTTTCAGTAGAGCGTGTAATAGCAAATCTCAGCACCTCAGCTGTGTGCTGACTGTGATATTGCCTGGGAAGAAAAAGGGAGAATTTACTTTCATGTTTGCTAAACTTGTACACAACTAAGAGGGAAATGTATTTGTTTTTATGGCGCGGTCTTAACTCCAGGTGTGTTTTGCAGGCATCTGGGGTTTGTTGCGTATGTCGCGTTCTAACCTCAAAGAGATGCTGTTGTTCCTTTAACCCCCCTGTAGGGTGCAAAACGCACGTGTGCGTATGTGTAAATGCGTGTGTGTGCGTACGTATGCATGTCTTTGTGTGTGTGTGTACATGTGCAAGTGTGGTGTGCATGCACATGCTTGATTGCCTGCACCCAAGAAGTGACAGTAAAAAGACAATCCTTCAACCCTTGGGGTCAACCCAAAGGATGTTGATTTCAAAGCACTCCCCACACACACCATCCAATACCCTTCTACTTCTCTCTTCCGCCTCTACCGTGTTGAGGTGAAATGCCAAAAGCCTCTACCTGATCAGTGGCCAACAGCTACCAAACTGATGAAAGGCCTTTCATGCGTCTATGTTTTAATTGCACCATATTGTACCTCTACCGATTCCTTTAATGTTCTACAGTGATGAAAAAGACAGACCCAGGCCACATTACTCTGAAACAGTCACAAAGTCTATATTTTATTGACTATTCATAATAGAAACTTGAAAACTGTGACCGGTCGTCCCTTTAAAAACGTTGTTGTGAAAATCCAATACAATAAAGACCAAGTGTGATAATAAATCCCTCTTTTCCATCCCTCGCTTTTACGGCGGCACGGTGGTGTAGTGGTTAACACTGTCGCCTCACAGCTAGAAGGTCCAGGTGGCCGCGTTGCCAGGTACCCAGGTGGGGTATCTCCCAGGCCTTTCTGTGTGGAGTTTGCATGTTCTCCCCGTGCTCGCAAGGGTTTCCCCCCCCCCGATAAGATAAACCCAATGGAAAAACATGCAGATCAGATGGCTAACGCTGACGATGGGATGGGTCAAATGCAGAGAGGAACATTTCATCGGCGACCCAAAAAAGAAAATATTGCATGTGTGTGTCACTGCATGACGACATTGTCGATGTGTGCAATGAATAAAGAATTCTTCAAAGTCCAGTTTAATCTTTTATTCCTAATCTTTACCTACACCAGTTATTCTACACATAGGGCTACTCATCCACTTTACACATAGGGTCACTCATCCACACCGCTAAGCAGGTCAACAAAAACAACACTTGCCCACTAGAATGTGCTCGACAGTAACGGCGACCGGTCGTTAATGACCCTGGATAACACTAGGTCCGTGTCTAATAAGACATTCATTGTAAATAAATTAAATAATTTTCTATTCTTTACAGAGACATGACCCGGTGATCAACCGTTTTTTGGTAAACTGCATCCGGCAAACTGTTTGTTCGTTAGCCTCCCTAGGTGTGTTGGCAGAGGAGGTGGAGAGGCTATGTTCTTTAAGAATCGGTTTAAATTACACTTTCTTTTTGTGAAAAAAACTATTGAACACTTTCTCTATTCCACATTTGAATCACAGATATAAAAAATGTAATATGTGACTAACCTCCTAGGTCTGTGTCTTGGTCTATATATCTCCCAGGCCAGACTTCTGATATTGTGTTGTTCCATTTTGCAACACTAGGGGGAGCTGGTTGGCGTCGGACTGGGAGTCGGTAGAGAGATGCGAAGAGGACCGGTATCCACGAAGAGCCACAAGTGCGGGGTCTCTTCGGCGCTATCCACGGGAGCGAGTGGACGTGTTGGCCACGAGCATTCTACTTTTGAAAAAGGGAAAATACCAATTGTGCACCGGAGCAGAAGAAGTAACGCCGCGTGCCGTAAGCTTATCAATATCAAGTATAGTGATTAGGTTACGCCAAGACGAAGAGGACCTTCGGCAGAAGGACTGTGAAGATGAACGTTAAAGTGTTGCGTATTAGAACGTACAGTCGGGGAGTCAGGCTAGCCATTTTGGCTATTAGCTTAGCTAAAGTATAGTGCACTAGCCTTTTTAGCTTAGCACGTCGTGTCGCCGGTTTCCAGCGGCAGGAGGATTCGGACACGAGGGATTCTACTGGACATTCACAACATTGCTAGCAACTACCTGCTGACCGCCAGACCAGCCCCCTTCTAAGTAACCAGCACTTCGTCTATAGACCCTCACGCACGGGCGATTCGAGTAAAGGTACATTCCGCACCTGCCACGCTTTGTAGCATTAACTGTTTATTTTGGTAGCATGCTCGGGACCGAGTGAAGGGGCTGTCCTGGTTTGGGCCACTACGTTCTCCAGCCACGACAGGGCGCTCCAACTGGGGGGGGGGTTTGTTTATTCTTTTTTTTGTGTTTTTTTGCCGGCTTAGTAAAGGTAAAGTGCATTGCACAGGTGTGGGCCCACGCAGGTTGTGTGTGTATACGTTCCAGGTTACCCACGGGGTTGAACCGTGGTTTATACTAGCGGTGTGGGTATATGTTCCAGGTTACCCACGGGGTTGAACCGTGGTTTATACTAGCGGTGTGGGTATATGTTCCAGGTTACCCACGGGGTTGAACCGTGGTTTATACTAGCGGTGTGGGTATATGTTCCAGGTTACCCACGGGGTTGAACCGTGGTTTATACTAGCGGTGTGGGTATATGTTCCAGGTTACCCACGGGGTTGAACCGTGGTTTATACTAGCGGTGTGGGTATATGTTCCAGGTTACCCACGGGGTTGTACCGTGGTTTATACTAGCGGTGTGGGTATATGTTCCAGGTTACCCACGGGGTTGAACTGTGGTTTATACTAGCGGTGTGGGTATATGTTCCAGGTTACCCACGGGGTTGAACCGTGGTTTATACTAGCGGTGTGGGTATATGTTCCAGGTTACCCACAGGGTTGAACCGTGGTTTATACTAGTTGTGCATTGCGTTATTGCCGTGCCGCCCCGGGCGAAGGTTTATTGATAGTGTAACCTAGTTTGTGCTACTGCAGCAACTCCTTTAAGGGAACGTTCACCATTTGATTAACATTGTGGAGTATGGTTTTCTCTTCCTACTAGGTAAAATAGACTGCTTACTATGGAGGCAGTATTGTGATGACGTGTTTATGTAACTATTCCTTTGAAAATGACAGTAAACAGGACTGTGATAATTGGATCCACTCTGTGTGTGTGTGAGTTAATAGAGTATTCCTGTCTAACCTCTTTGATAACCCTGTATCCCACTAAGCAGGGTAGGTACTAATTTCAGGTCTCCCACAGAGAAAAGGCATGGTACTGCTTTGGGGAGAATTACACCAACCACTACTTCCACCGGGTGTGAGGTGGTGTGGGGCGTACTAGGGGAGCGTGGGTGATTAGGGGTTACTGAGTATTGCCCTTAAGAGGCGGGAAGGACCAGTACACCAGTCCTAGGTCGGTAAATCCTAAGGCCCTATATGCCACCTTTGTTAACCTTAAGCCTAGTACCCCAACACTGCAGTCGGGGGCCCAGCTGGACTTAGCTCTGCCGGGTTCCTACTATCCGGTGCCAGTAGAATCGCACACTCACTAAGTAGGGATAATCCACCCTTCTACACAAAGGAGAATATAAATGTTCTTTATTTTTCTTTTCTTTTTTTCATCTTTGACACCATTTAACACCATGCTAAGGTAACGGAGGTCCGTGAGTAATATCCACAGTCACAATGGCCGTGTGTTGTGAAGTGACTGTGGCAGTAAGCGGTACTGCGAGTTAAACTCACTTCCACTTAACTCATTCAGCGCCAGCTATTAGGCGGGTCCAGTTGTAGCAATGCCATGCTTTAAAAGATAGGAGTGCGTCACCTTGTTTGTAGAGCTATAACTATATTCTATATTATAGCTATGGATGCAATACTATGGCCCATTTGACATCAATTATCTATCGTCCAATATGTGAAACAGAATAAATGTTTTCATCCATACGTTCCCGTGTTATACCGTGGTGAATATAAGTATAGTTTTAGAGTGGTCTGGGGTCATTCCCGAAAGGCTGAGTTATAGCCTCATACACGAATCCTACTATAAGCGCTGTCATTTCTTGCCTGGACACTCGACTATTCCCAAATCAAATGTATATAATAGGTATTATGTTTCATCATGAATGCATAAAAGGGGGGGGGGGGGGGGGGGGGGGTTGTTTCTGATTATTTGATTGCCAGTAACGGCATTCGTATTGAACACTAAAAAAGTTGATCAGCTCGATCGGTATAAAAGCATTGTACGATCAAGCCAGAATTGACGTCAGATAGTCCTTACCTGTGATCGGGAGTTTTCCAAAAATAATATTCCAATTGTTTGATCGCCATCTGGTCCATCCGATGTCCATTTGGTCCATGACATAACCCACCACAACATATGGATCGGGAGCCTTTGACGAGCTTCAATGCAACCGGGAGAACCGCTCGACTGGCCCAACCCAGAAAAGTGCGCCTGACCCGGGTTCGAAACTCCTTCCGGGCATAGACATTTAACACAACGCAGAAGGAGTAACGTACGATCGGTCACACTAACATTGACCAGACGTGAAAAATTGCCATTCAGCACTTTCTTGAGATCATGTGTAAAAAAAATCTAAGCAAATGAATAAAGGGCAGATGATATACAGGGGATTTTGTAGATACAGTACAGAATTTTGCCATCCGGACACATGTAATTTGAAATATGAATATAGAATATCAGGCCTATAAATTACCTTATTATGGCCAAGTCACACATCTAT
This sequence comes from Notolepis coatsorum, assembly GCF_963971535.1. Classification (NCBI taxonomy): domain Eukaryota; kingdom Metazoa; phylum Chordata; class Actinopteri; order Aulopiformes; family Paralepididae; genus Notolepis; species Notolepis coatsorum. The sequence goes on along the minus strand of NC_140176.1, from coordinate 40,700,680 downwards.
GGATCAGGCCAAATCTTCTCTTTCCAATATTTTATCTATAAATATAATTAAATATAATATATAATATAATGTGTTCTACTCTGTGTGCTGCTCTCTGTGCTGCTCTGTGTGCTCTGCCCAAACCCCTGCGCACTCTTTCCGCTACATACATCCTCTCGCTGCAAATCAGTTTGCTGAAGCCTATCAAAGAAATGCCATCACCACCTCTATTTCTTCTGCTGCTGAGCCTCCTTCCAGCCCAGAGAAATGAGTTTCCCTATAATTCCATTCCTCCTGCTTCCCCCGGACTCCCCCCTCAAACACAGACATCCCAAACTTAAATCGCATCAGCGGTTGGATGATTCAACCCGTTCTCTCGGGCAGAGGCCTGTCAGAAAAGCTGGGAAAGTTGGGGAGAAAAAGATCACCTCTCGGTTTCATTTGAAATATTTAAAAACTGTCTGGCAAGTTTCCAAACTGCAGCCCAAAAAAAAAGAAGCCAGAGCTAAATCATTGTCTGAGATAATCAGTAAACATTCTCACAGACCTAAAAATCCTGTGTTCAGCACTATAAATTCTGCCCTCAATCCCGTATTGCTCAATCTCTTGAAGCGTCCACTGACATCTGTGAGAAGTTTTTTCCACTGAAATAATTTAAACCCTTAGATCATCGTTACCCCCCCCCCCCCCCCCCCCCCCTCCCACATCCCCTCTCTCGGACACCCCGCTTAGGGGGCCCGGCTACCTTTAATCAATTTAAACCGGTCTTGTTGTCTGCGCTGAGGAACAAAGTCACGCACATGAAACCCGCCACCTTCCCCTGTGATGTTGTTGCTCCCATTTGGGTCTTAAACTCATCCGGCCTCGGCTAAAAAATATATAACCTTGATGTTAAATGTTTGAATAAATGTCAGCCCATCTCTGGATTGCCATTTGTTTAAGAAAATTGTCCTGTCACAACTACAACCATTCCTGAATACCAACGAGATCCTTGATCCATTTTAATCGGGGTTCAAAGCCCTCCGCAGCGCTGAGACGGCCCTGTTAAAAGGTGACAAATGATCTGTTACTCTGCTGGGGGAAAATGCCATCCTGGTTTTACTAGCTCTTAGTGCTGCCTTTGACACTGTGGATCATGACATCCTTTTGACACGCCTCGAACAGTGGGCTGGTATTAACGGCACAGCACTAAAGTGGTTTAAATCCTATCTTAAACATTCTCATTGGCTATAGGTCAGTTTTCCTCTGCCCCCGTCACCTATGGGGTCCCTCAGGGATCTTTCCTGGGGCCAGTTATATTCTTTCTGTAAAAGAGAAAGATGGAGTTGTGCGGGCATGTTCTGAGAGGATCCAGCGGGGAGATGTTCAAGAAGGTGGTGATGGGGAAGGTGGATGGAAAGGAAGTGGAAGACCAAGAAGTCTCTAACATAAAAGTAGTAAGTATGGTTTGCACTCAAATTACATATTATAGTTTATAGCCGTGGTTCTCAACTGGTCTAGCCTCGGGACCAAACATTTTCCTTAGTCATTAAGTCGCAACCCAAATTTTTTAACCACTATGATTTCTTTAAAAAAAGAAATTGCAGTAATACGCAATCTTTCATGCACGGTTAACAACATGAAATAAACACAAAAAAGTGCAACAAAAGTGCAACTAGGGCTAAAAACCCAATGAAATAAAATAATAATAAATAATATGCTTCTTAGCAGATTTCTTAGCTTAACATAACATACCTACGTTTGGGGGGACTAATGGGATAACTGGGGTTGCAACAAAAGTGCAACTAGGGATAAAAACCCAATGAAATAAAATAATAATAAATAATTATGCTTCTTAGCAGACTTCTTAGCTTAACATAACAGACCTACAGTAAGTTTGGGGGAACTAATGGGATAACTGGGGTTGCAAAAAAAGTGCAACTAGGGCTAAAAACACAATGAAATAAAATAATAATAATAAATAATATATCCTTCTTAGCAGACTTCTTAGCTTAACATCCCAGGGAACTAATGTTTGCTCCTGACAAGAGTCTCAAAGTCTGGGGTGATGGTAGACAAAGCAACTCTGAGGTCATGCTCAATGTCCAATCTGTTCCTCTGCTTTGTCTTCAGCTGGACCAGAGGTGAGAAGCCACTTTCACAAAGATAGGTAGTGCAAAAAAAAAAGAATTATATATATAAAAATAAAATCTTTTATTTTTTTTACTTATTATTATTTTTATTTTTATACACACATCCGTGACCCACTCAAAATGGCGCCGCGACCCGACCCACCAGTTGAGAAACACTGGTTTATAGTATCTTAAAGGTAGAATCTGTAATGCCGTCAAGAAAAAAGAGCCTCACTTGGTATTGTAATTTGCTATTTGATCGTCACCACACTCAACCTATTGCGTGCTTCGGGTCTCGAGTTACAAGACAAAATATCCGGCGAGCGTCATTTGACAAGCCGTTCCGATGAGTAACCACATCCGGTTGTGAACGGTCCTGGACTGACCAGTCACTGCTGATGGCGAAAATGATTGACCACCGTTGTAGCCAAGGAGCGTAACGTAAATGAAATCTACTGTAAGTACAGTTACTTTGTTATAATGTACATTTATCTTCCATTTCATTTTTTCTAGACGTTCACAGAAAGGTACAGAAACTAACTGCATTCTATTTTATGGCAATAACGTTCAGGTTTGTTCCACCCGTGAGATATGATCCAAAAAAAAAAGAGAAAAAATAAATCTTCACGCTACAATCAGATGATTGACAGGGTCTGACGTGAGCTGGGAAGTGTCATTTTTTGAAATTCAAATACATTTTGCATGTCTGGTACCGTCAAAGATGAAAAAAATAAGTAACGTTTTTTTTTTAATATTCTCCTTTGGTTCATTACAATTTACTCAAGCCTAGTAACAGACACAATATTTCTGACACTGTGAATACATTCCCGAGATCCATATATGTCCCTAGATACCAATAACATGCAAATGGACCTTGTAGAAGTGGGGCAATCTTCCATTTCCTTCCAGGTGCATAGCGCTTAAGAACCAGTAATGACGTTATATGGAGGAACCATAGTACTTTCATGGTAATGTTATATGGAGGCACAATGGTACTTCCATGGTAATGTTGTTCTATGGAGGAACCATGGCACTTTCATGGTACATCTATGGAGGAACCATGGTACGTCTGTGGTAATGTCATTCTATGGAGGAACCATGGTACTTCATGGTAATATTGTTTTATGGAGGAACCATGGTACTTCATGGTAATGTTGTTCTATGGGTGGAGTGTCACACCTCAGTGTCAGGGTTCAGCAAGCTAGGACCCTATAGGGGATGATTTGAGATGCAGCTCAACACTGTCTATGTACATAATGGAAATACATACACCCTGCATACTCCCTCTAAATGGACCCAGGTCTCCAGTTTCGGGCTGTAAAGTTTCACGAGGCTGTCATGACAGAGGTCACAATAGGTCATTTTACATGACAAGGTCGAGTTTTAAAAAGAAAACGTGCTACAGTACCACATTAAATGTGCTACGATGAGGGAATCACACCATCACCCCAGTCATCATACACATAATAAACCTCTCCATAAAACAGGGACACGTCCCCAAGGACTTCAAAATTGCGAGAGTGACCCATCTGCACAAAAAGGGCAGCAAATTAGACCCAGGCAACTACCGCCCTGTTTCTATTCTTACCTCCATCTCGAAAGTCATGGAGAAAATAGTCTACGAACAGGTTGAAAAGTACCTGGCGGAAAAAAATCTAATCTACGAATTCCAATCTGGCTTCAGAACATCCCACTCCACTGACACATGCCTTCTCTATTTGAACGACCACATCAAACAAGAGGTGGACGCGGGCAAATACCACGGCATGGTCATGCTGGACCTACAAAAAGCCTTCGACACTGTCAATCACTCCATTCTGATTGACAAGCTAAAAGCAATTGGTTTTGATTAGGGATGTCCGATATTATCGGCCGACCGATATTATCGGCCGATATCGGCAGTAAAATGTGATATCGCAAAATATCGGTATCGGTTTAAAAACAAAAAAAAACAATAACAATATTTGTTATATATATATCCAGTGAAATTATTAGTTAGCTGAAATTATTCAGTTTTTTGGACGGGGAAACCCTGCATATATCGGTATCGGTTGATATCGGTATCGGAAATTAAGAGTTGGACAATATCGGAATATCGGTATCGGTAAAAAAGCCAATATCGAGCATCCCTAGTTTTGATCAGTTTATCAGTGAGCTGGATGCAATCCTACCTTGAGGGGAAAGAACAGATGGTAGAGGTAAACAGTACTCTACCCCCCCCCCCCTCACAGTGAGCTGTGGTGTTCCACAAGGAAGCATACTAGGACCGCTACTGTTCCTAATTTATGCAAATTACATGTCGTCAGCTTGTGACTGCAACTTGTTCTTGTTCGTGGACGACTCAGCCCTGCTGGTCTCTGACAAGAGCAAGTTACAGGTTGAAAAAATCCTCAGCTCTGAACTCGGCAGAATCTGCACCTGGCTCGCTGATAACATACTATCATTACACCTGGGTAAAACAGAGTCCATTATCTTCGAATCAAATGACAAACTCAGCAAGACCGACGGCTTCTCAGTTACAGTGGGTGACAATATTGTCACAAGGAAAGATGAAATTACATACCTAGGTTCCATCCTAGAGGCAAATCTTTCCTGTGACAAAATGGCATCCAAGGTAATAAAAAAAGTCAACCAACAAACTAGATTCTTGTACCGGATCTCCTCTCTGGTAAACAAGAATACACTGAAGACTCTGGCAGGAGCACTCATTCAAGGGTACTACGACTATGCTTGCACCTCATGGTACCAAAGCACCTCAAAGGCGCTAAAAACAAGATTACAAACATCACAAAACAAACTGGTCAGACTTCTACTTGACCTTACCCCTAGAACCCACCTCACCCCTGCCCACTTTGACAACCTAGGATGGCTTAGAGTAGACAACAGAGTACAGCAATTTGCAATGGGCCTGGTCTACAAGATACACTATATGACTAAGGTACCCATGTACATGTCAAAATACTTCCCAAAGGTCAGTGAATACCACGACCACAACACCAGAGGAAGCTCAACAAATCATGTTAAACCCAGATTCGGCTCAAACAAGGGACTAAAAACGTTTCGCAATTATGCCACATCAATGTGGAACGCCCTACCCAAAGCTGTAAAGGAATGTGAATCCCTACCCACATTCAAAACTCTTAACACTTTAACTGCCGAAAACGCCAGAACTCGTCATTCCCCGCCATGCTCAAGTTGCCGCGGACGCCGGAACTCGTCTTTGATATCAATATTTCAAAAATCTGTGATCGGAATCATATTTCCCCTCTGCAGCCTTGACACACAGTTCTGATCTCCTCTCAATCCTCTAGCGGTTCAAGAGCGCCATCTGGTGGCCGATCGGCAGATCGAAAAACCGGATATCAACCTTTAACCCGGCAGGACTCACTCCATATGTGGTCCGGGCACTCGCTAATGTTAGAGAGACTCAGTCTTCACACAGTGAACATCGATCGGTGGAAATAACTCGAAAAAACAACATGATTTGGACGTATATACTATTATACAACCTGGAAATAGATCGGGTATTTCGACATCCCATAATGGAAAACTGTTTACTCCACGCTGATTGCCCAACGGCCCGAGGAGACTGGGGTGAGTTTTAGCGTTATATTCTATCGTGTTCTTTACTAACTGCTATGATGACCCACATTAGATGAATGGTATAACGTTGCCCACGGAATTATAAACGCCCCCTCGCCCATCCGGTCAACATCAGATGACGTGTAGTAAATTCTAGAAGTACCTCCAATTGAAATTTTTTATCTCGCACAGATTCCTACCAAACTGTATTTCATCATCAATATAATGCATTTGGGGCTATAAATCACGTTCTGGAGAAAGCTGCAGAAAGAGATGAAAACATACTTATACTCTAGAGTTTAGACCATATTTTAGTATGAATATGTGAATGAAAAAGTTTAACGTTGCTACACCCTGAACAATACATATAGGACATTGAATGGGCCCTAATAATGGCAATCTAGCAATAGAATTTAAAAAGTTATAGCCCTGCAAAGAAGGGGAACTTCTCCATGTTAAATAGAGCTGGCAACGGATGGTATATCATGAATTTAACCTCGGCAGTTAAAGTGTTAAAGAGCACCTACGGGAGGCTGCAATTCGAAACTGGCCACCGTAAATGTCCAAACCCCCCCACCCCCACCCCCTCATAATAGACAGTCTCCTCCCCACCGCATGTATATATTCTCTCCCCACTAGGGGTGTAACGGTACGTGTATTCGACCCGCGAATTTACGGTACGGCCATCACAGTGCGGTACGCGCGCCATACGACGAATATGCCTCAGCGCAAACACACCAGTCGCACATGCGAGAACAGCGCGCGGCACACCGTCACAGTCGGGATACAGACTGTGATGAGCGAGCGAGAGAGAGGGAGAGAGAGAGAGACAGAGAGGGAGAGAGATGGACACGGAGCACCCCACACACACAGCGCGCATGGGGAAACACACACACGCAGTCGGGAGCGCGCACAAAACGCTCCGCATCCCTCCCTCTCCGACTTCAGTTCAGAGCTGGCGAAAGTGCACGAGAAAGGCACATTTACATTGGAACAGCTGCAGGGTCGTTTTCTTGTTCGCTCAATAACGTTACCAAATGAAACCAATGGAAAGACACACACACACGCACCAACAAACACATCAACATTCTCCCCACAATCAAATTAAAAAAATAAACATACTTTTCCGGACAGATCATCTGAGCTCCACTGTGTTTAAATCCAAATAATCCTCTGCCATTGTTGTAAGTAACATGTCATCTGTTCTCTAGTATTCAGTCTCGTCGTGAAGTTAATTCTCTCTGGAAGTGAAACTGAAACTTAAGGATGCGCAAGGATAAGTTGTTAAAGGGGCAGTAGGCAAGTGGATGCCTGAACACAGAATGACACCAGTATCACTGACTACCATGGCAAGCCTATAGAAAATGATTCTATTTAATAGTAATTATTATTATTATTATTATTATTATTATTATTATTATTATTATTATTATTATTATTATTATTATTATTATTATTATTATTATTATTATCATAAATATAATATATAAAAAAGAAATATATATATATAATTATTATTAAAAAAAAATCTGTTGTACCGAACTCGTACCGAACCGTGACCCCAATACCGAGGTACGTACCGAACCGTGGCTTCTGTGTACCGTTACACCCCTACTCCCCACCGTATGTATATTTCTCTCCCACCCACCCACCCCCTCCTAATGTACAGTCTCCTCCCCACCGTATGTATATATTCTCTCCAACCCACCCATCCCCTCCTAATGTACAGTCCCCTCCCCATCATATGTATATACTCTGTCAGGATCTATGGGTAACAGTACTGTATATTTGCATATCGTATATGTCACAAATGTAACAGTACTAATGTATGTCATGTATGTCCGTATGTCATAAATGTCACTATGAATTGAAAATGGGGGACCCTGATGTAAACAAGACAAACGTCTTTCTCTGGTCTGCATCCCCTTAACAATTGTGTGTATTGAGCCGTACTGTATTGTACCCATTCTGCAATATGTTCATTCATTCATTCATTCATCACACATGAATACAATGGGCTCACTGGGTCTCTAGGGACCACAATATTCAAAAGGTGAAAATAACATATCTGTACTGCAAAATACTCTTGACTTGCAGGGACTTGCATGAGTCACTGGGTATGGCTAGAAAGGTGATACTATTGTACATTCAGATTCTTAACTTTGGAGCAATGTTTAGCCTCTTTCCGCAGTAAAATGGAATGGCAAATGAACTGCATTTATATAGTGCAGTTATTACAAAGTGCTTTAGAACTTATGCCTCACATTCACCCAATCACTCACACATCGACGGCGGTCACCTGCTCATCGGAAACGGTTAGAGGTTAAGGGGTTGTCCTGCTCAAGGACACTTCGACATACTGCTGGGAGGAGCCAGAACCGAACAAGGAACCTTTTGATTACAAGATGATCGCTCTACCTCCCCCAGTACGATAGTACGACATAAGATAAGATAAGATGAGATAATATACTATAAGTTAAGTTAAGATAAGATATTCCTTTACTGATCCCCTTAGGGAAATTCGGGCATCATAGCAGCATGGGGGAGGGGAGGTACAGGAATGAGCAGGGTAATAGTAGAAAGACATAAATATAGGCAATACAATCTGATCTGAATATAAAAATACGAAAAAAATAAACAGTGTAAACAATTAATTGTATATAATCTCAAAATATGAGAAAGATAAATAGGCTATGAATGGACATGTTACAAAAAAATACATGGCACCTACAGATTCCTTGCGATATCTAGTTTCATATGATATTGCTAGCTTCACGCTTTGGCATGAAAAAAACCCACAGCCCTCTAGCCCTCCTGTGAAAGTCAGTGATGTCTGTGCTGGTGCCCCGATACACCTCTGAGGCCCTGTCCACACGAGAGTTTGGATTTAATATGACCGAAGTTTGAAAAAATAAAACTCCGTCCACACGGTGAACACAGGTGGACAACCGTGTATAACTGCGTACTCACAGGCAGAGCTGGAACCCAGCAACCGATACATTCAGTACAATGTAATACAATGCCAAAGCAGTAGGCGGCGATGTTGTTCAGACATGAAGGCCATTTCAACCAATCAGAAAAGACTGAACGCTCACTAAACTTCCCGTTGGGTCGCGATCTGCCATTAATTTACTGAAGAAGAAGAAGAAGAAGTAAACTTCCCGTTTAGAAGCACAGCTGGACCCTATTGATCATTTTGCCAACGGAACATATATTTTCAGCAAGAAAGAAACTGCAATAAACAAACGGATACATTCACTGTGTTCTGCCTCTCATTTTGTTGATGAAACAAAAACCATCAGCAACACAATTTACCACCAAGAGCGGATAGTTTAGTCTCACAAAAAAGATCTCCGGTGTTGTTAGCTACACATGCTAATGTCAATGGCATTCTCTATGTATAGTATATAGCTTAAATGCTAACGTAATAATGTAACGTTAACGCTAGTATAATGAATGGATGCAAACGTTATTTAACACATTGCAGAATGGGTACAATACAATACGGCTCAATACAAACAATTGTTATGGGGATGCAGTCTGGACTGGGTTCCTTATAACAATAACTTGACAACACATGAGTTTAGTTTAGCTGCAGCTACATGTTTACTCTGAGCGTCAACAGACATCAGTCGATCACAACACTCTTCAAC